>NW_023276544.1:0-353952 GCF_013357705.1 Chelonus insularis
AATCATTAACGACTCTAGGGCAATCACTGCAATTACAAAGAACTTTCAAAAGTAATCCTGTCGCACTTTTGCCCATTACTTGTGCAAAAATAACGTCACCAGTAATTAAACTCTGAAATTGAGAATTGAAACGTGAGTTTTTTTATTATTTGTAAATGTCTTTTACAAAGAACACAAAAATAATTACCTCTAAGAAGTTCCTGATGCGTTGAGACTTTTCCATAGTAACAAAAGAATCGATTCCTGGCATTGTCGCATAAAACTCTGTAAAAATTATATTATTATAAAAATGTGAAATACTCCTGAATTATAAATACAATTAATCTACTTAATCTATCTATTAGCCTCGTAGTTTTTATTAAAAACCGTCATTTTTTCATATAAGCTTGTCATTGTATCAATTCGCTCGAGAATAAGCGTCATATTGTAACATGGTCAATAATTATCTATACCATCTAAAGACTAGATAAGGTTCTCGATATTAATTCATCAAATATTGCCATTTCATATCAGAGTAGTTATAACCTTATAATAAGCATTAATTACATGACATTCAATGGTTACTAAGGTAACTATAAACCGAATAATTTTAATGATTCATCTGTTTGCTTCTTTCAGGAAATTTATTTGCACGCAAATCAACTATACCCCCTTTGAATAGGCTATTGTTTGATCAATAACATTTCCTTTAGTAATTGATATTCCATTTCCTATTATAATATTTAATACAAATAATTAAAAAATATTGCACAATGTCACATGAAAGTCATTGATATTATTCATGAGTCTTTTTATCAACAATTTTTATGACTTTGATCATTTTTTTTCTTCAATTACATTCGATACCGTTCATGGATAAACAAAAATTAAACTAAATACCTAATTAAAAATTGATTAATTTTTGTATTTGTTTATAATTATTTATTTAATGTAGAAAATCATAAGACTACCTGCCACGTAATCAATGTTTTATCATGAAACCAAGTTGATGGAAAATATGAAATGATAATCATCTAAACTATGTTTTAATATCTAATCTTATAAATATTAATAATAGGTAAATAAGTAAATATCGATAATTATCAATAATTTATAACATTTCGAAAAATGTATGTCATTGCTAAAATAGCTCGTAAGTTAGTTAAATAGTGTACTTAAAATACTTTAAATGTGAACTAGTCAAGAGTGTTATCTTACGCAATTTCCGTTGAGCGAGGCTGATAAATAATTATTTGCACTGCTATGGATAATGTACACATACCTTCATCTCCAAGTTCCTGCTTGATGGGCTCAATAGTTTTATCCAAATTCGATTTATCATAAAGAGAATCTGCTTTTTTAGCAATAAATTGTTGTAGTTTGAGCCTTTTTCCTCTATCTCCAAAGCTATAATTCATCATGAATCAATTAGTATCATTTTACCATTTGACTTATTACAAATATATCAAAAATTCTAGAAACAGATAGTATCTAATGGGGAATGCTGGTATCATTCACTACTTTGTAATCAATAGAAAAAATTAGAACAATAGTATGCACTTTAAGATAATTGCATCTAGGACTATAAAGTATTGTTAATCAATAAAGTGAATAAATGAGAAATACCTAAGAGTCTTTTGCCGTTGTTGATAAATTTCGAAGCTGGGATCTTTAAGGTTGAGCATGGCAAGTTCATTTTCATTCCTTTCGCTTTCCCAAACTTTCTGAAGCTGTTGTCCATGGTAATTTAACGTCTGGGCCACCAGACGTGGATCCATTGAATCCATCCTTGGTTCAGCCCAAGTATCAACCTAATCTGCAAGCCTACACAAACCCAATTTCGTTTTTTTTTTTGCTTTTTTCTTGACAAATATTCTTTCCAATCAAATAAATTGGGATCCAAATCCAGGATTGCTTGAAAACTTTTCAAAAACGTGCATTACCACTCAAATAAAGGTTACTGTATCAGCTTAATAGAGCTTGTTTTTGTGAAATATTTTTATTCTGAATTTGTTGAATCAGTCACTTCTTTTCCAAAAAAAATCCACTTTTCTTCAATCGTGCTAATAAAATTGTCATAAATGGCAAAATACTGCCTTTTACTTGTTTTTTTTCACTACGAATATGTAACGCGATATCGATTATACGACTCAACAAAATGGTCGACGGTGATGAAATAAAAGACGATGCTACTTTGTGCTTTGTCCAAAATAATCAATCTTTTACTGTTTAAAATGCCTTGCTTCCAACTCAATTTCACTTCGCTACTCACCTGAATTTGTCTTATTAATCTTCAATGCTATGATGATGCAATTAATTATATTTTCTGTAGATATTAGAGCTACTTAACGCGGCATTTTATCGTTACACTATGAACGACTTGCGATAAATGGCGCCGAACCGGTGTCCCAGGCCATGACATGCGCAGAGTTGATTTACGAATGTAGTACTTGCGCGTAGGTTTATTCTTCCTACTACGCATCACCACCACTTGTTGGAGAGCTAGGACTACTTTTTTCAATGTTTTAGATCGATAACAAATCAATTTGAAAGATTATTCATTTGAAATCCATTTCAAGCTAAATCAACAATTTTATCACTTATTACATACACTCAAGATACCTGTTAGCTTTTAGAATATATGATGGTATAGATGACGTAAATTGATAAGCACGTTGACCTTCAAAAATTTTCCTCAAATAGTTATTTTATAATTATGAAGTTATTATAAATGATTAATGTATTTGTAAAAACATTGTCATTTAGCTAAACTATTAATCATTTAATTATTTACTAAAAAAAAAATTATCTTTTTAATAAAAGTTTATTTATGTACATAGATTAACAAATTTAATAGTTTATTTAACAAATGCATACACCTCAGTAGTAAATTAGTCTATTCCTAAATTCTTCAAGACATTTTAGAAGATGTGTCAATTTAATTAAATGCTTAGATTCGTAACAAATTTATTATTGCACAGTTATTAATTTTCTTTTTCTCGTTTTAATTTCTTATCTCCATTCCAATAATATATCAATTGGCCTGCAATAAGTGCATTAGCAGACGATGAACATAAATATGTTACAATCATACTCAAATCTCCAGTTTCTTGAATAGATGTGAATATTCGTGCTAATGATCCAAATAAGAGCATTAGACATGTTATAGCTGACAACTGTCCAGTACTGGAATTTTGATAATTGGTGTAAGCTTGAGCAAACTGAAAAAATTGTAAAGAAACTTTAATTAATGTCTTTTTCAATTGCACTTATGAGAAACTGATTGATTATGTAGACAAAAAATTCTTACCTTGCTTAGTAAAATTATTGGAATATTGACAGTTTGACACAACCATAGAAAATTCGTTGGAGCCATACCGATAACCACAGCAAAAATAACTGCCAAATATCCAGAGAGAAATGCTGTAGCTTTACCTGTTTGGCCTGTGTAATGTAAACATAGCAATGCAATTGCCAGTGTCTGTATGCCTAAGAAAACAGAATCACCCCACGCACTAAAAAAATTAATTTATGATTAAACAAGTAATAAATTGAATATTAACAATTATGATAATATTATTAATTTATTTCAAAAATTTGTATTATCAGTGCTGGTAATAAAATATTACTTTATAGTAATTCGTATTTTTATTATCAAAAAAAGTTGGTTTATGTAATCGCAAAAACCCTTAGTATTATAAGTGAGCTCATGTCTAAAATAATTATTTGTTAGATTGCAAGTTCGTTCATGAGTCAATAAAAGAAAATGGTAAAAAACAAGGACAAGAAATTACCAAACTTTTATTTTTTAACGATAAGTTCTTTGAATTCTTTCTATGAATAGAAGATAAAGTAAAATTAATCTTTTTTTTTTAATTTAATTCTCAGAGGTGTGATAAAATAAAACGATAAAATTAGGATCAATCGAATTCAATAAATTTAATTACCTAAATGGGAACCCATTCACAAAACTGTATGATGCCATGGCTGTGATAACGAACAAGTCTAATAAAACACTTAATAAATTAATTCCTTCACTACTTTTGCTTTGGTATATCTTAATAACTTGTGGAATTTTAACTGAAATTAAAACAAGACAACATTATGCTATTGTTTAAATATAATTCAACATTGAACACCCAAATATATTATTTATTCTCTTAGAATAATTTATAATTCTCTTAGAATAGCAAAATTACCCATCATTGATCCTCCTACAATTCCAAGACCAAGTACTTTGCTCAAACTAGATTTCAAACATTCCACTGAAAAAAATATTGTGATAATATAGATTTGAAATAATGAAAAATATATAAACACAATTCAATTACGTACCATGAAAGAAATTAAAATGAGTAAAGAATTGTTTTTGGCATTCTTTTGTAAAAATAAGTCCTGCAGCTTTTTCGATGAGTTCCATTATTGCAATTATGTATTTGTAAAACTTAAAAGTATATTAAATAAATATTAAAAAAATAATTTATTAAAATTGGTGAAAATAATATAAAATGAACTCTCTTTGAATGACGGAAAAGGAGTGACAATTTTTTTTACATTTTCTAACCTTTAAATTGTTTGGTTATGAAAATAGGCTTTAGCATGTACTGCCATCTAGGAAGTAGTTTCGTTTTTTATTTCCTCTAACGGCCACTGGAGGTCTCTGGTATTGTGTTGAAGGAAGCCATTACTGACGAAAACAAACATTTCACTTTCCGATATAAAATTATTCTTTGATTAATTTTTCGTCTTTTAATAATAGAGAAATATAAAAACTAACATCCAAAATGACGATGGCAATGTTACAACGACGAGCCAATGTAAGTA
Source organism: Chelonus insularis (assembly GCF_013357705.1). NCBI lineage: Eukaryota > Metazoa > Arthropoda > Insecta > Hymenoptera > Braconidae > Chelonus > Chelonus insularis. The sequence continues at coordinate 4,804 of NW_023276544.1, forward strand.
ATTTAATAATAGATATTAAATAATACTTTGAAGCAGGACTGAATTCAAAGTTAACCTTCACTGTGCTTTGACCATGAATAAACATTTATCTAATTCATTCTTATGTTAAGTAATTATTGTAGAATGTAATTAAAAAACATGAATTTCATTTTTAGGTGAGGCTACCTCCAGAAGTAAATCGCGTGCTTTACATACGGAATTTGCCGTATAAAATTACGGCTGAAGAGATGTATGATATTTTTGGCAAATACGGAGCTATCAGACAAATCAGAGTGTAAGTAATGTCAATTTTTCTAGATATTAATCTTAATTTCAAACATTTCTTATTGTTTTCACCAACTTTAAGCATAAAAATCATCTATATCTAACAAATGGCGACAACCAACTTAATATTCCATCTAATTTCAACTACTACTACTTTTTTGCTTGATGATTTCAATTATGGAGCTTCTATCTTTTCGTTATGTAAAATAGAATTTAAAGTTCCAACTAAAGTTAGTAACTTGAAATTATTCATTTTAATTTCATAATTAAAATTAATTTCCCATTATTTTCAAGATGAGCATAATTGCTCGTCTGTCCTTCGTTCCCAGAACTTATTTTCCTAAAAACGCGTATTTTCTGTTTTCTAACAATTGTTTTGTCATTCAGATCATTTTTTCTTGAACACTTACTAAAATACACGATAAGTATTTCACTACTATTACTTATACTTCTTTAAAAATATAACAAAATAAAATTTATTTCTTATGTATTAAAATTTATAATGGTATTTTCGAAATTATTAATAATATTTTTGTTATTAATCTTAGTGGAAACACAGCGGAGACTCGAGGAACTGCATTTGTGGTTTACGAGGACATATTTGATGCAAAAAATGCATGTGACCACTTGAGCGGATTCAACGTATGCAACAGATATTTAGTAGTATTATATTACCAGAGCAATAAAGCCTTTAAAAGGGTGGATGTTGATAAAAAGATGGAAGAAATAGATAAATTAAAAACTAAATATAATCTCAATGAAGAAAAGAAATAAAATATATATTAAATAATTAATTTATACAATTTTACATTTAAGTAACATAATTAATTAATAATTGACTATTAATAAACTAGATATTTGTAAATACCATAAGGATTCATAAATTTTGTCATCAATTCACTTGGAATAATTAATAAAATACGATGAAATAATATTCAAACAATTTTCATCCCTTGAAAACATAGTTAAATTTACTGTTAGACAGTTAATTACTTCAATGGATAATTACTAAAGTAGTGAGTAACGTTAAATGCTACTTGTTTTGCCTCTTGACTTGAAGCAAAGATAAACAAAAGATTAGTACACCAAGACACACAAAATCCTGTGCAGACATCGGCTATTTGAAATTTTGCTTGTTTAACCAATTAATTATCTCACTGGTGGGAAAAGATATAAATGAACTTTAGTCTCAATGTCTTTCGAGTGTTGTGGAAATAGTCGCAGTACTGGAGACTCGTTTCTCCAGTCGTTGCAAAATTTATTTGCACTTATCGAGAGGCTTTTCAATAATCAAAGTTATCATTATGTGTGTTGGACTCTTTTCACAGCTGGTATGGTGTTGGTAATGATCTTGTGCGCAGTATCAAGAAGTAGATAACGTGATAATGGCGATATTACTGGGAACTTATTAGAATATTGCTGAAAATTATTATATAAAAGTGAATGAAGTGGTTTACTAGACAACATTGAAGTGCGCTGATCGAATCGAAGTTGTGGAAAATGCTAATGGATGACATAATGGTACTTGACAACTCAAATGCAGGCGTCCAATAGATTAGCATCTGTACCATAAAATCTTGTGATATGGTGAACTTCACAGTCTTCAACAACCCAAGTGTATGACGACGTGTGTAATAAGTGAATTAAACGGGCTTGTAGAGGTGATAGTTGGAGTGGGAGCAGTTGTAAGACGACTACTGTGTCGTCGCGACAACCAGCTGCTCGCTCACCGATTACAAACGAGGTAAATGTGCGCGTGTGTAGCTATAATCGATCTTGCATCAGTGAAAATTGTCATTTCGTACCTTTTGGTCATTCGGCATTAATTATCATGTTTTTTATTACAGATGAAACCGATGCCGACTGTATTCAGCCGATGAGGTAAGGTTTTTTTACCACTTGTAAATGATGATGAAAAAAAAAACGAATTTCATATTATGAATTGCTATGGAAATATATTAATGGACCATATGATCTTTATCGCTGAAATTAATATTTAATGAATTACGTAAGCTTTTGCGGTTACCAATTTAAATTTTTTGAATGATTGCACAGTCATTTTATTTACATTCTTGCACAAAAATTAACTTGAAAATTAAAGGGAAATATTAACCTGAAGTCTTCAAGTCTCAATTGTTGCGTGTCTCTAATATTTTTCTACGCAATTATTCATTTAATCAATAACTTTATTTGTATAATAGTAACTTTTTGAAAATTTAATATTATTAAGAAAAATATGATATTATTTTTATTTGCTCAATTACTTGCTAATCTTATCCTAAATATTAATTTTCTATTATATATTATCTATTCTCAAACAAAGATTAATATCAGCCCATTAAAACCTCTTGTTTTTTGATAACAAATATTTATTTTACAATTACTTGTTTACATTTTGCATAAATTCTTGATCATTTTTTTGAGACTTTTTGGTTTATTTTCTATAACTCTTCAAATTTCTTTCATTATTTATATAATCAACCATTGTGTCATAGACAACTAGAATGGTCGAAAATTAATTTAGCTGGAATTTTATCGACTTTTCAACACGACTGTTATCTTATAAATAATTTATCATTCTAAATGCGAAATACGCCATTCTTATACATATCTCTTTTACATTATCATAAAAAATACAAATCGAAATGTACGATTAAAGATACATATCACTGAGAGTAGCCGTAACAATGATTGTGAACGATACATAGTAATTTTGATTATACCATTTTAGTTTGAAAGAAATTCAGAAGTCTTTTTATTTATTGATATCTTTTTTGGGGAATTTTATCAAGTACTTAACTGTTCGAATACTGTAACATTGATAGATATACAATCTATAAATACATCTATTTACGAATGAGTACAATAAAGTAGCCTTAATAACGGTTGTCTCATGAAGAACAAATTAAGTGGATAGAAGTAATAGAGGTGATGATGAAGATTAATGATCTGAGGATAGACTCTCTTGTGAAGTATGAAATCAACAATGACTATGGTTGATAAATTCATTTTGAATGTTAATAAGGAAAATAAATAAGTTCATTGAAGATGCTTCGCCATTTTTAATTAAACATACTAACTTTTTAACAGATTTCTCTTTTTAATTTATTTAATTAATAAATATTATTTTATTTATTAAGTATATCATCATTTATTTTTGGCAATCAAGTAGTTAGTTGGAGTATTAAATTTTATTTTGTTAAAATGTGTTTATTTAATATCTGATCAATGATTTATTATTTATCTGCTGTTTTTAAAATTATCTCGTCAGTAATATATATTGAACACAGCATGTATAAATGCAATCTTGATCGTATTGCAGTGTGGTTCTACGGGCTATGAAAGTGAATTTGTAACTGAATCGAAGTAATTGAATGACACTGATTTAAAATCTCTCCTTTTTATCATGTAAGGTTTTTGAACTGAGTTGTAACATATGCAATATTTACATTTATTTATATAGGATCATATACATAAAAAATTTAAATTCTGCAAAACAATTGTATTACATTATTCAAATTAAAACTTTATAGGGGTTATAAAAAATTCAGTTGTGAAATAATTTTGATTTGAAGTCAAATCGAAAAATCTCGAATAATTTAATGTCATTCAATTTTTAATTTAATATTGAAATATTTTTAATTTATTTCAAAAAGGAATTTAAAAAATGGCATATTATAGATTTTTGGAAAATTATTTATAATTTATTGATTCATCCAACAACTTGGACACTTCCCAAATGAAAGCAAGAAAATTAACCATCAATATATGAGTTTTGAGTAAGATTTTCTGCGTATAGAATTAGTCAGAAGCAAGTCTTCTCGATGCCAAATTCATTCTTGGAAATGAATGCATGGCGCATCGATTTGGTCGTTGGTCTAGGTAAAATCCAGGAAATCCTCGAGTCTACGCACGCATGCCCACTTGATTCTCCCCAGAAATAGCACGATCTAATGGTCCTGGGAACAAGTCTCGGTCGACCCTATAGAGTTGGGGCTGGAAAGCTCACCTCGAGGTATCCAATGTCTATTCAGTGAAAATGAAATGTGAAAATAGATCAAGTATGTATGTGCATACACTTGTCAGTAGACGCGTGGAAATGGGAATGATGATGCAGTTGACCTGAATAAAGGTCAGTGGCCGACCTAGCTCTTCGTAGCTAGCGTTGTCCCGAGCGTCGTCGTTCAGCCTCCTTGCCCACCCACTCGCGTATTGATTTTGTTAACCTTCTAGATATTCTCTATCACACCATCTATATATCCACCTTCTTCTACTTCCTCGCATACCATCAGGTATTTTCCAACAAAAATCATCATTACGTAGCCCAACATTTTCTTTTTCTCTATAACTGTCTTTCTGTTAAATTATTTATGTGATGATTAGATCGCCTATAAATGTTGGTTACGCGATATATGCAATGAGAGAAAAAAATACATTTGTCCGCTGAATTTTAAATCACCCTATCTATATATGACACCATGCACATTGAATTACGATTCATTTATATTCCACACTCTGGATTGTTAGCAAAAGTTATGCTTTATTGTTTATTACTGAGATTCATCAATGGTAGAAGTTTCTAGGAGGATCATTTCAATTTCATTAAATTTAGGGTTTAATTGGTTTCAATTAATTGGTCATTATGTTATCTTTTGTCAATTAATACTCCATTATTAATCCCATAAATGTAGTTTAGAGAAAGTAAACATTGTTTTGATGACTTGGGATTATCTCGCCAAGTGGTTTAATGCTATAAAAGCTTCTTTTAAGACGATTTTGGAAAGTTACAAGTTTATTTATCCAATGAGAAATGGTCGTTTCATTGCAAATAAATTTTGTTACTTTTCAGATCTTCGATACTAATTTATCTAAAAAAAACTTTCCAACATCATTTGTTGGATATTTTATAAATAACTAGTTAATTTTATTTCATTTTTATTGTGTTTTTTATCATCAAATAGCAATGACATTTTTGTTAATTTTTTGTATTTAATTAAAAATCAATGCATTGACATGATACTTATGTTCAATGGCCATTGACCGGTTATTCAATATTCTATAATTATTATTATTTTATTGTAGTGGTCTACAAATAATTGGAGGATTTAATGAAATATATCATATTTAAAGTAAATGAAAAATAAATAATATTATTTTCATCAGACTATTTGATTTGATCCTTTAATTCCCATGGAATTAATGGAACAGATGACAATAACAGATGATTTATTTTGGAGCTATCATATCACATGTTTTTAAAGATTGAAAATATAAATTGTTTATATTAAAACATTTAGCTCACAAAACATCCCTTAGATCTTTATAATCAGAATCATTTATTCATGGAAGTTAACAAGTCTATGGAGGCATTTTTTATTAAATTTTCTTTTCTCGAATTATTTACTCCAAAAACATTTAGCTAGCACCAAAACGAATTACTCTGATCCACCAAATGATTTAATCATGTTGATGAATAGTAAATGATGAATAAAGAAATTTTATTGAATTATATAATAATTACAAATAAATTAACTATTTCAATTTTATCAACTAATTAAACCTTTCAAGGTTTTCTTAGAACATTGAAACCATTTTCTATAAAATATAAAAAGCATCTTCCTATCAATTGACGCTGTTTATGATAACCTTCACTCCATAACAGTTTCCAAGTTATTATTTATTTAGCTCATTAATAGATTAAAAAAAAAAAATGATGAATGTTAGAGTGAATAATGTCTAGGAATTAAGTGACGTCTGTTGGAATCTATAATTAAATGTAGGTTCAGATCAGGAGATTCATCAGAGAATATATGGAATATACTAGCACATGCTAGAAGCGTATCGGGCGCGAGGCCACCGGTGCATTGTCACCGTCCTACACGTGACGAAGAGGATAGAACTTTGTGACATATACAAGTATGCTCCGCATATTACTGCATCTATCTCTAGTTACTATGCACTCTATGTTTCATCTTATTATCAATCATTCTTTACACTCGTTTGTTATCATTTATACATATATCTTTTAATCCACTTTGTCATATGTAGATCATTGTTTTTTTTTTCTTCATTTTTTTATTCAACCTACTATTATTATAGAATGCTGCGAGTAATTGATAAGCTATTATTTCATAAAATTATTTTTGTCTCTATATTCCATTATTAATTTTCATTGAGGAATTCAATTAAGTTGCTGCTTTGTTTGTAGTGTAAAGAAAATAATAAACTAGCATTTTTTATTTTAATATTGGATTTATAGAAATTTTTGTTTTAATTATTTTTAATGAAAATTATTTTGAATGAATGGAGTCAAAAAATTTATTTATTTTTTTTTGTTTTTAATGAAAGGTACTTAGATCGATTAAAATTATTATTAATTTTTTATTTTTTTAACACCAGTACCATAAAGCCTAAAAATTTAAAGAAAATTTGAAGAACTGTTTTATAATAAATATTAAAAAACCTAGTGTTGTGATAAATTATCATTGGTTTAAATGGAGAGAAAAGTTTTAAACAATTAATCGATTTTTTTTATCAAAACAAACGTTTTATTTGTCAATAATCCTCAATTCTAATGCAGCAAAAAAAAATATTAATAAAAAATTAATCAAAATATCTCAATAAAATATTAGTCCTGGAAATTTTTTGACTTTAAAATCAGTAAAAAATTTACCCCCTAGAGTTCAGGACTATCCAAACTAGAAGACAAATAGCATAAACAGATGAAAATATTTTTTATTAAATTATAAAAAATTATTTAATTAATTTTAAATTAAAAAATGGGTAATTATTTATTTAAGTAAAATAAAAATAACTAATTAATTAGTAATTTTTTAATTGTTAAATTGTATTAATAATGACGTGAGTCTATGAAAAACGAAATCGATAGAAACAGCATAAGAAAAAGTCTCACATGAGTTTCAACTCTAAAGGAATGAGGAAGTTAAGAATGTAACGACAACGACAGAATACTAAAGTCTGGGTTACTGGGGAGTTAACTATACGTCTTGTCTTCTCTCAAGTCGACATTAACACAATTTTTATCCTAAATGGACCTGTTTATTTTATTTTTTTTTTTTTCTTGTACTGAGAATGAACGACGATGTGATTTGCGGGTTCAATTGTAAAGACATGACATTGTCGCTTTGACCGAACTCTCGGACAATCACTCTGGGGGCCAAGCAGGTGAATCAGAGTTAAGAGATCCGCCCTTGGCCCTCGACAGACGTGATTTGCTTCGTTAAATCGATTGTGTTTCAATTTAGACTATTCACGTCCTCTCGAATAAGTTTAAAAGTTTGCAAGCATCTGACTTCATGCATGATAGGGAAACTGAGATGATTGAATTTATGCGAAAAAATTTTTTTCATACATTTTATATTCATTATTATTTTTCACAACAAATTAATACATATTTTATTTATTATAAATAAATAAATATATGTATTTAAAAATAATTAATGGTATTGCAAAAACAAAGAGTCAATTTAAGGTTGCAAAAAACAACAGTTTTATTTATTAAGATACAGCCATTTTAATTTTTTAAATCAAAGTTTTATGATAAAAATTGCATTAGTTGCAAAAAAAAACTTTGTATTTTATCATATTATTGCACGATGATCGATTTTGTCCCAGATAATTTTTTTATTTCCATTTTCTTCAATTTATTCATCCAATAAAGTACACTGAATCAATATTTTTTCTCCTGTTTTGACTATCAAATATATAGTGGATGCAATAAAATGGACGCACTGCGAGAGCATTTAAACACTGTGGACCTCGTCTAGACGGACCAGTGACGTCACAAGTCAAGGTCGACCGCCATATTGCGGTGCATAAGGAGATGCTCCAGCATATTCATTTAATTTGTCTTACATATTAAAAAAAAAATGAAAAAAAAAAAATATAGTAATGTCAATAGCTTAAATCTACTGACCCAATGAAACAAAAGTTCGTTTCCAATTCCAATAAAGTTTGACTTGACAAAATGTTGATGCGTGTAAAATGCAATGATTTGCAAAGTGGTGATTAAAGGATTCATGCGAAAACAACATTTATATAAATTCCAGATGCGGGTCAGACTGTGCGCCATTGGTTTCATAAATAATTCAATTGGTTTGCGAGAACGACAACTCGAGTAGAAAGAAAAATAGGCGAAAAAAATCACAATAAAAAAAAGACGCAATTTATTATAAATTTCGATTGGATGCTATATAAGTTTCGTATGAGATTGAATTTTTATTGGCTCGTCATATCGACCACAGATGTTTTTTTTAAATATTTACTAATAGATATTCGGGGTATTTTTGTCTTTGATCTGTTCCAATACTTTACTGATATTTTATTAACAAAAGTATTAAACGTATAGCTTAGTTCTTTTGATAATTATGATTATTAAAAGCTGATTATTAATTGCAACAAAAAACATTGTTCATTAATTCTGGTGTTGATTATTATGAGCAACAATTAGATGGAAACGTTTTCACTGACTTTGATAAAAATAAATGCTATTTTTTGAGTAAACAAAGATGAAAGATAATTATGACGTAAATTGGTTTGTGGTTTCTGTCATTTGATTTTTGATAAAAATATTTTAAAGTCTCTATCATTATGAAATACTGGCTGACGTCAAGAATATAATATTATTTTACTTTAAATGTCAAATATTAAAATAAGAGATGATCCATTTTTGCAGTGATTATTTAAACAAAATGATATGATGAATTAATTAAATTATATTACTTTTTCTATATTAATCTAAACTTTATCTATTTAAATTTACTTATAATAATCATCTCTTTGCTCTACTCATATGTTTTAATATTTGGAGTTATTTCAACTCAAATATTTTAGATTGCTAAGTAATCTGGCTATTCTCTTGTTTATAAAGTATATTTAGAGTTCACCTACGAACTGCAGCATACTCCACAATATATTTTATATTCATATAAATAAAAATTTTATTTAATGCAATTAAATTAAAAACTTGATTAGAAAATTGAGCTGTAATTAACTTTAAACCAAAATGAACTTCATGTCAATGAATATTAAAGTATTTGGATTGAGATTAATTTTTAATTTTTTCTTAACATTTTTGTTCCTTCATTGGAATTAAAACTTTTTTTTATACAACTCAAAGCAATTAAAATACCTTAATAAAACAATCAACCAAAAAATTAAATGATAAACCAATTTTCAGCAAAATCTTGGCTATTCCCCAACCGGATCTTGATCAAATTTTTACCATCATTTTTGAGTAATTATGTGTTTAAAAAGGTATTCATCTTATCATCAACTAGAAGTCAACCAAAAGTCAAGCCATCATCAACCCTAAATCAACTTCAATTCAACACTGACAATCTTTCTCAACATAAATTATTAATTTATTGCACCAGAGGGCTTTGTTTACTTTTAAAAAACAACATTTATAAATAAAAGAGAATAATATTTAGAGAGCGATAGATAAGCAAGAATAAACGACAATAGAGTAAAAAAAAAATATTTACAAGATATGTAGTGGAGATATCGATGTCATTGATCTATTTTATAGTGCATATGTATACAATGTACATACAATTTGCCAAGATTTTTATTGAGGTCGATTAGGCTCTTCAGTGGGTGCAGAATCTGTGGCGATGATGACGACGTGTATATCTGAGTGATTGCCAGTGACAATAACAATCCCAAGCAAGATTAAGACGAGGGGAAATGTTGAGGGGAAAAAATATGCAGGAGAAACATATGCAGAGGGTCCAAGTCAGTTATATATAATGTGGGCCAGACGATAATAATTGTTGAGCGTTTCCTGGTATGTTATACTGCTTTTAATTGATATAGAGAGACCGACATTACTACCAGTGCATTTATTGTTGCATCTACAGATACTCGACACTTGTGCACTTGTCCAACACTTGGACTCATTCATTATATTGATAAAATTAATCAAACCCTATATATATATATATGTATATATATATGAGGATAAATATATTTTTATGTCATTTTCACAAATTAAATGACATTGCATCAGTTGATGGTTGCAAGTCTGATGCACAGACTTGGCACTATTCTCTGTTTGTCATTCAATAGATTCAGACGATGTGAGTATAGATAACGGTAATTCGACTTTCTTGTGACCATCGTCAGAAGAGACAGACAGACCCATGATTTGTCATTGCGTCAACGACGTTACCACGTTTCAAGAGACACCACACTATGTCGTATACTATTAGGATGTACAACTGTCGCTGAATGTCAATTAAAGATAGATTAATAAAATCAACTATTTCTCAGTACTCTTAGGTGCGTGATATTATTTTCTTATCATTGGTAATGAGTCTACAATTGATAGGTATTTAGAAGAATGTTTAAATCGTTCGTAGACTTTGATTTTAGCTCTCTAATTTTCATTCTTAATCATGAAATTAAGCTTGAGAGTATTTTTTAATGAACTTTGACTTTTTTTAATTTAATAACATGGGAAGGAGTTAATAAAAATAATCAGATTGTCTAGTATGATGGAAGGTAAAGCTTTTTAAATTTACACCAATTTATTTCCAGTTCAAATGATTATAATATTTACGTTGAACAAGAATCTCGTTCGATTTATATTTTTTTTTCTTTTGAAACTTTAAGAATTTTGCAATTACTTCCGCCAATGATGGCTACTCATTTTTTTCTGGATCATTAATCAATAATGTGTTTATTGTTTTTATAATTTATTTTAAAATTCAGACATGAAATTTAAAATGTTTTTGAATAAATTTGAATATTAATTATGATGTATTTAAATATTATATTCACTTTTTACATATTTCTAATTTTAAAAAGTTGTTTATTACATAATTGATTACATAAATCTCAATAAAAATAATTATGGATTATTTAATAAAATTGTTGAGTAGCTAATTATCATTTTGATTAGTTTATTGGTTTATATTTTGCTTTATTTGAGCACAAATGATATATACAAAGTTTATGAAGATAAAGTAAATAACTCATATAGATAATTAAATGCTTATTTATTTTTCTCTTTAGTAAAAAAATTAATCTACCATTTTTAGAACTATAATCTTTTTTTTTTTTTATTCAAATTATGTTATAATATTTAAAATTATAATTTATTTTTTAATAAATTTATTAAATATTAAAAATCGTTATAACATCAATAATTTCTGAGTTATAACTTTCTTTTTTCACTTTCTTCTATTCCTTAAAGTTTTTTAAAGGATTAAATTAACTGTAATTAATTGTGTTAATACAAAAAATTGTATAATAATTAACATTAGAAAGTGATAAACATCAATCTTAACAAATGCATAAAAACATTAATAAAAAAAAAAATAAGGAAATTAAATAATTTTAGCATAATCTATTTTTATTTTTGCAAAATAATTGTTTATAATGATTGAATTGTTGTTTAATAAATTAAAGAAAATTCAAACATTAAAATTAATTAATTGAAATGTTAGTTTAGCAATAGATGACATAAAAAAAATAATTATTGCAATATTTTTAATTAAATACAAATGATTAACTAAATATTTGTTTAAAGTGTGTTTTATAATTTAAAAATTTTATTACAATTTATTTGATAATGGTGATTATCACTGAAAATGTTAACTAATTAGTAGATCATCATGATGGTAATACACAGTGACGAAATGTATCCGAAGAAAATTAACCCTTCGTAGCCCAAGAATAAAAAAAAACAAAATTATGTTGATAAAAATATTTAAATTGTTTAATATTGATACTAATTAATTATGTTATCATTGTTATTGTGGGATTATTATTAATTTGTTTTAGAAATGTCTTATGAGACTACAAAGGGTTAATCAATAAAAGAAAAATTCGGCACGAATTGACTCCATCTATTTTTTACAATAATTCTAATCATCAACAATTGATCTTTATAGCAAAAAAAAAAGAATTTCCAAGAATTGATTTAAATGAGAAAACTTTTTTGACAAAGTAAATATGATTATTGATGAATTAAAGTACAGCAGGACTTATAGACAAATAATTATCCTTGATTTCTTATGTAAATATGCCTGCAGCTATAATTTTAAACTGTAATTCAAGCGAGTTGGTCTGGGACAGCTGTTTTTCAAGATTCTATTTAAAACCAGTCCCTTTATCTTTACAAGAGTACATAAACTAGCCTCAGGGTGCAGTAGTACACAACTGAAATCTAATTCATGTATCGAAATAAATGCAGTGTAGTAAAGTGTAAAGAAAAAAGTCGGAAAGACATATAGTGGAAATGGGAGCTAAAAATTATTGATTTTCGGCTATACTCTGGGCTTAAAAAAAAATTCCACAAGAGAAATCCCCACTGATGCAGTCTGGCGCAGCTGTATATGCAGAGCAGGAGGTGCGTATCAGAGTGAAATGCTTGGAGATCGCGAGTCGCCTGCTTAGCTTTACTCTTCGGGTTTGCAATTCGGTTTCGTTTGACGCACCGCGCGCGCACCAGACTCACCACCACGACTCTCGCTTCAGTCGCGTGCGGAACGCGAAGCCGTGAGCATCGATCGTGCGGGGGGTTACTTATATATACTTGCGGTTATCTCACAACTCCCGCACGTTTATTTATCACTCTTATACACATTCTAAATCTCAACTATCTCATTATCGACTCCCATTTTTGGGAATAATCAGAAAAAAAAAAACAAAATCATTAGTTGCCGATTTTAACACATTTCTCTTTTACGACGAAATTCATCAGTTTCACTTATTAAACAAGTTTTCCGCGATATTATTAATCGGCAAGAAGTGCTCATTTGACAAGAGAAATTGACTGTTGACTTATTGGACAGCTGAAAGTGTAATTAAATGAATTTATTTGTCGGGTTGTAAAAAAAATAAAATAACCAAACGGAAAAAAGGAGCGTTATTTTTCTCGCAAGTGTAATAGTGTGTGGATGTGCGTGTGTGTGCTCCAAAAAGACGAGATAACGCAATCTGGTTGTGTCGACGAAAGTCTGCATTCGGCGCATCGGAGGCAAGAGATACATGCCTGTGATCCAGACCGCGAGAACCGGCCGTGCCGCAAGGCGAGGACGCGAGGAAGAAGCGCATTGCGCGCGGTAGTACCGGTCCTAACTCCCGCTCTTTCGCACTCACTGGCACATCACTTGACTACTTGATTCACACAATATTATTACTTTTGCATTACCAAACTACCGGCTTAAGTGCATGGACCAAATTAAAAGGAAACTCGGTTGGTCAGGTAAATAACAGTCTTATCATTACACTTTATTTTTCTTATACTTTTTCGACAATTGCGCATCATTATTTCGACTGCTTTCTCTGACGATTCTTAACTTCTTGGAGTGTAGGCGATCGTACGTATCCACGATCATGATGATAATGATGATGATGATGATGATGATAATGTGTCAGGTAAAGTTTTTACCGTTATGTACGAAAGCTTATTTTTTATGCAAATTGTAAATTTAAATGATCCAATGAATATTCGTACGTTGGTGAAAGATACTTTCCAAGATATTCGCAGTGATGACAAAATCATGCGAATATTTTTTTTTTACTTTCTTGAAATATTATATAGATGTTTTATTCACTGTGGAATATGGATTTGGATGTTAATTAAATGGTAATGATTGGATAATTAAAAAAAATCCACAGTCATGTGATTAATTAATTTTTAGTTAATTATTTAATTGTAATTATAGTTGTGATTGATGACAATTTTTTGTTCATTAGTTTTATTGGGAATTTTCAGTTTTGGTTAATTATGAGTTCAATTAAATTGTTCATGTAATATTCCATTGAGTGATAATCGTTCATTGGTGCAGATATCTTTTAGGCTCCGAAATTCGAGTTCAAGGTCTCCGCGGTACCCTGACCTTGCGACCCTCCAAGACGCACGTTGATCGCAACCTTCACTTCGCCACATCCTGTCCCGAACAATAAAAAATTCGATTAAAAAATTTTTATTATTATTTTTTATACATTTTCTCGTGAAATAATGAAAAATATTTATCGCGAAAATTTTTTTTTTTTTCCTGAAATTTTCAGACTTTTATAGTCAATTAAGTAATTAAATTATCACCAGTTTATTTTTTATTTCGAGATATTTTTAAAAATATTCTTAAATCGTACCCAATAGATATAAATATTGTAAAACAGTATTTAATTACTGGTTTATTTATTAATAAAGTATTTGACATATTTTTTCTGCTGATTATCATATTACTTATTAGATGAATTAAAGAAAATTAAGAAAGATAAAATTATGAAAGTGTTTCAAGATAAATTTAAACTTTTTTTTTTAAGTAGATTACTAGATATTAATATTAATAATCATATAATCCATTATTTATTTCATAGAATGATGAACAATTGTCTCTGATTATTTATCTCTTGTAATTTTTTTTTTTCTAGAAGCATATCTTTGGAGTAATTAGCAAAGAGTTAAGGAAAATTACTTGAGATAAAAAGTATTATTATAAAGATAATATTTAAACTGAATGAGTTCAGAAAACAATAGTATTATTATTTATAACAAGCAAAAAAAACAGAAAAATGTCAAATGTACAAACTTTTGACTGAATTATTTAGTGAGATATGAAAAAAAATAGCTCTACTGTGCAAATGTAATATTTTTCTTGAATTTCTACACATTAACATTACAATGTATAGGTATCTTATCACTTAACCTTTCACCCATTCAAAGTGTGTGCATTGATTACGTATAATATTTCGACGAAATTTCCTGCAATGTTAATTTCATCAATTTGTGCAGTGAACCCACGATGCACACTGAATTTTAATTCATTTGTATCATTGATAAAGGAATATAATTTGTTTGAAGATTATCGAGAAATAAAAAAATTAAAAAATATTGAATAAATAAAAAGGAAGATGTTGAGTTGGGTTTCAGTTTTATGCAATTTTGAGTATTATCAATAAAGTTAGAAATTTTATTATTTAAATTAGTAATATTGGTCTTTTTTAAATCGTCTAATGAATAAGTAATAAAGAAAAATTAATAATTGCGGAATTAAGTAGAGGTTTTAATTCCACAGATGAGTCTGGGAATTAATATTCAAATTTTTTTGTTTAATTATGATTAATGAATGTCTTAAGTAACACATAATTTATAAACGTTATCGTCTATGGTTAATATTTATTTTGTTTAATTCGATACGACTTTAAATTTAAATTAAATAATTACATTAAAATTTATTAAGTACTGATAATTCATAGCCGATATTTAATATATAATATTTTTAAATATACTTAGGAAAAATTTATTGTTAATAAGTAATATTTTTTTTCAATTAATGAAATCAAAATTTTAAATAGTCGCAATGAAATATATTTTTTGGAGTTGACATGATGACATTTTTATAAATTCTGTTCTAATGGTTTCTTAAAATAATTTTTTGAAAAAATTCATTTTTATTGTGCTTGATTATTTGATTTTTTTTTTTAAATCCATGGTGTCTTAGAAAGTAAGAATTAGTCTAATGTCACTTGTATCTAAACTGACCATAATCGTCAACCAATTATCAAATTAAAAGAAAATTTTATTGCGAGTATTTCAAATTTTTTTTATTAATTAATTGAATATTTTTTTTTTATAGCGAAAAATTTTTTCTCTGTATATTTATTTAAGTAAAATAAAATTAACAATATTTATAATATCAATTAAAACATATTCTCTAAATGCACTGTCGTTTTTAGTCCAGAAATAATTCCACTAAAAAAAAAAATTAAAAAATAAAATTGATGAAAAACACTAATTAAAAAAAGACCTGTAAAAAGAAGGCAAGGAGAAAATGGATAAAAAGTAAAATAAAGTGAAATGACCCAAATGAATGACACAAAAAAAACCAGCACCAAATGAAATGCAAAAATGCGAAATTGCATTGATGCACCAGAGCTGCATAAACACATACATAAACAAGTATCCCCACATGACGAAGGTATATGGCACGTTGTGATGATCGCGACCGAGAAACACGCGCTGGCGCATTCGCGAGTGAGTTGAAGGCGAAGGCTTAAAAAGCGAATACGATACACTTTTCCACTTTCTCTATGGCCGAGATGGCAAGCCCTGGAGCCTTGGAGAACGGAGGCAATCCCGGGGACGGCAATTCGCTCTCAGTTCCATCAGAGATGTATACCGGGTGTAACATCAAGTTTCACTCTCTACATTGATACATAAATCTTACTCTCAATAAATGTCTCTGATGATATCGAAATAAAATCACCCGATGAATGGAGCTAAAAGCTAGCAGCAACTGATGCAATGCCATAAAATAAATTGCAACAAGACATGGAAAATAAATACTCCAAGTGTCTGGTCAATGCAGAAATGAGCGCCACTGCGTGTTCCCATTTCTCCTTTCAGTGGTCGCTTGCTCGATCTGCGGTTGTATAACAGCAATGAAAGTACTCCTCCGTCAGGGCAACTATGTACGCTATACAGAGGCTCATCTACTCGATCGACTGGTCTCTCTCTCTCTCTCTCTCTCTCGTCGCTATATATATGCAAGTAATGCTTTAATACCTATAACCAACCACTACGCCAGCTTTTTCCTTTTGCCCTAGCTACACCCTCCACACAAGTCTACCTATGTACAACCTACTGTACCTACTGTTTTCCTTTCGTTCCGTTCACTTCCTCCACTCTCCATATCTGCTTCCTCCCGTTTCATTACAGTCCATTATCAACGCGGCTCTATGTTCATTTTGCTTCCCCTCCCCTCTACTCTACCCATCAAAGAAAAGGGATAATTTTTATGCAACTTCTTGGAACTTTTTACCTTGTTTCTTTTTTATTCTCACTCAAAGCATTTCTCATCAGTAATTTGTCTGTCAATCAGCTATTTTTGCGTTTATACCATTTTTTCCTTTTTCACCTTATCGATCCGTTCGACCTCACGGGACGATGACTCCACCCGAGAGAGTCGGGGTCGAGTGCTATTTACGCTTTACGAATTGCGCACGAAAAGCGCATGACTGGGTGCTGAGCACGTCATCTAGGGTCCTGGAAAACCTAGAACGAGTTTCCTAATTTTCAATATTTTTCATGTATTATTTTTCCACCCTAGTTTCTGTTAATGGAAATGTTTCCAATCTAATCCATTAGCTTATCAACATTTCTAGTTCACTAGGAAAATCGAACAATAATTGCTTTAGATGGTTTTAATATTTTTCCTGAACAAAAGTTCTCTGGTAGAAAATAATTCTTCAATATTCATTTATTAAAATTAAATGAAGACATAATTATTTAATTTTACTTTTTAATTTTTTCATCAAAATAAATAGATTGTAACTGATAATAATTCTAAAATATTTATCAATATTTCAAAATTCGAAATGTTAAATAAAATAATGATCATCTTCTAGACTTGGAAGATGATAAAATATTCAGAAGTGAAATATTAATTTCTATAATAAGCATAAATATGATTATATTTAGCAATCAACCAATATTTAATGAATTTAAACATTGAATAAAAAATAAAATCAGTTTATTATCAAAGATTTACCATCAATTATTTGAAATAGACTATTTCAAGCTTTTAAATGTCTATGAATTCTGTTGCTAAGCAATTTATATGTTTACTTACTGCTTTTTTCCCATTAATGTCTTTTACCCCAACATTATCCCGGTTATAAAAATAGTTATCCTTCAATAATTTTAATATTAAATTATCATTCCCTAACATGTTAGACTCTTCTTGATATCAATTTAAAAAAAAGTATTTCAATTAGAAATTCTCAATTCTTTTTTACTTCTTGTATTAACAAAAAAGAAATAAACGCTTTTGGAATAAGTATTGAATGTTATCTAAACAATTGATTAAACAAGTAACAATAGGCTATCCATTTTGCATCTTAATATTAATATTGCCCAAAAAAGTCCATTCATGAGTTCAACATCTGATAAGAATACATCAAATTATTTCAGTCGACATTTATCAATTTATTTTTCAATATTTCATAAGGACAAATATAATATTTATAATATATTTATTTTTTAACACCACATTTTTTATTATTCAACAAAACAAACAACTGACTTGATCATTCAATTAATTGTTTAGAAAAAAAAAAATTTCTTGTTGCCTAGAAATATTTATTGAGGCATTGTTCACTTGGATCCAGGTACACCTGTAAAATTTATTACTATCAAGCCAAGTTGTTATATAAAAATGAAGCAATACCCCAGACACACCTTGCTTGAGATATGATATAAATAAAAGATGTTATTTATTAAATTGCAAAATTCATGTAAGCTTATATTGAATTTGAGACAGGATTAAATATGTTGAGAAGGAAATATTTATCAGTGATTGAACTAGATAGTGCTGCTACAAAATCATTGAGGATCATTTTACCTAGAGAGATCATTAGAAACCCTTTTCTATACAAAGCAGAGCAGTTTACATATAATAGTCAGGTGAAGTTGATATGACGGTTTACAGAAATGTGTGTAATAATATGATTAAAAATGATAGTTAGAGAAGATATATTTCATGGTAAAGACTTCATTTTAATGACAAAATAATTACCTTTATAATAAATATTAAAGAATAAAAATAGAAATATTATTATTATAAAACAAAAAGCATGACCATATCATGAATCCAAATTCAAAGTGAAACATAATCATTTTAAATATTTTACAGCTCAGTTTTTTTAAATTCAAAAATTAGAACTATCAGTATCAATTCTAAGCCTTTTATCCTCTCTGGTTACACCTTTTCTTCTACATCCGATCTGCTTGAATAAAAAAACTCTGAAAGAAATGAGTGATTTCCTGCTGATCAGTGGAAAATGAAAAAGGTACAACTTTGGAAAAAAATATCCAAGTTAAAGTTAAATATTCATATTCAAAATAGTTATCAATTTTTTATTCGTCATATAGCAACATTAATTCTGGTAAAATTACCTTATAATTATTAGCAATAAAATAAAGTACAGAAAAGTAACTCATAAAAATAACAATTGATAAAAATTAAAGGTTTAGCTGACCTCAATTGCAATAATAAAGAAATAGTATTACGTTATTAATACGTTTATTATTTAAATTTTATCCAATGATAATAAAAAAAAAGTGTCCTATTTTCAAGTTATATAAGACAGTCATATAATGGTTTACAATGATTATACATTCTTAATTAATAAAAACTCATATTTAATTAGTATTGAGTTTAATAGAAGTCTTTAGAGCAAAGCTTGATGAGTTTAGGTGAACTGTTTGATTTATTTGTCCATAAAAAATGACATTATAACATCTGTTATCCATGGTATTACTTTTTGTATATAATCTTGTCGATAAAGCATATAGTATTCATCTTCTTTCCCTGAATCAATGGTTGCATAGAACGTTGAAGCAAAAATAAAATCATGGTAGAAGTCTTTGTAATCAAATTCACAGATGATCATTTGAGAATAAGCTACCTATAGAAAATATTAATTAATAATCAAATATATCTTTGGATTTTATTTAAAAAATTCTGTGAATAAAAGTTAGCTACTTACTTCAGATACATCCATATATTTCTCTTTCTTAATTTTATGAATTAATTGATTTAGATTTTCTGATTTATAATAATTATGATGCGATATCATATCTCTGCATTTTTCTACAATACATAAAAGCACCAGAAAATATTATTTATATTTTCCAATAGATGTTTACTATTATTAAGTTACCTGTCTTTTGATGATTATTTTTGACATAATTTGGATTTGATGTATTACAGCTTTTAACAGACCAGATATTTATTCCTTCTTCGTCAGGCATACAAATGATATCATAATCAACTTGGAAACGTGTATCAAAGGTCACAATAGCGAAATTATTTATTCCGTAACATGAATTGTAATTTGGATGAATGAAAATGTTGGAGATGAATCGGTATTCTGTCATCATTCCATATGAGTTGATGGCAATTTGAAGTCGACCCTCATTTTTTCTATTAAAATGAATTCATAATAATTAGATAAAATTATTAAACAATAATAATAATTAATATAAACTAAGCAACATGATCAACTATTTTGCTAAATTAAAGTGTATGCATCAACATAACTACCTATATCCTTCTAGACACTGAGCAGGTATCAATGCTGCTCTGTCATGTATGAGATGACCTTCGCAGTATTCCCTTTTGTTATCAACCATTCGAATGACTGTTATTTTAGAATTATCTCCTCCACATGGAAAATCAAAGTAATTGTCAGTATTTGACATAGTTCTCCATGCTTTCCCCAATGAATTGAAATTGTCTAATAAGACCACCAAGACCATTGGAACCAACACCTTCCTAGAAGTCGAATTTATTAATCAATTAATTATGAAGTATATTTATTAAACCACATAAAATATGGATTGATTTCATTTTAAATTAAATTTAATTAAAGAAACTTTATACTTACATTATAAATTTTTCTTCTTTACTATAAATTCTGGAAAGTAACTGTGGTGCTTGAAGCTTACTAAGTATGATTCTTGCTATCGATCAGATTTTTAGGAGAAAATTGATTAGAATATTATCAGTATTTAACAGGAATATTCTTAATAAAGATACTACGAAATAGATTGAAAGGTGTTTATATATTGAAACAAGTGACATGAAACTGACATTTATTACTTCAGAACAAGCTTTTAGATTTGAAAAATTTTTACCTAGTTCTGATTGAATTTAAAAATGATCGATAACTGTCTGAAAAGAAGCTCCAGATCAAATGAAGTATCAAATTTTGATGATTTTTTTGAAATATTAAAGAAAAATCATCTTTTATGTTAAATTAAAAGATTGGCATGGAATGTATGTTCATCCAGCATGAACTTCTTGAGAAAAATGTATATCTTTTGGCTGATGATCATGACTATAATCATAATGAAAAATGAAAGATGAGAAATAAATGCAAAGACATCAATAAAAAATGGCAAATGCATATTAGCACAGAGAGTTTGGTATGAGTTGATGATCAATCCACCTTGAAAATCGTTCGACAGTTACATATGCCAAAGGAACCTTTTACGTATGCGACACGCATGAGTTCAAGCTTTTTTATGTTGTCTCTCTTTCTCGTCATCATCCGAAGACGCTTTGCGTTGCCACATAATACATTGCACATCTCTTCGTCTTTCAAGCGGTTAGCATCTGTGCCGGAAAGAAAGACGGACGTAATGTATAAACGTCTGGCTGGTCCTCTCATTGCTTTCTTTCTCTTTCTCTCCATCTCAGTATGTACCCCTTTACTCACTCATCCGTACCTTCGGTATACATATGTGATTATCTGTTCAAGTGTGTACGAAAAGAGGGGAGGGGGCCAAATAACTTTGAAAGGTAAACGACTTCCATGCGTGGCAGAGCCATGACGAAGCCACGTCAAAGAAATGCAAGCTGTGTGTTGATGCTCTGTCGTTATTTTATTTCATTTTATTGTGTCAAACCCAACATTTTTTAATTATGTTATTTGTCTGCTCCTCATATAATATACATAGATAAATATTTAAATTTTTCTACTACATTTCATTATTTTCTTGTGGATGATATATATTTCTTATTGTTTGATGTTCACTTTTGTGAACAAATAAAAGAAACCACGTGTTTGGTGTAACCACTGTAATTTTAACAGGTGGTGTGCATTCAATGAAAAGATAAATAATAAGTGTTATTAAAATTTGAATATTTTATATTTCATTATAACTTTTGTGTAATAACCTGACAAGTTATCGAATGTTATTTTATTAACTAGATATTAAAGCTATACTTAATATCTGTTATTTCATTTTTTTTTAGACTTTAATGAATCATTTAATTATTCTACCCTTTTTTTCCCTTTTTCTCAAACTATTTTGTGACAACAATAATTGTTGGGAAAATAATAAATAAATAATAATTAAACCAAAGATGAAAAATAATTTGATAATAAAAAGAAATTCATTTTAAAAAATGTCATCACTTTTATTTTTTGATATACAGTCGATTAGAATTTAAATAAATAAATATCATTAATAAAAAAATATTTACTTAACTTATGAAACATATCGAGTGTTGGGTACATAAAAAATTAAAATTTTCCATTTTTAAATTACAACCTAATTGATAATTAAAATATTTAGAGTATAAAATAACGATATTTCTGTAATCAGACATTTTTTTTTAAATGATAAAAAATCAAAAATTAAAATTCTTAATTGAAGAGCAATGGAAAATGAAAATTCAGAAACTTTTAAATAATGTGATATTCGATACTAAAAATCAAAATTACAAATTGATGATAAAAGGAACATCGAAATTTAAAAATTGAAGATTACTCAACTAATGACTGGGTATTGGCATCACTTTTATTTTTTGATAAACATTGGATTAAAATTAAAATAAAAAATATTTACTTAACTTATGAAACATATTAAGAGGTTAAAAAAACAATATTTTGAAGTAAAATCCATTGACAAATTTTTATAACTGATAACAAAGAAAAAAAGGAATATCAAAAGCAAAAAAATTTGCCACATGTAACTAAGAGATTACAACGATAATAATAAAATGATGAAATATCAGAGACGACACGATTATGTAACATTTAGAAAATTTCGTTGATTAGTTGAATTATTATATGATATAATAAATTGACGTGAATTTAGGCGATAAAAATGGTGCTCTTGTTTAATTTATTGGTCATAGTAATTTAAAAGAAAATATTTTTTTTCTTTCATGTGTGAATATGTTGGTATATTCACGGACACTGTTCTTATCGGTGAGTGATCTTTCTTTATGTACAAAGCGTGTACCTCCTCCGTGATATCTAGACCAAGTTGACGTCAAATCTTTCAAGTGTCTTCCTTTCATTGTCGACAATAAATTGCATCGTTCAGTTTATTTATTAAATTTCACGGAATTTTTTTTTCTTTTTCGCTCATGCGAATCAATTAATCCGAAAATTTAAAGAAACCTTGAAGAGATCATTCACTTATTGTTATCAGAATTTTTGGGGGAATAAAGAGAAGACTTTTGGTCTCCACACAAGACTTGTTTTACTGTTCTGTTGCGAGTTGATCAGCGATAATTTTAGATTGTTCTTCGAATCAACCAACTGTGAAATAAACAGTTTATTTTCATTATATTAAAGCTAAAAAAAAGACAAATAATAAAATTAACACACAATTTTCATTGGCAAATGAATAAATTCTTTGGTTAATCGATGATGAACTTGTGTGGAAAAGTTTTTTTCGTCACATCCTCAATTGAAAGAGGATAGAACAGATGAGAGAATGGAGAAAGGAAAGAAAGGAAAAGAAAGGGAGAGAAAGAACTGGCACCCGTTTCAAGGTGAATTTATAGAAGCCTTCGAGCGACCGAGATTATTTCTGGAGTTGCTTCGCACACACAAGTAGACTCTGGGGAGGGCGTAAAAGAGAGTTCGTGAACCTAAAAAAAATTATTATCATTTTGTATGCAGGATTTTGCTCAGGGTAGTGCTCTGCCTGTTGAGGGTCCACCTAAGACAGCTGAAAACAAGATTGTAAATTTCAAACTTTGCTCATGAAATTCGCAGTTTCGGGCTCTGCAAATATTCAATTAAGATACGTTTTTTAAATTTAATATTAGGATTCTTTTTAAATATTCACGAGAAATTATGTTGTGTCTTGAAATAAATTTGATTACATAAATAATTATAAATAAATAATATTAACTTATTTAAATTGATTTCTTTTTTTATTTTATTTTTGCAATTAATGCGGTTTTTGAAAAAGTATTTAATTTTATGTAGTTATGATAATAATCCCGGAATTTCATTATGCATGTTAATTTCTGTATCTATGTCTATTTTTTATAAACAATGCAGTACATGATGTCACGTGCTAGCAGTTATCTATGCGAATTATAATATCTAATTAATACATTTGCATTTTAAAAATCAATAAAAGTGCGGAAAATTGTTAATAAAAATTTATCACTACTTTTCTTTCGTTATTGACAGAAAATATAATATTTTATCAACAAAGTCCTACTCGAAGAAAAAATTTTTGCCGTACAAAAAAATCTTCATTTAATCGATGAGAAAATTTGAAATATTCGCAATAAAATTCTTTATTGAATTTAAAAAAATTTTGCTTGGAAAATGTCTTTTAATCCTTAATTTCTATTTTCTAAGACATCATGGATTTTACAAAAATCAATACTCAGAGAAAAATAATATAAAATAATTCTATTTTATTAGTTGAAAAAACTATTACTTGTTTTCTTAGTGTACATTTATTATAATAATTTTTTAATTAAATTTACTTTTATTAACAATTCAAAGAAAATCCATTTAAATAAACTCCATTAATATTCCTATGCACCAATGACTGCATCTAGATAAAAATAAATATCAAATAAATAATTAAAATAAAACCCTTTCATTATTTATTCACATTCCAAGTAACAACGTCATTCATTCTAATGATTGACATTATTTTAAAAAAAAAAAAAAAGGGAAAACATTTTTTAATGCTTTCACGATTTAATTTCAGCTTGAAAGCTGATTGAAATAATCACGAACAAATTTCTGTGATGATTGATGAGTTGCATATTTCACCCTAAAAATGAGGGAGTTGAAAAAAAAAAAAAAGTAGTGAAGAGTATGATTTTTTGTTCCTGATCTACTGCGAGCCATCAATTTTCCCTGGCCTGGTGACACATCATATCTTTAACATCGTGGCCTGGGCCAGTCCGGGCGGGTCAAAGCGACTCGAAGAGTAAAGATGGAGCAGTGGAATCAAGTCACCAAGCAAGGGGCAGCGGGGACGAGGCAAGCGTGCGCGCCTTGAAGTAGGTCAGGTCTCAATGGTAGCTTACGTATACATTGGTCGTGTACGTGTACAACTCACTGAATCCTACACGCGTTTACTTACTCTCGTTTCGTGTGGTATTACACTCGTGGATTTGAGGTCTCTGTGTGTGGTGTAATGTCTCATACATCCTGTGCTAATTTATCCGAATGACACATTTAATGGCAATGATGATGATGATGATGCTCCAATCTTTGAACTGGAATAGACAGCATAGTTGATGTCTATACGAATATATAAACACATATGTGTCGATGTAGTGTATATAAGTTTATATCTATGTATGTACATAACAATTTTAAACTGTTTCCACTTATTTATTCACTTGCTGCTTCATTTCTATGTACTGTTTGAAAACAACTCAACGAATAAAATATCACTTTAAAAGTCATTGAGTTCAGATGGAAGTTCTGTTCGCAATATGAAACCCGTCAATTATTAATAAAGAAAAATCTTTTTTTAATTAAGCGTAATTTTGCATAATTGCTTGATTGATGTCATTTATTTTCATTTATTTGGTATTATATTGTATGTAAAATGGATCCATTGAGATAATTGAATTGAATTAGTTAAAGTAAACTTTTAATTAATCAAACATTATCTGTCTTAAGTCGTCATATGCCATCTGAATTAAGTGATAATTAATTACTTTTTTTACTACATACCCATGACATCAAATATCAAAAGGGTCATATTTTTTAAATTAAATTTTTCCATTAAACTTTTTACCCAACATCAATGAAGAACTATTTTCTCAATTAAAATGCTTATTTTTAGGTCAATAAAATTGTTATTAAATTTTACTAATATTTTTAATGTATTTTCGAAAATTATTCGTTTTATTTATTATTATTAAAACACTTTATTAAATGCTTGTAGCTTAATATCCATTATTTAAATAATTTGTTTGTGGCTCATTCAAATGCTTCTAATCAAAATAATTGAATGAAATGATACATATAATTTTATCTACAAGAACTATCAACATATCTGTTAATGAAGTCACATTTTTTAAGAATTAACAATAAAAAACAATTATCAAGTGCCTTCAGAGCTCTAATGACATTTAAATGTCCATCTAAATTAATAATTATCAGCTAAAAAAATCATTTTTTAACTCGATAGAATTTTTAATAATTTTTTGTGAACAATGAAGAGGTCAATTGATGACAACTGAAAGAATTGGTTCATTAATATATTATACAAAAATTAATTATTAATTATTATAAAAGTATCAAGGAATGGTAACACAATTAATATTTAAAAATTTTCCAGCATTAATAATTGATTAATAATGTTAATTATCCAGAGTTAATAAATAATTATGGCAAAAAGTAATTGAAAGAAGATTAATATTAAAAATGAAAGAAATGAAGGTTTAACATATTAATCTTCTTTCTTTGTTACTGTAAAAAATAATAATATCAAACTTTCGTTAAATTATTATGAAACTTTTCGCTAATTACTTCCTTATTGATTTATTATATAAAAAGATTAAAAATTAGGTCAAGCTAATTCTCTCATGATCCAATTAATGACCTCATTCATTCATAATTAATTATGTATTAACTATTAATATACAGATACCTATTTTGAATAATTCTTCACCATTTTTATTGATTAAAAACTCTTGTTGGAAATATTCCTTAAAATTTTCTTTCTATTCAAAAGAATCCTTTTATTCTTGATCTCCAAGTAAAACTTGTTTTTATTATCAATTAAAAGGCAATAATAATTTGAATGATTTATTAGAAAATATTTATAATAAATTTATTAGAAATGAATATTTTATTGGCATTAAAGAATTTAATTCATGATTCTGCCATTGAACGATACGAATGATTAGACAGTTAATTTCAGCTGTCTAACAGAAACTAATGATCATTAATCCCAACACACAGAAGATAGTAATTTATAGCATATATAGCTTGACGATGCGTCGACGTATATTAAACGCTGGCTATTACGCAAACAGCTGGAAGAATGTTCTTGTAGGGGTCACGAGGTCGGGTTATATAAGGTCATGGAATAGTTACTCGTTCAAGTTGACATTTTTCCAAGTTCTAAGCTATTCCAAAGATAATGAGATAAAATTTAAGCAAAAAGTCAAGTATGTAGATACATATTTATACTCAGTGAACGCAATCCGGTTTTCAAACTCAAATGTCTCAATTATTGAATTGCTCCAACTACTTTGGTACAGCTGAGATTTTAATTATTGTTATGATGGAATTTTTATTATTTGTTACATCAAATTCCTTGCTGGAATATGATGCTAGAGGTGTTGATAGCTGATAGAGTATTGATTTTATGACAATATTTCTCTAAAAATACTCTCGTGGAGATAGCAAAAATTATTGAAGGATATTTTTGGGTGAGAAAGCTCGATTTATTGATGCTATGATTATGTTTAAGGAGATAAGCTTTATGATATGTCAGGCCCTATGGATTGGAGATATTATTCAATAGCTGGTTTTAGAAGAAGTCAAAAGTTAAAATGGAAACTACTTTTTTTGAAGAATTTTTTTTTCTACCTGAAATCAGGATGTTTTTTTGCTTTTCTTTCAATTTAACAGAGCAATGAAAAGTGATAAAAAATTCAGACATACTTTTTTAAAAAACTAGAAAGTGCAAGCTTTCTAATGCACTTTGGATTATTTAAAATTCATTGGATTTACACAGAAATTTTATTTAATTTTGTTAAAACCATTTAATTGTTACAATTATTATTTACTCTTTTGTCCCAAGATTCAATAAGATATGAAAATTAACTGTCTATTTTTAGTATTCAATTATGACTTTTATTTAATGATGGACTAGAATTAAGCTAAAATAAAAGATTAAATTCAATAAAGATAAAGTAATTACCAAAGTATAGATAATAATTAATTAAATAAGGAAAGAAAGTTAATCAAATAGCTGATGACCAGTGGGATTTTTTCCGGTGAGATTAAATGTTGGTGTCCAACCAGTCAAAACTGGATATCACACTCCTACAAGTGTGTTCAACATATACACAACTCATTCAATGAAGCATAAATATTTAGGAATTCAACAGTATTATAAAACATTACAGTAACAAGTAACTCTTGTTGAAAAGCTTTTAATGACTTTCACACAGAAAAAGTGATCTCCAACACTCATTTATATGCTACATGACACGTTCATTTAATTTGCGTCCTAGTGTTCAATAGATTACATATGAAAAAAATAGTACAAAGGAAGAAGTAGCATAGAAGCAGTAGACTATTAGATAGAGAGGATAAAGGAAGGAGAAATAAAAATGAGAAGTGAATGAATGGACGTAAGTAAAAAATTACGGGAGAATTTCCGGCCGATACGGGTTAGATGTTATTTTATTCGTTGTACTGAGCATACGGCAGACGGTTGGGTCATGAGTGTACTCCCAATAATCGCAAGTTGGAAATTGCACATAGTAGGCCATCAAGTAGATGAATAGATAAAGAGATATACACATTCACTTGGGGATATATTCAGTACGTAGCGTGTTATTTGGTCAAAAAGATGTGGTCGATAGGCTGGCATGATTGTCGATAATTCACGGTAGGAACCCAGACTAATCTATTATTATATCAAATGTGTATGTCCGACATGATGGAAGTTTTATGTGTAGAGACAGTGGTGAGTATAAGCTAGCCTTTATTGCTCACATTCAATGTGTATGCTATTACTTATGTATCCCTCATGTCTATTTATTTTAAATGTAATCATTGATCGTACCACCAATTATACTTCATTTCAATTATTTAACAATTTGATAGGCATGACAGCCGTAAATAATACGAGCATCAACAACCATATCAATTATTGGAAGTTTATTTCCTCCTAGTTATCAAATAAAAGCTCAGAAAAAATCCAAATAATGCTGTTGATCAATTTTTAGATCAACCATTTAATAAAGATAATTAGCAGAGAATCAATGCCATCAGCTTCTAAGTTTGCTGTCAAAAGTCACCTTTTACTACCTGCTTTTTTAATAACAGAAATGTTTTATGTATCATTAGTAATATAAATAAGGTCTAAGTAAATGAATACAGGACTAATAATATTTTATGACCAGCTAATAATTCAATTAATTTAAATCATTATTCAAGAATTTATAGCATATATTTCCTTTTCAGTACCATTTAAGTTATGTCCATGTTGATTTATCCCCCTTTTACTACTTTAAGATGGAATTGATTTCTTAATAAAATTGTTGACAATGTTATAGAATGTAGACTTGTATCTGAAAAAAGGCTAATAAATAAATTACTATGATTAATATCAAGTAACCAGTAGGATCTACTCTATAGCTATGAGGGAATGGAAGCCTGCCTTGTCCTTGATGTGAATGCTTACCACGAGATATAACGATCGTAGATCTGCATACATTTATATGTCTCTAGTAGATATAAAATGATATCTCGTAACAGAGATTGAGGATCAGAAACCTCCATCGATTAGACACTAAACATTGACTTCAATGATCTTTCAGTAATCCATTCACTATTTTCTGTACATTCATAAATTCTACAATTAACATTAACATGAGTTCTATTAATCATATTACATCAACAATAGGTTGTTGAAGAAATATTACTGCTTGATCTTTTTGATGTGTTGAAATTGACATTGAAGAATTTATTCTGCAATATTTTTTGCTTTTTGATCAACTATTGAGATGATTGATCTCTAAAACTTTTTTTAAAAAATAATTTAAAAGTAAATTAGCTGATCTCCAGTTTTCCTAAAGATTAAATTAAATTTTTATTACTGAAAAAAGTAGCAAAAAATGTAGGATTAATGATGGAACTGGTGATCACAATGTCTGAATGAATATTCAAGATGATCGTGAAAGTTTTCACGTCATCGCTTTCTATTTCGCGAGTCTGCAGATCGCGGAAAGAGTTGTATATTACATAGTGAGGAATATAAACGGGGAAATAGATGTTGGAGGCGGTGATTCTCAGTCGTGATAATAACGTAAGCTACGCGAATCTGGCATTGAGAAGCATTAGCAGGGCCGCTATATAACGTCAGTAGGACAGTGAAAGGCGACCTAGACCAAGTCTCTAACACCAGCTGAACGCAATAACGATGTTACTCTTGCGTTTGTATATTTACTCTCATGCTCGTTGAGCTCATGTTGCCTCTTGTGCAGGACTACGCAAGATCTCCATTGTCCTCGATTGAACGGAGGTGGAGTTGGTGGTACTGTGCTTGTCGTGGTATTGGTTTCACTCTCGACAAACTTTCGATTCCAATTGTTTCACCAGCAACTTGCTATATAACTATTGCCTTTATTTTCTCACGACAATCCTCATTCTTTTCTCTTTTTCTTATCTCCAGCCATTTAGAGAAAAATAGGGAGGAAAGTTCTTGTAATGAGTCCGGAAATTGAAATGCAATTTTCATTCAAAGAATTACTGATGGGAAGATGTTTCAATTAATGTTTATTTATGGAAGTAACATCATGTTGAGAGCTTTTTTCTTCAAATGGATGTACATTTTTAGCAATGACATATTTTCTGATGACTTGTTCTCAGCTGTTAAAGTAATTTTCTGGGAAAGTCATTATTTATTTTTAAAAATAAAATGTGTTTCTCATTGATCATAAATTGAATTATTTTGTTTTGTTTTATGTTACAGACTAAAGGCATCGGAAATAAGTCCACCTCGCAAAAAAAATGGCGGGTGAGGACACGCAGATGATTGCCAATGGTGCTGTGAATGTTTTGACAATTATCCCGAGTGAAAAGATGTTAAATGGAAACGTTGATATGCATTGCAATAAGCTTAATAATAATGGATCAATTGTTAATGGAAAAGTGATAGACATTACTGGAGAAAATGGCAAACTTTTATCCATTGGTGATGAAAAGTCCAACAGTTTACATACAGAGTTTGATGATGCTGATATTTCTTGTGGATGGGGACCTTGCAGGCCTCACTGGTTGCAGTTTTTTGCGACTAAGCAGGCTTTTTTAGTTATTTTTTGTCTTACTTGGGTATGTCTGAATACTATCAATTGATTAGTTACCTTGATATTTTAGAAATAGATTATTATGACCTTGATTGTTTTTTTTTCTTATCAACAGGTGCTCCAGGGCATGTATTATACGTATTTTGTCTCAGTGATAACAACTATCGAAAAGCTATTCCAAATTCAGTCAAAGACAACTGGTATAATAATGTCAGCGACTGAAATCGGCCAAATTGGCTCGTCTCTTTTACTAACTTACTACGGAGGTCAAGGTCACAGACCCAAGTGGATTGCCTGGGGCATGATACTCTTTGCGGTGAGCTCCTTCACCTGCTCCATTCCCCATTTTATCTTTGGGGAACAGCTGATTCAGCAGAATGAAATGCTCGTCAGTGCTGTAGGGCATGGTGGAGAGGGCGGCGGTCCTAATTTTACTGACGCCATTCCTGCCAATTTATGCAAACTTGACCCACGACAAAACAATGCTACAGTCAATCCTAATGGGTATGAATCCTTCCAATTTAGTTGCTTTTTTATTTGGTTTCACTTTTTATTTTTTATTCTGATTGGATTGAATATATGAATAATTTAATTGTTTTTTTTTACCGATATGATCATGACGGAATCTTTTATTTTTTTTTAGATAATTTATGAAACATAAAGTATTTTTGAATATTTTGTAATCAAAAACTAGTCACAAATATTTATTTTATCGATATTAGTAGTAAATATCAACTGAAATAAGCTTTTGGTGATAAATTAAAATATTTCATTCATTAAAAATTATTTCTGAATCATTTTTATCTTTTAATTATAAAAAAAAATGCCGACATGTTGATCAATAAGTCAAAAATGATTTATAATGGAGCGAAAAAACTATCTTTTATTTGTTAAGTAATAATAAATAATTAATTTTATATATTATAATTGAAATAACACCAATAGTTACGCTACATTTTTTCCGTGAATCTGTCAAGGTCATACGGGAACCCGCATTTGATAACGCAAACACGTGCCACATTGATAATTTTATTTTTAGATGGGTTTTTGCCACAAGTCCTCCACACTTTAACTCTGATTCTGTGGAGTATTGTGAAGGTGAATTTCTTACTGAGCAAAGGATCCAAAGCAAAATCACAACAGTCGTCCTTGCAATATTTTTTGTGTCCCTGTTGGGCGTAGGAATGGGCCAGACTGCAGTTTATACACTTGGAATTCCATACATAGACGACAACGTTGCATCCCGCGAGAGTCCTTTGTATTTTGGTAAGTTAGCACATAACAAATGGGTTGGGGCTACACAAAAGAACATATTTTCACCAAAAATCAAATTAGCCAAAGAGTCATGGCAAAATGCCAGTGGTGTAACAATGGTAATTATTTTAAATGATGAAAAAACATTCAGTAATGAGAGTTATACAGTCTGAGAACTTTAATGATAGTCTGTGGAAATTTTAAGCATGTGGTTAGATTTCAACTCGTTTTCTCAACAATACCACACATTAGTAAACAACCTAGACATTCAAAGAGAAGAGATAAAAAGTTTCTTCAACAAGAGGCTTTCGAAGTGTACAGTTTTTAACAGCAGTGGTTGATGGATATTTTTGAATAATTTTAATAAAAAGAGCTAATGAATATCAAGTAGAGTTACCAGACATGATGACCATGTGTTTCCATTATTTTGAAAACATACTGTGATTCGTTTTTGGCTTTCAAGAAGTTAGATTCTGGTAAAAAAATTGGAACTAACAAAAGGGTGAACTGAGTTTTGTATTCAACAAGATAACTAGCTATGGTATTGAGAAAAAAATTGCAAAAAATGGTCTCAATAATCATTGCGCGTTTCGTCTTGACGTAGATAAAGATAATCAGATAAGAAAAAAAGAACATTTTTCGGGCTCTCAATTTTAGCTTTGGTGATAACACAACATGAACAATTGTAGCAGAAAAAGTCATTCAATAGTAATCTGTGGAAATTTTAAGCAAGCATGTGGTTCAATTTCCCCTTTTTTCCATGTCCAACAATGCCACACATTAGTGTAGAATCTAGACATTCGAGAGCGAGAAAGAGAAAAAAAAAGCTTCTCTAAACAAAAGACACACACAGACTGCATTATTTTAAGTGCGCGAACACAACTTTTCAGCTACTGATTAAAACACTGTGTCGACTGAATGAAGCTTAAATCAACTGTGTTCAAGTCTAATCCCAAAATAATAGAAGTAAGCTCATTTGCTGGAGATTAAATAGAATATCAAAATGTAACAGCACTCCGTTATTTTTCATAAATACTCGGTGTCAAATATCCGTGGGAATAATACCTCTTGTCTTTCAATTCAACGTATTCGATTTTTACTTTTATAAAAGATATTCAGTATTTTGGAGAACACAATATACTCAAATCCTAGCTATACTCTTATACCACCATCACATTCTTATTTGTAAATCACAGGTAAATAAAAAGAGTATCAAGATCACTCTAAATTGCAGTATCTGCAAAGACTTAATGTGCAAAAATGAATGCATAAAAGTTCTCTCGCAATATTACAGGAAAACCGAAAAATAATAAAAATAGAAATAAAATTTTTTTTCAAAAGATCCTCTACAAATAACGTGAGTATTATTCTGGTCTGCTGAAGTTTTAATGACCCTACAAACAAAAATGACTACTTTCAAAGCGGGTTTTTTATATTCTTCACTGCTCTTCCTGCAGTTAACTCTGTCAATTTGTATAATAATCCTTCATGTTGCAGCCATAACAATAGGAGTGCGAATCCTTGGTCCGGCACTTGGTTTTATTCTTGGTTCCCTTTGCACCATGCTGTATGCTGATCTATCGGCTAATCCACAAATCACACCCACTGACCCGAGGTGGGTTGGTGCTTGGTGGCTTGGTAAGTTCTAATAAATCAATATGTAAATTTGCAGTACTATTTCAGTAATCCTTAAAAAAATACTTTAATCCTTTAAGTCTCATTTTTTACCCAACGTAATTGGAAAGTTACATAAATAATCCTTCTACGTAATGCAATATTTATTGTTCCAATAATTTTCATCTAGCACATAATAAAAAATAAAATATCTACCATTTTTTAATTAAATATTCAATCAAACTATTTTTTCTCCTTATTTTGTTATTAATTCAATCATGTAAAATCCCAAGACCTCATAAATAACACTCATATCTCTAAATGTCCTTTTTTGCTAGCTTAAGTACTCCCTTGTGGATCAAAACAACCCTTACTGAACCCCTCTAGTACATGAATTATGATTGTAATCTTGGAAAAAATAGCAGTAGATATCTGAAGAGACTTCTTCCTAAGAGCTTGGAAGAGTGATAGTGAAACATTGTTTAAATTGGACCAAATTTGATACCTTCTTATCACACAGCATAGTCAAGTTCTATACCTTTGACAATCAATTTAAAATTTACAATTTTCTAGCTCGTATTTCATTTATAAAGTTCAGTTTTATTTAAATTATTTAATCTCAACTTTTATTAGAGATGAATTGGCGAAGATAATATTCTAAAAATTTTTGTTTTCATCTCGTGAAAAATGATTGGCTTTTCGTTGATCAGTGTAGTGTGACATAAATTGTGACAAATATTTGATTGAACCAGTAAGAAAGCTAGGTTGAATGAGAAGCAAAAATGATGTTGGTCAATGTTAGATCTAAAAGTATACAAAAATGCCCATATATGAAATATTGCATTTCATCAAAGAATTTCCCTTGCAGGTCTTGTTCTCATATCTGCCATGCTGATGTTGGTCAGCGTTGCCATGTTCGCTTTCCCCACCCGATTGCCCACCAGTCGATCGCCACCTAAGATAGAAGATTCAAAGAAACCTAGTCTCAGAGGTAAGTCGACATAAACTTTTTATCTATACACACATATAAATAAGCATTTTTTTATTTTATTTACCTTCAGGTGAATGTAAATTAACTAGTCAGGAGTGTCAAGGATATTCGAATATATTCTTTAGGATGTTGTCATCTTGCTAAAGATATATACGACTTACGTGCGTGAATGGTGATTTCTTGATGCCAAATACTTAGTGAAATCTTTCGATCTTCGTATTGGCGTTGCCACAAATAACCCGGCTGGTAGTTTTATCGTGAGTTTGTACGCGTATCCAATCTCCCTTGGTGTGTGAGTCAATAATAATGACTGACCGACTCGCGAACGGTGGAACAAGTTCACGGTCGTATTGAGCCAGGACCCTGAGGACACGTGTGCACTAACATGTGCTAGAATATCAAGGGAGACACTCAATCTCCTTGTCAACTGTCTCACGCATGCCTTTGATATTTCTAACGCCCACCAAACTCCTCCGCTCTTCAAGTTTCACTTGCTGAAGGATATTTAAATGAAGTTGTCCGTCACGATTAAATAATGTACTCAATTTTACGCCGAATTTTTTGCACTTTTTTGTCGTTAGAAGTAGTATGAGTGTGGGAATATGCTAAAAGTTGAGTTAATTATATTCTTAATAGGGTGCGGCGGTAATATTTTTCTATATCTTGATAATTTTTTAGCAGAGCTGATTGTTGATGTGACTAGCTAATTTTTTTTTTTCATGTTTGATAAAAAAAGAATTTAACAAAATTATTTTATGACTTTGATAAAGAATGTTTTATATTCATTACTTGGATTTTAAATGTATCCTTAAGCTATTTTTTATTTTAATCAATAAAGTTATATATCAAGTTACTGATTCTATCACCTATAGAGAAGATTTTTTTTTTTTTTTTTGAATAAAATTTCTATTAAAAAATGAATTTTTAAAAGAATTATGTAACTCTTGAAAGATATTAATAGTTTCTGGTAGATTAATAGAGACTTTTGAACAGTTTTTTTCGCAAATTCTTTTTTTGTTGGTTGTTATATATATATATATATATTACACACGTATTACTCAATAGTATTCAACTGTATATTATGCATTTTCATAAGCAGTACTCCAACTCATCATACTGACAAGTTATTTATAACTTTCAAAAATAATTGCTGATTGTTTGATCATGAATATTTCAATAAAACTATGGCTTGATAATTTTTGTCAACTAAATAATGGTAGTAACTTCTAAATGAATTCATACAGCTCCATAAAAATGATAAAATAGTTCAGCTATCCCTATTAATATCAATAATAAATAGGAGTGACATTTTGTAGCTTCTGTGTTCCGCTTCTAATCAATATTTATGAAATCTACAAATTATACGGTAGTCCCATTGGGGTGCTAGAAGAGTAGAATAGCTGAATGACTATTATTATGTATTTAAAAAAAAGCAAAAAAGATATTATACATAATCGAAGGGTCACGAATGTTTCGTTTCTTTTTTGGCTGTCAAGCAACCCGAAAAAAAAAATCCTAGGGTCCGTTCCAAGCAAGCCTTTTAGCGCCTCAGTTTAGGATAGGAGAGATCTATCAATTATTTAATAGCAAAGGGAATAATTTGCCATTTAGTTTCTTTATTATAGGGAGACCCTGAAAAAAAGTAGAAAATAAATAACTCAGTAATAGGCGTGTCTATACAAATATTTGAGAATTCCCAATCAGTATTTGAAAAATTTACAAGCCATCGTTTATCTTAGTTGAGGGCCCAGGTGGACGCAGAATCCATAATTCAATCGCAAAAAATTTATCCCAAGTGCTGGAGGTCCTTTGGAATTCAACAAAAATTCACGAAGCATTCAGAAGAAATTAAGATGGAATTTAGTTGGAATTTTTTTTGCTGTCATGATGTTTAAGTTGATTTTATTGAAACTTATATTAATTAATGGTCATATTATTTTTATTTTATTTGAATTATAATCCAATGAAGGCTTGAATAATTTTTTATTACTCATAAAGAATTTTTATAAAAAATTAAATTATTACTTTTATAATAACTTTTCTATGAGTGCTTCACGTGTTATTTTATAGTTTATGTCTATTTGACCACATTATTACATTCTCTGCATCATTCTATGATTGTTGGCTATTGTTGAATGTGCAATAAACTTATATGGAATTTCATAATTGATTCACCTGTACCATGAACAACATTTCAAAGTTAATAAATAAAAAAGTATACTATTTTTTGAAAGAAAGAATGAAGT
Source organism: Chelonus insularis (assembly GCF_013357705.1). Taxonomy (NCBI): domain Eukaryota; kingdom Metazoa; phylum Arthropoda; class Insecta; order Hymenoptera; family Braconidae; genus Chelonus; species Chelonus insularis. The sequence goes on from NW_023276544.1 coordinate 41,997, forward strand.
AAACAAGATAACATGGTGGTAAATTTGATGCTAAATTAATCAGAAACATGGTCTAATCCTGAAAATGATACTCTAAAAAATAGACCAACCTCTTGAATGCTTACCACCAAGACGCTTGTCTCCTTTCAACAGCTAATTCCACACTTTAATAAATTTTTTCTCCATCCTCCTCCTCAGCAACTCGTTGTTTCTCTTTACAAGTGCAATTTTCTCAGTTCTCTTGGTTTGCTTCTGTCTTTTCTCGTCTTGTTTCTTTTTCTTTTACCTTATAGTCTATGGGTCTATGCGGGGTTGCCACGATCTCGGCGACGACATAGGAATTCCCATTCCCCTCTTTTGACTTTGCCTATTACACAAAGAAATATAAAAAAAGCGTGGGATTAATTGTAGACATTAATCTTAGGAACGTTAGTATAAGGCACATGTGCTAATTCTAATAATAGAATTATTTGATTAAATGTTTTTATAGAATCGTTAACGAACCTCTTGATGATACATAGACATATCGTCTGGACTCTTTGAGCTTTTAATCGACCAGCCGCTTGTTTTAATTGAGACAATTTTTGTAGACTATTTTCTAGATTCAATAGATGAAATAATGTTTAAGTCTCTTGCGTATATGATCTGGCAACTGCGAGGTTCGCGACATAAAATCTACGATGCCTCGAGTACTAAGCCGCGTATAAACCAATGAGAATGAAATACGTCGTAGCATATGTGCATACTCATCGCCTAGACCAAACTTTTTGCTCCTTTTTTCTGTTTTTGCTTTGATGTTGTAAAATAGCTAGAGAATTTTTTGACAACTCAAACTCACAGAAAACTATCTTTATTTCTTGCAGATTTTCCTAAGGCTGTCAAGAGACTGCTCAGAAATGACATCCTCATGTTCAGAACTGCCAGCAGCGTCCTCCATATTCTACCCATCGCTGGATTATACACATTTTTGCCAAAATATTTGGAGACACAGTTTCGTCTTCCTGCTCATCATGCTAATATGATATCAGGTGATTTTACTACTTTGATGATGATAAATTTTGAAATATTTTCATTAACTAGGATAATTAATTAAAGAAAAAATTTCGTGATGAACTGATGTGTTAAATAGTTTGATATGATAAGTGGGATTTGTTAATTTAACTTATCAATGCTATATATAACTCATTGAAGTTTGTGACGTAACTCAGCAAGACATTAATGTCTCGAATTAAGACACCAAGTAGAGCAAGTCAATATTGCCATTATTGCTGAAATAACGGCAGGATATTGGTTTATCATTAGTCATTAACTGACAAATTATTACAAGTTAATGATTTAGATCTTTTGACAATAAATTATTGCTGATAAGAATGGATTAAAAAATATGTAAGTCTTTGATATTTCTGATAAATTTAGGAGACGGATATTTTTGAATAATTTTAATAAAAAGAGCTAATGAATATCAAGTAGAGTAGCCAGACATGATGACTGTGTAATTCCATTATTTTGAAAACATACTGTGATTCGTTTTTGGCTTTCAAGAAGTTAGATTCTGGTAAAAAAATTGGAACTAACAAAAGGGTGAACTGAGTTTTGTATTCAACAAGATAACTAGCCATGGTATTGAGAAAAAAATTGCAAAAAATGGTCTCGATAATCATTGCGCGTTTCGTCTTGACGTAGATAAAGATAATCAGATAAGAAAAAAAGAACATTTTTCGGGCTCTCAATTTTAGCTTTGGTGATAACACAACATGAACAATTGTAGCAGAAAAAGTCATTCAATAGTAATCTGTGGAAATTTTAAGCAAGCATGTGGTTCAATTTCCCCTTTTTTCCATGTCCAACAATGCCACACATTAGTGTAGAATCTAGACATTCGAGAGCGAGAAAGAGAAAAAAAAAGCTTCTCTAAACAAAAGACACACACAGACTGCATTATTTTAAGTGCGCGAACACAACTTTTCAGCTACTGATTAAAACACTGTGTCGACTGAATGAAGCTTAAATCAACTGTGTTCAAGTCTAATCCCAAAATAATAGAAGTAAGCTCATTTGCTGGAGATTAAATAGAATATCAAAATGTAATAGCACTCCGTTATTTTTCATAAATACTCGGTGTCAAATATCCGTGGGAATAATACCTCTTGTCTTTCAATTCAACGTATTCGATTTTTACTTTTATAAAAGATATTCAGTATTTTGGAGAACACAATATACTCAAATCCTTGCTATACTCTCATACCACCATCACATTTTAATTGTATGTAAATAGCTATATTTACAACAGATTAATGTGCAAAAATGAATTAAACTAGCATTTACCTTTTATAAAATCAAATTATTCTCATGTATTAGCTGTGTTAAAATTTACATAGCGAATTTGGTCAATATTTCAAAGCTCATGCTATCTACCCAAAGATCCCTACCATAGATAATAGTAGACACAGTATATTTTGTCTAATGTCTTTTTTACGACGATTTTTTAAAGTTAATTTCCATCTTTATTTTTTTTTTCATTATGTTCTGTTGATTCTTTTAGGTGTTGGAGGAATCTTGGTGATGGGTTTAGGCATAATAATCAGTGGAGTTTTTATCCTAAGAGCCAAACCTAATGCCAGATTTGTAGCTGCTTGGATAGCTTTCACTGCAGTGGTCTACGCGTTAGGAATGGGTATTTTAATGTTCATCGGCTGTCCCATGGATGATTTTGCTGGTCTCACTACTAAGGCTGATGGAATAACTGGTTTTGAACCAACATGCGAAGCAAGCTGTGATTGCGATCGAAATAAATTTAGTCCGATATGTGGTGCAGATAAAAGAACATATTTTTCAGCTTGTCATGCGGGATGTTCGAATTACACTATAACAGATGGTAAAGTCTCATCAGTAAGTTTCATTTTCACAAAAAAATCCCTATATATTACTTACTTTCGCTATATCATCTATGAGTTATTTTGTAATTTATTCAGAAAAAAAGTGCTAATGATAGCATGGATTCATTTTTCTTGGTGATAACATTTTTCTGAATAAATTATCAGCATATTTCATAATCTTCTTCTTATTCTACTTGAATGGAATAGTTTAATTGATGATGATTATTACTTTTATAGTTTTACAACTGCCAATGTGTTGGGCAAAATGAAACGATGCCAGAAGTATTGAGTTCAGCTACAATTGGATACTGCGAACTTGAATGCAGTAACTTTTGGGTCTACATGATCCTGTTTTCCTTGTTTGTCTTCATTCACTCAACGAGTGAAGTGGGATCGATGCTTTTGATACTGCGATGTGTTGATCCCAGAGACAAAGCCATGGCTTTAGGACTCATACAATTTGCCATTGGTTTATTTGGTATGTTTTTCACAAATACTTTTGATTTGTCTGAAAAATTAATTGCTATACAATGAAATATCATGAAGAGAATTATGGAGATTGGTTGCTAGAGAACAATTCAAGTAGATTGGAAAGCAAAATTACTTTTGAGAAAAATATAGTTTCAATAACTTCATGACTCTTTTCTTTACATAACACCATCTATAATAACTCTAGATCAAATTATTCTCTGGTAAAAGTACTCAAGATAATAATTATTGATAAAAATTTATGAATGATATTATAAACAATGCTACGATCATGTAGCACAGATATCATTAATCCATTATGATGTTGACGTCGATTGGAGTAAAAAAGTTTTGAATATTTTCCTAACAATCTATTTGATTTATAATTCTAGCTTTAATTCTCAACGTGAGAATTTTAATAAATTTTTGTGACCATTATATTGATGATAATTTATTTTTGTAATTAATTTAAAAATCACTTACTTTTACAGGAAACGTACCTTGTCCCATAGTTTACGGAGCTGTAGTAGATTCTGCTTGTCTTGTTTGGGAATATGCATGTGGTGAACGTGGTGCTTGTTGGCTCTACGACTCAAATATATTCAGGATGTTCTTTCATGGTATGTTCACCACAAAAATTAATCAACAATTCTCAGAGGTTTCACGTACAATTATACTGAGTAATTACAATGACTTGATATACTAATTAAATATATTTTCACAGGCACTACAGGTGGAATTCTTATATTAGCGTTCATTGTTGATCTCGTTGTATGGTACAAAGCAGGAAGTATAAATTTCGTAGATGAGCAAACGGGAGAAGAGGGTTCAGCTGAAGAAATGACTACTCTCAAATCCCAGGATGCCCAAACAGTGGACAACGATTACCTATGAAAGGTTGATGATAAAACAAATAAGAAAATATATTTTTTTTAGACCATTAAGGTGAGTAAGAGGATATTTCATGTGAAAGATATAATTAAACCAGTGAGCAAAGAGTACACTGAACTGAATTATAACGAATAGAAATGTCACATCGATAATTCAGCTGCGTGTTAATTTTTATCAGTAATTAGGGAATAAGTATTGCCATAAAAACGTGCAGGTGGATAAGACGATGTGGAGTAATTATTAATTATGAGAGTAATTATGTTTGTAAGACAATGCAAATGAAAATAACGTTTAGTCGATGAATAGGCAATATATATATACATAAATATATATATATATATACATACATCTATATCTATATGTACTATTCGCGCCTAAATATAACGGTGCTACCTAAAAAACGAGAACTGGAATTTGTGTCAAGTTGCAGAATGGAAAAGCATACGCAAATCATTTCTCATGAAAAATATGAATATATTTATGTATTTACTTTTAAAAATTATTTGTGAATTTTTTAACGCAATCAGCATCAACGATCTGACATAATCGGCTGGCTGGTTAATGTTAGAAAAAAATATACAAGACTTAATTAATTAGTTGATATAATTTTATTGAATCAATCAGCATAGCTAAGCTGCTATTGAAGATATTTTTATATTTTAGTCATGTGATATTGAAATTTATTATTTCGAAAAAATCAACGATTTTTAAGATTTATAAAGTAATCATTAAATTAATTATTAGTGAAATAATATTTGTGATTTTAGGAAAAATTAAAATTTATTTTATTTACTGTTTAATGTAAATGAAATAATTTTTCACCAAAATGTATAAAAAATAAGTAAGATGTGTTAAATTTTGTAAAATTATGTGATTTAAAGATTGTATATGTACATATTTTTTCATGAGAAAAATTTGAGCTCAAGATTTTAGTGCGAATGTTTTCAATCTCGGTACCGCCGTCCATTTCACATAACAAAAATAATTTTCCGCTAAATATAAAATATAACACGAGGACGTGATAGGTACAGTGTATAGATAGAACAGTGAGAATGGAGTAAATTGAAAAAAAGGCGAATATGAGAGAAGTAAAAAAAAAAAATACGATATTAAAGACGACAAATTAAAATAGTAATGAGTGAATTAATTAAATAATTAATGAATAATACATGGAAAATATTTTTAGACAATTTGACGGATCACAGGGGTGATATTAATACCAGTGAACATGTATGAAAGGTCTTTTAAAAACTAAAATAATAATAAATTAATGAGAAAAATAATTAATTGATAGAAAAAAGTAATTGGTAATATTAATATTAATAATGAATTAATGATAATAAAAATCTAAGAGCTGTATTTTAATATCATACACTTTACAAATGGCATTGCCAATGTCTGTCTAGTGTTTTAAGTGACATCCAATAAAAGATAGAGTAAAAGGAAAATAAAATTTGGTCTGGGCATTAAAAATTGAAAGGTTCAAAAGTTATTAAGGAAATGGAAGATGAAAGAATTTTTATTTGAACGATTAACAAAGATAAGATTAATAAAAAAAAATACTTTAGAATCATCATTAGATTATTGATGAATACAAATAGCAATCATCTTCATGAGAAATTGTATTTTTATAATTAAAAAAGAAAATGATACCTAAGCTGTTGCTCTTGAAGCCTTACGTGCAGTAGGATATTTAGGCTCTCTGTTCTCCAAGAAATTTTATTTTGATTCTACTTACCGTACTTTTTATCATTATTATTTACATTCTAACGATAATAATGATGATGGAAATAATACAGTCGCATATTAAATAAATAGATTTAAAGAAACTGCAATAAATAAGATGAAAATATAAGTTGTTATGTTACGATTTAAACTTTTAAAAATAAAAAAAGAGATTGAGCTCACATCGAGACTGAGAGTTTACGGTTTTCAATTATCATCATAGAGTTTACTATTTCCTATGCACATTACAAATATCTGTACAAATGCCCAAGTATTTTCTCACTGATTATAGCGGAAATGTAAGAGTAATTAAATTACTGATAAATAGGCATCTATAGTGTTACTTTGTGCTAGAATATTTATTAAATAAATGGACAAATATTTTTATAAAATTTATTTAGAGATAGTTACTTTGAAAAAGAAATCCAGGAATTTAACTACCAAACATTCCTAATAATAAACTTTAAAAAGTTTAAATTTATTTGTTATTTTAGTTTTATTTTAAATATTTTGTTGTTACAATCATAAAAAAAAAAAAAATACTGAAATGTAAAAAAAAAAAATAACAAACAATATATAAAATACTATTTTAGCACAAAGTAAAGCTAAAATGTCTGCTCATAAATATAAATTATATGCCGGTCTAAAGTAAATCTTTCTTCCCTTACTTGTTGTTGCTGTTGTTGTTGTTTGTCTGTACCAATGAATTGACGGTTATTTTTGCAAATATTCATCCATTTGTGATCACTAGAAAAAGAAAGAAAGAAAGAGTGAGAGATGTTAATTGTACAGCAGGCTGCTCATACGTAGTATATATAGTAGTGTATTTCTCTTTCCGCACTTGTAAATAAAAGAGTACAATAATATTACCAAACCGATACCCCTTGACATAAAGATCATAATATAGACAATATTGTGACATCGCGGAACCATATTTTTCGCATGATAATATTGTCATTTTTAAAAAATTCAGAAATAATGGATTACTCAGATTATTGAATAATTATATAAACTCATGTAATTCTATAAATATTTTTCTGATCACTATAGACATATTTTTAAAATATCATTTTATTATCGTTCATTAACAAGAGTGATTTTTAATCCATTATTTCGGCTATTTTCACTGTTCAAAATAACTGATTCGATGTTTTCATCAATTTTGTAACGGTATTTTGAATTTATCTGAGATTTAGAAGATTAAACAACACTGCCGTTATCCGATATTTATTATATATCATTTTTACAGTTAAATATTACAGAAAACTGAAATAAAATACTGCCGAATTTATTCATTAAACTGATAACTGCCCATGAGAATTATAATTCTACTGCATTTCAGAGCATTTCATTCTAAATATTGAATTTCCAAGTGTACTATAAAATAATAGAAGTTCAAGGTTCCGCAAAAGCACTCTGTTGTCTCTTGAATTTTTCAAAAATAGAAGAAAAAAAGTGAATTAATTTAGAAAGAAAAAAAAATTAATTATAGCAAATGATAAATAATATCCATAATTATACTATTTTATACACATGATTGTAAGATTAATTGATGGATTTACTATTTAAGTATCTATGACGAAAGTTTACGACTTTATGGAGGTTTTTCATTGGAGGCTGCATTTCCAGGTTTATTTTTAAGTAGTCAAACTGTCTTAACAAATGAAAAAATTAATATATTTTGTCGAAAGTAAATCAATAATCAATAATAGATTATAAGTGCCTCTAGAAGAATTATGTTGAGTGTGAATTAACTCTTTCAGAACTGAATCTCTTATTTTAAATAGAGAAAATGATATTGCTCGTTATTTTAATTTATAAATATTTATTTTATCGTTTAAAATTTTTTTTTTTAGTACATTAGATAAATACTTTATTAATATATATTATTTTATTTTGAAATATTATGTAAAATTTGAAAAATTATTTATAATTTTATTGATATTGATATGTATTGAATAGAATTTTTAAAATGATGTTATAAAAATACTATTGGTTTTGTTTTGATTCCTAAAGATATTTATTGATATTTAAATAGTCAAATATAATATTAAAAGAAAGTTGAAAAAAAAAATATTTTAGTAAACACAAGTTATGAAAGGGTTAATAAATCAGTGTATTTATTGATAGCTAAATATTGTTATAAAACTATCATTTTATTTCACTGTCATCACGAAATGACGAAAAGTATGTCAATAAAGCCACTTAATGAAACCTCCTAAAAGAAATTGTTGAATTAATTTCAAATTAATTTTGAATAAAATAATCAATAAAAAAAAAACATTTAATCCTTGCGTAAGTTAAATTGCTAGTCTTTAATGTGGAATATAGATGAGAAGTGTTGAATACAGAGAAGGATAAAATGGCAAAGGGAAATGTAAAATTATCATATTATAATATAATATAAACAGATGAAAAGTAAATTAAATGAATCGTAATTTTGACTTATAATTCGTTAATTTATGAACAGAGTTGAAAACAGAACATATTAAATGATATTCATGGAAATGCATAATAATGATAATTTTTTTGTATATATTATAATATATTCATTATTACTATTATTATTATTATTATTATTATTATTATATCATTATTTTGCATATTTTATTGTTTTAATTATTACAATAATTATTTTCGAATATCTTTTTTAAATACATTACAGTTATATAAATTTATAATTAGTATTTTATATAATATTTTATAAGATAAATTTATTAGAAAAATAATTTCAAACATTTTGATACAATTATTGCATAAACAAATACGAAATATTGTAATTATTAATTAAACCGCCGTATTTACGTTCTAAAGATTGTACTATAATTTCATAATGAACTATTCAGTTGAGAATTAATGATGTACATATAACAAGAATTGTAAAACTTTATATTGTTTGACAAAACACGCTCCGCATCACTCATGTACCTTTTTTAATACACAAACACTCTGATGAATGATAATTATAATTAGCCTGAGGATTATTCATAACATTTTCTTCATAACAAATTGTTCCAATTATTAACAAAATGGATTAGTAATAAATTTTCTGAAGTGTTTAAAAAAATTTAAATAGTTTTGTAATCAATCCAAGGGCTAAGACTGAATGAAATGATGACGCAACGTCTAATTAACTTATTTTATAATTATACTGACGGTCTTTATTGTTTGTAATAATAGTTATTATTATAATTATAATTAATTTGTTTTTTAATAGAAAGGCAAGTGCCATAATTATGAATAGATAATCTCTTAATATTCATTTTATTTTATTCTATCATAAATAAATTAATTCATTAAATGATTTATTGATTAATATATGTATTGTAATAAAATTATGATGATTATTATTATAATTCACGAATTTTTTAAAATTAAATTCAATATCTTTTAATAGTCTTTATTATCGTAATTATCATTACAACGTTTTACTTCACATTATTTAAGTTAACTTAAAGTAAGCGATATAAGATTGCCCCTTTTGGTACTCCTTTTCTTATTTTTGACGAACTACGACGTGCAATTCTTATTCCTGATGACCAAGGTTCACTATAAAAACGTCGAGATATGCGATTTATGTTCGTGTTGCTGTTCATGTTTATATTCTGAAATTGAGGCAGAGTTGAATAATAAAACTTATTGTATTGCTTTTTTAAAATCACACTTTTTATTTTTCACAAATTATAAAAAATTATTATTTCATTTTATTGATTAGATATTTCAACAATAATGATTGAACTTCACTACTTATGAAGTGATATTAAATATTATGAGACAGTAGTTTTAAAATAAATGCTTTTTTATAATTTATGAAAAATTGATATTGGTATCAGTTAATTCATCAGTTTTTTGTCATATTAATTACTATGTTGTTTTCATATAATCAATGATATTTAAAAATCCATGCAGCTTATGTTACTCCGGTTTTTTATATTTCTGTTCTACTAATTTTCTCAGCCAGCGCAATAATAGCATTTTTAATCGTATCATTACACTCCTTGGCACTTTTTTCTCATCTGGATCCTGTTTATTAAAGCATAACGATTTGTCGGTATAAATTTGTATCCATTACAAAATGGATAATTTACAATTTTTATAAATGTTGTATAAATCATCAATAGATTGTTTTCACTACAGCCATTAAATAATTATCAATACTCTGCAGTATAAAGTCAAGCTAATTTAGCTCAAAAGAGTAATTTCAGATCAGTAGAAAAATTATCTCCTAAAGGCTTCACGTTTTTAAAAGTGAGAAAATCGTAAGTTAAACCAAAAAGAAATCATGTATACAATGCTCTTAGTATTCGATCTGAATTACCCTTAAGGGTTAAAGCACCTTGAACTTATCGTACTGAAATGTGAAAAATACAAACCGCAGTATCATCTTCCAAAGCATCATCGTCCTCAGCGCCCAACTCATCATCTTCAATTCTCTCATGCCCTTCTTCTGCATAATCTAACTCTCGAGCTGTTGCATTCATATCATTGCGTGCATATACGTCATCTGTTATTAAAAACAACATTCCATACATCAATCATTAGGAAAATTTCTGTGCTTAAATCTTGGCACATGATTACAAATACGAAAAAAATTAAAAATTATTCAATTTCATAATAACGGAGCAAGTGTCTTTTAATTGAATTAAAGAATGTTAATATATATTCACCATCATCGTCTAATAATTCTGCGGATGTTTCCCGACGTCCTATGACATTAACATTGGTGTTGCTGTTGGCATTGATACTTCTCCTGGCAGCCCTTGCTGCTACTTTCATTACCTTATGAACTGGAGTGGTAGTGTTGCCAGTTAAAACTCTCACAACTGCATCTGCTACTGCATCAGCAGTATTTTCACTCAACTTTTTTGCCAACGATCTTGTGACGATCTTCGCTGCATCGGCTGCTGCCGACGCCACTGCTGCAGCTTCTACTATTTTCTCTGCAGTGTCTTTATTAACCTGAATATTAGATTGATTATTGATGATAAATACAAACCTTTGAACAGTTTATTAATTATAAATATTTGTAATATTATGGCCTATAATGGTTTTTTGTATTTTATTCTCACTTCACTATGGACTGGACCATCAGTCCGTCGATATTTACGATGATGGGCGTTAATGTTTGCATTAATATTGGTATTGGAATTGATGTTTCGTTGGCCATGATGTTGTGAAGGATCACCATGGGTTGAAAGACAAGTCTATAAAATAGAAGTTTATTATCACACTGAAATCATCATTAATAAAGGAATCGGATGAATTTAAAAAATATTTATTAATTGACATTTACTCTTGAATTGAAAATAATAGTTAAAATTTATTTCTCACCTGAATAGTAATGGTAAAAGCGACTAAAAATATAGGAAATAATGAACGAACCATGTTTTTGGAAGAATATTTTCGTAGAAAAGTTTCACTTATTTCCAGTCTTGTTCGTTTGATTATATACGTTTCTCTAATTTCAATTAAAACCATATATCATGATATTGAGCGCAGAGCATAAAAATAATAGTTACTGATATTAAAGCTGTCATTCCATTTTTCTGACAGTGGAAAATTTGTGGTGAGGATTCAAAAAGAACAATGCCAAAAAAGCATTCATTTTCATTTCTATTTATTCCAGTTTGATTAATTCAATTAGCTGCCAAGTTTATATATCATTTTTTGAAAAAGTTGGCATACGATGGACGTTTTCGAATGTTGGTATTAGTATTGATGTTGGTGTTGACATTAGAATTACTATCACCATCTTCATCGATGTCATCCTCATCATCATCTTCATCGCTAGCATATTTTGATCTGTAGGATTTACGTGCTGTCACGTCTTCTTTAGCAGGAGCGTCATCAACTGGTCGCTTTGGTTTTCGAATTTTTGATAAATCATATTTAATTAATTTCATTTCTGCTAGATTAGTGGGCAATGAATGTGAAGATGATGACACATTTTTAGAATTGAACTGCAAGATACATTTTGTTCGGATAAAAGTTTAAGGCTTTTTAAGTTTATGAGGATTTTATTGTCAAATGACAAAATAAATAGTGAGGGTTTATAAGATTAAAAACTTACTTCTCGTTCATGATGAATAATTGCAACTTTCTTAACAATCTCAAGAAGTTCTGCTATTTTTAGCTCTGTTCGTAATAACGTTTGAGAAATGATATCAAAAATGCTGAGATCAATAACTCTCTTTGTTTCTTGAGCTGATGACTCTATTAATAACAGTGATAGTATAATAATACAAATAGCGGAGAAAGAACGTGTCATCTTTGATCATTATAGTTTCACTTAATATTATTTATATAGAGTTATAAGAGAACATGCTGTGTGGATATATATGTCCTCTGTGAGTTGTAAACAAAATTTTTATTGGCATCACGCTAAAACTAGTGTTATTATTTCTTGAGTTTGTTCTACGGATAACCAACGTTTTGGAACTCGTAAAATAAATGAAAATCAAGCCATTAAATTGCTAAAGAAATTTGATTCTCTAATATTCAATCAACGTATTCGTAAATAGAATTAAATTTATTCTTTTTTTATAGATCAAGGTTAGGATTTTATAACTGACGTAGTTGTATACTATAAATATCTTTCAATTTTGTATTTCATTATATGAAATAAGAAAAATATCACTAACCACAAATATAAATTTGAAAATATTTAAAAATGTGTCATTTTAATTTTTTATGACTCTTTACTAAATGTTTTAGAATTATAAATAAAGCAATAAGTCAAGATCGAACACAACTATAAAATTTTCACGATATCATATCAAATCAAAAATAATTCTGATAAAATTCATTAATTGCAGTATTATTAAATAAATGTAATTCATTTTTTAATTATTTAATACTCAATAAAAGTGATTAAATATCTTATAAAATAACAGTACAATTATAAAATTGGAATTTCAACCACCGAAACTTTTATTTCAAAAAATAGAGAAATGACTCAGTCGGTATGTGAAAGTGTTGATATAGTAGGATTTTTTAAGACCTACATAAGATTAAATCTCTGAATTACCATCTGTTAATATTAATCTTATTTTCTATACAGCTGACGATAAATAGAATAATAAAAAATTAGAATTTTAAAAATAATTTAAATATTTGTGCTTTAAATTAATTAATATTCCTTGTAAAGAAAGAATAAAAGCGTTAGGAAATATGTCTTACGGTAAATCGGAATGAAAGTAGAATTAATCAACCTTGTTTGATAGTTTCCAGTTCTCAGAAAATGTAAACACGCCGTTTCTGGAAAGTGACAGTAATTTTTATTCAATATGTTCTCCCAGTGTTTACCTTAGCGTTTTTTCTTTATAATACATAAATGTGCTAACTTTATGATATTTTCATGGCAAAAGTTTTATATTTACGAGTATAGTATATGAGTTATTGTTATGAATGCAAAAAAAAATTTTTATTTATTTCAATAAAGGAAATATTTTCGTTCTTTATTACGCGATATGATAAAAGAATGTAACGAATAGATTAAATTTTCGAATATAAATGACTTTTTTCTGTTACCAAACGTTGTTCGTATCTTTATGTTTTTAAATAATATTTAAAAATACTCTGCTGCTAGTTCATAATATTACTCGTTTTTTGAATAATTCATCACAACAAAAGTAGTCTGAACGATTTACCAAAATGCATCAAAAATTTTATTTTGAATTATTATGCATTTTTTTATATACTACAATCTCTACAACTTATCAAGAAGACATCAAAGCTAATTCTACATTGAATAATGAAAAATTACGATTAATGTACTTTTGGGAACAATTTGATTTTTTATATCCTACTGAAGCTGCTCGACAACAAGCAATAGAAAGTGGAGAATATGTTCCTGGAGGTGAACTACTTGGTGACATTGACATATCACATGGTAACTTGATCATTTATTATAATTCAGCAATTATGTAAAATTGAATCTATATAATAATTTGTCAAAAAAAAATTTAAAACAGGGAAAGAAGATTCAAGATTATTTGTAACCTTTCCACGAATTGGAAAAGGAACTCCTGCTACTCTAGGATATATCTTGTCCAGCAGCATTAAAAATAAAAAAGATATTCCTGTAGTTATTCCTTATCCTAATTTGGAGTTTAATAAAGTTGGAAATTGCAACAGTCTCATAAGTGTTTATCGAGTAAAGGTACAAATAAGTTCTCAATAAAAAAAAATAATCGATAAGCTTCAAGTACAATTCGTCACAACCTGCATTCTTTTGTAGATAGATGAATGTGGAAGGCTTTGGGTTCTTGACTCAGGAAAAATAGGGGAGCAGATATGTCCACCGAAAATAGTAATGTTCGATTTGAACTCTGATCAATCATCAACATATGAATTTCCAGAGGATCAGTACAATCCAGAATCAACTTTTGTTAATCTAGCTGTGGATGTTCGTCAAAATTGTTTAGATACATTTGTCTATATTGCAGATCCAACAGGATGTCAATTAATAATTTATGATCACACAAACAAAAACTCTTGGAACATTAAACATGATGTTTTCTCTTATGATCCAAACTATATTTCTTTCACTCTGGCTGGATATACGTTTGATCAGAAAGATGGTATTCTAGGATTGGCTTTAAGTCCCATGAGAAAGAATAACGACCGAATTCTCTACTTCCATTCGCTTTCAAGTGTTACAGAACATTTCGTTGAAACATCTGTTCTCAGGTTGTTAGAATGATGATAATTATTTATTCGTTATTTGTTGTTCATTTATTTATGATTAATATTTTTTAATTTAAAGAAAACAATCAAATTTTGAATCTTATGATAATGATTCGATATTAAAACTATTCTCATCGATGAAGAAAAAACGATCATCACAAACAGGAGTAGAAGTAATAGACCGAAATGGCGTACTTTTTTCTACTGCAGTCACGACAGCGAAGATAAATTGTTGGAATACCAATGATGGTCTATTTGAAGAAAATATATTGGACAATTTGGCTGTTGTCAGTGCTGAAGATCCTGGATTACCTTCTGCTTTAAATTTAAAGGTAGAGTGATTGGAAAAATTGAAATAACAAAGATTAATACTTACATTCTACTCATTTCCAGATGATTAATTTACCTAATGGAAGAGATGAACTATGGACCAATCTAGTATTTTTCTTTGTAAATGATAAGAACGAAACGGGAATGTATTTTAAAGTCTACGCTGGATATACTGATGAACTTGTTGAAGGCACAAAGTGTGCCCCTGCTTTCATTAGCAAATTATAAAATTTAAAAAAGCCCCTTAATTACTTTGTAATGAATGTCTAATGAAGTTGAGCACAAAAACTATTCGAAAATGTTACAATTGATAAACAGAAATTTTATTTCTACACTTATGTAATAGGATGAAAAATAAAGATGTTAAATGTAAGGAATTGAAACGCCAGAATGGTAGTAATAATATTACTAAAAACACTTGTCAAACTTAATGATGTTTGTGTGGCTCCAGTTATAAAAGATTATCTATGTTATCTGTAATGAATTTAAATATTAGAATATACTTATCTACTAAAATAAAAACATGTCGCCGGAAATTATAAAAATGATGTGACCACGATCATGATTATTGTGTCAATATAGATACAACTGTTTATTATGATGACTAGATTATATATATATCTCGGTTTAAGAATCATTCGAATAATTGGAAATATCCCTGATGTTACTTGACTCAGTTAGTTGAAAAGGTATGTGTCCACTGTTAACTTAAAACTTTGAGGTAATTAAATATCAAATTTTATGAAGACTTAATTTTATGTTAAGGTTGAAAATAAACTGTTTCAGTTCCAAGATGAGGAAAATCTGCACAACATTTTTAATTTTTTATCTTTTCCACTTTGGAGCTGCATCAATAGTATCGAAAGTTTTTACGTTTGATAATGCGAAAAAAGTTGGATCATTGGTAATGAAATCGTATACTTTGGAAAAAAAAGTTAATGATGATACTCCAGAAGTAATTCAAGCATTATCGACAGAATTAAATGCTGCGACGAATAATTTACGAAATTTAGGACTCTTTGTTCGTGAAAATTTAGATGGAATTGTTCTCAGCATACCTGAAGATGTTGAAACTGCTACAGAAATAAATAATGATTTGAGAGATATATTTAATCGAATCGTACTTATTAATGGACTCTTTAAATCATTTTATCTTGAATATGTGGATAAAAAGATTTCTGATACTTCATTAAATGTCTTTATAGCAAAAGCTACCAGCATTGATGAAGATAGTCCTGCTATTAATTCATTTAAAATATATAGCTTGATTCATCCTGGTAATCTTGGCTATTTAAAGCCTTGTTTCTTTTCTAGAATTGCTCAACAATTAAAAGTAAGTAAATGTATGGAATGATTCTGAAACGACATATAATTTGTTCAATTTCTTTTTGCAGACAAATGTTTTTCAACGTTGTAAAAAACATCAGAGTCCACAACAATTCTTATTTGAGCTCTATGATCTGATTGAAACTGTAGAAACTCGAGCATTCATGATGATTACTACAGCGTATAAATTAAAATCTCTTAAGGATAACGGTAAATTTTGAGTTTTTGTTAAATTTCAATAATTTTCCTTTTTATTGGTCTAGTAAAGATAAATAGACAAGTATTACTATGATTTTCTAGAAAACTTGTCGAGAGAAATGCAATTTGCGCATAATGAGCACGAAAAGAGGCTGCATGATTATTTAAGTGATTTACAGGGTGTTGTTAATGGTGCATCTACGTTAATGTTTAGTTGCATGCCTCAATATTATAGCTTGAATCACTTAGAACCTCAGTTAACTTATGCTGTGAGTTTGAGACCGAAAATAAGTGATTACAACAATAACATGTTGAGTATTTATGAATAAATTTTCTAAACACACACACATGAATGAAACAAGGTGAATAAAATGGAATTAATACTGTTTCGTATGTTATGTAGGGTAGTAACAGGACTACGGCTGGTCGTGTTGAAAGGAATAATTCATATTCAGATAGAAGAAGGTAAACTAGGAGTTAACGGAGATATAGTAGCTGGAACTGAAAGATGGATTCCAGTGGATGACATGGACTTCGCTTCGAAAACTATTCATCAAAACGGAGTGAACTCACACATGTCTATAGGCACTGATTTTCAAACGGTCACTTGGTGGGACTATGTAGAAACGGCAGTGCGAACCGTACCTGAAAATTGTGTAATTGTTGGTAAGAAATTCATTAACATACCAACTTTAAGAATGCATTTAACTACGAATAAATTAAAATTGTTACAGGTGCAAACTTCGATACCTATGACATAAGCGATACTAATAAGAAAATATTCTACCTGCGATTGCATTATGCAAAAATAGTCTTTTCCACTGGAGAAGTCATACCATCAACCTATAGTACAACCCATGAAATAACTTATGGATGGGGCAATTATGAAGTTTTTGCCTTAAACCGGTGATTATTGATTTTTTTTCTATCTAAAATTGATATGATTAAATATTGATGTTTATTGAATGAATATTAATAAATTTTTTAATTATTTTGTTTCAGTGAAATTAAATCATTCTCTGCAAATAGCAATGGAAATGAAAACTTTGTAAATCTTCCCAACTCTTATTTGGATTGGCAAAATGTCGTTGGAGAACCTAGAATTCCTTTCACAGGCGTTGGTTTTAAAAAATATGATAATCCATCATATGGACGTTCTTTGTCCTTACAAGTTTCTACGCTGAATTTAATGTCACGTATTGATATTAATTAATAAAAAATATATATACATACTGATTCATAAAATATATATATATATAATAATGCATTGAACACTTGAAAAATGATAATAAAAAATTATTCATAATATTTTTGTATTATTTATTTTAAGTTAATCCTTATGGAGGAGTTATGAATAAAAAAAATCAATAGAATAAAATATATAATATAATTTTTGAAATCATTTCACGATAGGATTGGAAATTTTTTTAGAATTTAAACGCATAAATATTATATTTAAAATCTTTAAAATGTTTTTTTTTTTGATGCCTGTTTTTAAAATTTTACTCACTAATTTCCACCAATAATTATTATATTTAAATAGAATACAAGTGTTAACTCGTTCTTAATAATATTTTTTCTGTATTTTGTTATCAATTTTTTTAGAATTTAAATGCATAAATATTAAACTTTAATTTTTTTTTTTATATTCTATTTAAAATATTTAAATATAATTATTATTAATTATTCATGAAGTTTCATTTAAACACTTGGATCTATATCATATATGACCTCTAAATGATGGCTAATTGAGTTACAGTCTCAGTACTTCAATTAAGAATGAAAATTATTATTTGTTCTTGCCAAATATCATGATAAAACAATATTTTTATCTATAAGTTTAAGTTAAAATAATTACGAAAGATGGCTTTTGGACTGAAAAACATCCGGCAGATGTTAAAAAATATGTTTATAGAAATGTTTTAGAGCTGTTTAAATAATCTATCATACAAAATGCTGTTATTATAATTCGCCAGCGAATACGATAACTCTTGATAATAATATTACAAATAAATTGATACACTAATGTTGATTCAACTGTATTGTTGTTAATAGGAAATATATATATAAGTGAAGTAGCCTTACAGAAAATATTCTATCCGATTTCATAAACCATCTAAGGTATGATTATTATTTATAAGATACATTTATATAATATTAATAATTAGAATTGCCATTCTAGCAACATGGGTTACAAAATCGGAGCAATTCTGCTCATCTTGAGCTTATTTTACATCTCAGTGGCACCAAATCCTCTCATAGTGATAGAGGGTGCAATCACTGCTACATCTACGGTTATGACAATCACCGACTACGTCAAAGGTCGACCAGTTGTATCGGATATTCTTCCACAAATGGCTGATGATCTGAATGCGTTATCGAATAATCTTTTCAACAGCGGTGTTAAACTTCGTGAAAGTTTAAGCGGAATAGCTGAGAGTATTCCAGCAGATCTTGAAGCAGCCGCTGAAATAAATAATGATGTTAGAAATATGTATGATAATATTCTAAATATTAATTACCTTTTCGAAAGATATTTCTATGACATTATGGACAAAAAAATTAGCACTCATTCCCTTGGAATTTTCGTCAATAAATCAACAAGTGCTGATAATAATGGTCCTGAACAAAGTGCCTTGAATATTTATAAAATCATTCATCCTGAAGAACTTAGCTTACTGAAGCCTAGCTTTTTAAAAAAAATTGTTACTCAATTGAATGTAAGTCATGATTTATATTACTTCTATTCAATTATTTTAATAGTTTTATTCAATGATTCAAATTAATTCTGTTTTTTTTAAATAACAGACAAATGTATATCAACGCTGTAAAAGACATGAAAGTCCTCAACAACGAATCTTGAAGATCTACACATTAGTCGGATTAGCTGAATTCAAAGCCTTCTTGATGACTTCTATTGGCTATGCATTACGTTCTTCAATGGTCAATGGTAATATCAAAATCCACTACTCTATTAAATTTAAAACGGTTATAAATTGAATTTATAAATTAATGAATATTGTAATTGTTGTAGAAAACCATGATCGAGATATAGAACGCGTTAAAAATGATCATATCGTAAAAATGCAAAATTACATCACGTTAGTTAAAGCTGCTGTATCAGAAGCCATGACTGAAGTTGCTAACTGTAAACCTGCGGCGAGTGATAAATTTAATTTATGGTCACTGCAAGCTGTCAGTTTATTACCAGTTGAGGCTGACTTCAAGAATGATATGTTAGTATACTAATTTGCAAATAAAGATTTCAATGCTCATGATATTGTATGTTATTTAGGGTAGTGACAGGAGTACGTTTTAACGTAGTAAATAGAATACTTCATGCTCAAATTGAAGAAGCAAAACTTGGTCCTAATTATACAACAGTATCTGGTACTGAAAGATGGGTTCCATTGGAAGAAATGGATTGGATGAGTAGTATAGGGGGTGCTCGTGGTGGTTGTACATTGAAAAAAAGAACTTCTTGGAGAAAATATGGGTCTAAACCAATTTGTGCGGAAACTGGTTCCAACATACAAATATATCTTTCCAAGACCATGGAATTTCCTGGAAGTTTTGCTATTGTTGGTGAGTATTAGTTATATATCTAGTTAATGCTCTTTTTTCAAATCCTAATTATTACAGGTGTGCAATTCCATAAGCAGGAACATATTGAAGATCATAAACTAGCTCTTCATTTAACTCTTAAAATGGCAGGAATTACTCCTCAAGGCAAAGTTATACCTCAAGTTCTTCCAAGTTTGTACGTATCACAAATTTTTATATTTCTATCTCATAGAACCAAACTATTATAATATTTTTTTATTATAGCCAAGAAAAGCAGAAAGATGCAAATAACGAATATTTTGACTTGGTTAATCATCATATTGATTTACAATCTGTCTATGCAGACCCAAGACTTCCTCTTACACAAGTTGAAGTCTACCATCGCGAAGATCAAGATCCTGGAAACACTGTATCTTTGAAACTTCAAACTTTTAATATTGCTTCCACGATTAAAACAAACTAATGTTAAGCTATTCAATAACATTTTGAAATACTATCGTTATTGATTCTCTGAAATATAGAGAAATATAAATGATTTAGAACAGGATTTAATACTTATAAAAAAGTAAAAATTATACTAATTCTTTTCAATTATCATTCAATAAATTTATTGCTTTCTCAAAGCTCTTCGTAACACTTCCTTCTTCACCTTTATCGATAGCTTAACATAATCATCATCACTGTCTTTATCATTATCATCAAAATCATCATCTAGATTATTATTATTATTACTGAAATGATTATCTTTAAGTGAACTTAACGTTCGTCGAGTTTGCCCTAAATTAGTGCCAGTCTCTGAGGAATCAGAAGATTGTTTTTCTTGAGACTGAATCTCTTTTAATGTTGACATCATGTCAGCAACGGTATTTCTCGTCACAATTTCATTTTCGATTGCATTACTCTGACCAATATCATTTTTGAATGCTCTTCGAGTGACATGGTCTAAAGCAGCAGCTACTTCATAAGCAGATGGTTGACTTCGTCTGGTTGGTCTTATTATTGGAGTGATGATATTTTCTAATTCAGTCATTATCTGTTGAGTTAATGGTGATCGTCGGGATGGTGGTTTGTCCATTCGCTCCTCGATGATACTCCACAGCTCTTTAGCCACTTCTTTTGGGTCTACATTGACGACTATGTTTACATTTTTGTTCTCTATCACTGTTTCAGACTGAAAACAATTATAATTGAGGTTATTTTGTAAAGTATTATTCAAAAAATTTGAGTAACAATGATTCAATTGTTTCTTATTTTTATATTGTTGACGTATTTTTTAATTTATTCAATTACATTAAATGAATAAATATTTAATGTACTGTATTCTCACCTCTGGACTAGGCGTTAACCTCGAGTTTCCACCGGCTTTAGGAGATTTCAAATTATTACCCAGCTGTAAATTTCACAAAATATTTTAAACAAATAAATTTATTAATAAAATTAAAAAAATAATCGATAAAACGATCGATTTGGCTTACAGAATGCGTGTGGACCACCACGAAAGTCAACATAAAAATATTGAAAATTTTCATGGTGGTGTAAACAACGCGATACGTTGACGCAACGAAAATCACAAGTCCTATAAAAAAATAGATTAAATACAAACTTCTTTATATACTTTAATCTCTACACGATGGCAATAATATCAAGCTCTAGCATTAAAAAAATTTTTTAATAACAGCCAGTGATCGTTTCACGATTCGCAGTTCAGTTGATTTTCTCAAGAAGTCGATTAACGGATATTCACGTCACAGTTGTTAATAATTTCATGTTTTTAAAAGCGTTAACTCATCATCAATTTTCTACAATAACATTTTTATTATCAATATCCATTTTATCAGTAAGTATATTTCCATTAAAGTACTACAATCATTAACATAATTAACACTTTAATAATACTTTTATAAATACTTGATTAACCTCCAAATCAATATATGCTTAAAGAATTTTATTAAAACATTGACATTTATTTAATCAAGTATCAGGATTAATAATATTCAAAGATTCAATATCATCTTTCAGATCATCCATCAGATCAGGTCTCTGTCGAATTTCTGTTTTCAAAGCTTTTGTTAAAGCTGCATAAAAATCATTATTCCAAGTATGTGGATCACTTCTTCGTGTTGGTTGATATGCTTGATAAAAGTTTCGTCCTCTATTTTGATCCTGCAGATCATTACCTGGTTCTCTAGGATAGATGTTCGAATTTGCTGGGTTTATTTGCTGTTCTTGTGTATTACGAGCAGCATTTAACGCAATTATCGCTCGTTTCATTGATAACTCGTTGTCATAATTGTTATGGGCTGTTGTACAGTATTGATTTGCACGTAAACGTGAATATTGTTGTTTATTGATTTGTTGAATTATGTCATTAATTTTATTAATTTCGTCATTTAGCTGTAACAGAAGATTTTCACTGCAATCACAAGCATTCTAAAAATGAAAATTAATTTATTTACTTCATAATAATCATTTCAATAATAATTAATGAATTTAATTAATAACTCATCACTTACTGCGTTAATTAATAGGTCAAAATATGATAGTATGCTAACGTAAATAATTTTTTTCCACATTATTGGTAATTTTTTTTTTTTTATGGCTAATAAACAAATGTGTTTTTAATTAATTT
Organism: Chelonus insularis; assembly: GCF_013357705.1. Taxonomy (NCBI): domain Eukaryota; kingdom Metazoa; phylum Arthropoda; class Insecta; order Hymenoptera; family Braconidae; genus Chelonus; species Chelonus insularis. The sequence goes on from NW_023276544.1 coordinate 64,671, forward strand.
TTATATTTAAACTCTATAATTATTGTTTCAATTTTTTGTGCAAGGAGAAGAATCTGCTATGCCTTGGATGTAATTTTCGTTATGTCTGTGACCTTCTAAATTCAATCGTCATATTACTGCCATAAACTATTAACTATTATTGGTACAGATAAGCTTAGCTGATTGTATAGATGGATCATTGTTGTGATTCACTAATATCGAAGCGATTGGTTTATTCATTTTTTTAATTAAAAATACACTTCTTGGACATTTGTATTAAGTCATTTTTTATTACATTAGATGATAAAAAATTTAATCTTGGACAAAAATTGTAATTTAAAAAAGAATAAGGTATATTGAAAAAGGATGATACAATTGTGGAGATGATATTATTTATTAATTGTAAAAAAAAGTAATTAACGATGTCTATTGATTAAATTCATAATATCTTGAAGCTTCATTTTAGTTATCAGCTCATCGAAATTGGATCCGTGATTATCATCATTTTTATCGAAAGAAAATTTAAATATATTATCTAACGATTTATCTTTGCAAGGTGCTGCATCAAGCTCCTTAACATTTCTTCGAGACCTTCCATCTGGGCTTCGATCTAAAAAACCATTGGATTTTAAAAAAATAATATATCCATGTTGTGTATTGAATTAGAGTGGATCAATAAACTTGTGTCGTTATCTTTTCGAAGAAAAATTTTAAAGAAACATGAATTAATTATTGATCAACTGATGACTACTTCTTAACGTAATATTCATCTATTCCTATTAGAAAGTTTTTTCATGGAAATTAGTTTACATGCTTTATTGATTAGATTTTTTTTATTACATTAAAGGTTTGATTATAAATATTTTTTTTATTAAAAATGAAAAAATAGACACAAATGTATCCACCAATTCAATGATCGGACAATTTAAGTTTTAGAAACATCAGAAACTGAACCTGGAACTGAAGCTGGTTTACCCAAATTTAGATTTTGGAGAGCTTGCAATTGGCGAAGAGCTTCATCACCAAAGTCTAGATTATTTGTTGGAGTCCTTAATGGTATATTACCATTTTTTGTAGTATCGTTCATTAGAAGTTCATCTTTACCAGTATTTACTTGAATTCTTGTCACGTCTGTTGAATTGTTTAAACCAGTTTCATTTTTAATCTCCACATCTGATAAAAATCTCAAAGCGGGTAGGGAATTTTCCACATTAGCTTGGACATCTGCAGGTTTTTCATTAGTTACCAGAGATGTGAAACTTTCTACAGTTTTCTGAAGGTTGGTTTGATCAACTACAGCATCAATGGTTTTATTTATTCCTAAATTTAAAAGATTTCGTGCTCCTTCACTAAACATTGAATCCATATTCATATTACTTTCAGATTCATTCGAGGTCAGAGATCCTAGATGATTTGTAGCTGTAGTTATACTTTCAGCAGGTTTTAAAATGTCAGATATTGTTTTTGAACCAATTGGAAATAAAAATCTACTTTGGACTTCCGTAAATACATCATTTTTATGCTCATCAGGTTTCGTTTGTCCTTGAATTATTTCTTTTAAAGTCAAGTTTTGTAATTCAGTGTCTAATTTATTCGTTGCTTGAGCTCTTTCTGCATTTCTTAATTCAACCACTCGATTAGTCGTTTGATAAGCCAGTCGTAAAAACAACCGAACAAGTTTTTCATTTTGTTCTATCGAATTTGGATCGTAATGCTGTTCAGCAGTATTTAACACTTCTGATGATGATATAATAATCTGGAAACAGTTTTTTAACAAATAATTTTTTTTTTACAATTATTTATTGAATTTTTTTTCTAAGAGACTGTTAAAAAAAAAACTAATGTATGTGTATTTAATTAGGTGAATCATTACCGGAATGATGGAAATGAAGATGGAGAAAAGAACGTTGCTCACTTGCATCTTTCACTACACTACAAATGAAATATTCTCCACTGAGAATGACCTTTAAATATACTCAGCAATTAAGATGATTAATATAATTTGCACGGTCCATGTTTCGATTTCTTGGTATGTATTTTATGATCAATTAATGATAATTTTAGTGTTTAACTAATCAATTTGCTTATCAGTTCACTTTTAGACATCAATAATATTGTTGTACGACCATGAAGTAAGAAAAGATCTCATGAATTTTTTCATGAACATCAGGACAACTTATTATTGAATATAATACAAAGTTTAGCTTTTAGCATTCTTAATAAGAAACACAATATGAATATTTTAATCAAGTCATTTTTATTGATATGAAGTCATTGATATTTTACAGACATACCATTGACTGTGTACAAGGAAAATAAGTGTTTGATTAATTGTATTATTAGTAAGGATTTTATCTATTGTAGATAAATACATCATGTCTACTGTTATGAAGGGGAATAACAATGTTGGTTACATTATGTAATACTTATAGTTGTCATCTAGAAATAATCAGATATGAATCTTGATTATGTTGAATCTTCGTTAAGATCTGAAGATTTATCCTCTGTGCCCACAACGGTGGCATCGCTTAGGGTAATGATTGTGATACTGAGGATAGTGATGGCCATGATGTTTGTAGCCATAACCGCCACCGCCTCGGTAAGGATCAGGATTAGCACTAGCTACTGGTGATGCTTCTCTTTGTACTCTGACGACTTCTGATTGAACTACATCTTCAGCATTTTCTGCAATTAGATAGAAAAATTCTTTTCAGTATTTCCAATAGTAATTTAATTTTAAAATAATACAACATTCGTTATTTAGGAAGACTTTATCAATAGTCATGATATTAAAATATGATCCAAGTTTCAAGGATAAAAAAAGCTTGAAATTTAGTGAATAATTCATTGCAAAAATAGGAAATAAGAATAAAATAAGTAAAGCAGTTATTTAAACTTACCATTTTCAGTTGTAGGATAAGCGTAAACACAAACAACAGTTGCAAGAACGAGTAATAACACAATTTTAGCCATTTTTAAACAAAGTTCAGGATTCTTTCTTTGACTTGGAAAAAATTTTCTGTTACGGTGGTCGATCCTGCTGCGGTTCTTAAATGAAACTGGTTTTGAATGCTAAATGCTACCTATATATAGACTCGAATCTCTCAAGATACATTTCAGGAATTCAAGATTTTTCCTCTATTGAAATTTTTTTTATGATCATTTTTATTTTTATTTAAATTTTTATCTCTTTTAACAAGAAACGATGAATTAGTCATGATTGAAATTTTCACATATGATATTAGAAATGCAATATAAAATATGTTTTTATGCAAAAAATTTAATAATAGATTAACATTAACTTGTAATGAACGTCATTATCAGGAATCCCGGAACTTTTGATAAATGTCTTTTTCGTTCTCTGATTATGGTAATTCAAATTCATCAATTAATGACAATGGCAAATTTTTCCTTGTTACGTTTACAAATATTACATTAATAATCAACAATTCAATCAATTATGTTGGCGTTTTTCGAAAGAGCATTACTCAAAACTCGGTACTTTTTATTGAAAAACATTATTTATTTAATTAATTAATTCTACTTATAGATTTATCCCTATTTTATTCTGATGTTAAATTCAGGTGATGAATTTCTCGAGTATAATTCTAAGATTTGTGAATATAAATAAGAAAAAGAACATGGATTAGTCAAATGAAAAATTTCATAATATTAACAACATGTTCAGAGTCATTTGACCCTAATGAATCATTTATAATAAATAATCTTTCTGCCTCTTGAGTCAAATAGTTTTCAGAAAAAATTGTATGCAATAAAAATCTCATTCTTAGTGAAGAAAAAATTCAGTAAGATAAATATTTCTTAAAAAGTTATAATAAAAATACTGAGATATGAATACTTAGCCTAAAGTTTTGTTTCGATAAAAATTTTCATAATGATTTCTTCTGAACTGTCTAAGTTGTCAGATCGAAATAAATTTGGCAAGATTTAAATTGGTTGTTTAATCAAATTATTTATGAATTTTTTTCTGATCTTAATTTTGTCTGAGATTGAGTTTAAATATACTTCATTAAGGACAATGATTTACTAGATCAAAGGATCCAAGATAATTCAAGATAGGAGTTAAACTGGAATTTCGAGATGGACATTAAATTAATGACAAAATAAATTACGAACAATTAAATTTTATTTAGATACATATTTTTTATTATTTATGTAATATGATCAACAAATAATTTCCAAAAAGGTGAATAATAATATTCCACTATATTTTAAAAATTTCATTTCCAAAGATAATATCAAAATTCATTGAAAAATAATTTTTATTCAGTAGATCGAATGATAGTTTAATTTATTTATCCCCTTAGAGCATCAATCACTGCACCAAATAACCTGTGAAAAACAAACAGTTATTAAAATCATACAATAAAATTGAACAAATGAAGAAGAAATATAAATGCAGAAACAGAATAAATTTTTGTAACTCTCAAGCTTCATGCTCATTATAACAAAGAGAAGACCTAAGACTTGTATGTCTAAAAACCTTTATTTTCTTCTGATAAACTCTGGAGATAAAGTGGGATCTGGATCAGATGGCGATTTTTTATCAACATGAACCAGAGGATATCTATTTTTGGGGGTCTTTTGATCCTGTAACTCACTGGATATGATATCACTTATAACTCTACGAAGATCAGCATCGTCTTCAACATCAATCAAAGCTGCCTCGATTACAGAAGCTTGAGAATTTTTTGAATAAGTTTCCGGCACATCAATGTATACGTAGATTTCATCATACCCTGGTCGCTGAGGATGATCGTGGCCATGTTGCTGGTTGTAGTGAACGCCATGGTCATGAGAATGGTCGTGGTGGACGTCGTAGTGGATGTCATGGTCATGAAGATGGTCGTGGTGATGATCATGATCATGAGGATGGTCGTGGTGGACGTCATGGTCATGAAGATGGTCGTGGTGGACGTCATGGTCATGAAGATGGTCGTGGTGGACGTCATGGTCATGAAGATGGTCGTGGTGATGCCCATGGTCATGAGTATGGTCATGGTGAGCTAGACCATCATCAAGATGAGCGTGATTGCGGTGTCCATGAGTTTCGAGTCCCAAACTATCATGATAGGCAGCTCGAGGATGACGACTTTTTGGTGGTATTTCTCCAACAAACGACACTAAAAAAATGCTTCACTCTAGTATACTTTTACTCGATACTTTAAATTAACTTTAATAATTTTTTAGCATGAATTCTTAAACAATAGTTTATAATAATACTTACGATCTGTTTCAGAAGGATAAGCACAAACGTATGTAGCACAAGCTAAAATGAGTAAAAATACAAACTTAGCCATGATGACTATTGATTCTCGATTTTTAGATACGAAATGGTTTTTGGTCACTGCCACTGATGCTACTTCACTTCAGAATGATCACTGTTGGGATCACCAAATAATTCTTGTATATATATACACCATTTTATTACTCAACTCTTTTGAAACAGTCGATACCAATGACCTTCCAGCGTGTTGAATTCCAATACATAAACATCGGCGAGAATATAGGGATTATTCAAGGTCGACTTTGTGATAAATGAATTATAATGACTCCATCTCGTATACCCAATATTTACAGGTATCATTAATTGCGGTAGAGATTCTGAATGGAGCTCTTGGGATTCCGGCATCAAATGCGTCATTTAAAGACCATTGAAGAGATTCTTAAGTAAACATCATTGAATGTTAACAAAGATTATTCTCAAGACTTGAACATTTAACAAAACTAGTACTCAGTAATTACAGCCAATATGATTATTTTGAAAAATTTAATTGCGTTATCATGAATTTTTTTCCTCACTAGTGAGTCAGAAATTAAAAAAAATTGTTTTGGAGGTAATTATGGTTTGATCAACACCCGGAAATTTAATCAATTACTTTCAAATATTTATTGGACTTTGGATCCATGAAAATTATGGTATCGTAAACATATTGACTCAACTATTCAAAGTGTATTATTAAATATATTTTATTTTCAATTTTTTATTACAAAAATACTAAAATTTATTTATTTACATAAACAATTTAAGGTGGTATCATTATAATTATCTACTTTATACTTTTCTTCAAGTATGAAAAATAAGATTTATGTTACGATGTAACAATTATCTGATTACAGAATAAAAACTTCATAGGTTTTCGATTCAATGGATCTTGAAAGAAAATATAATTATTTATTTTTTTAACCAAAGATGTCAAAAAATCCACCCAATAATCTGGAAATAAATAGAATTCATTAGTGGTTTAATAGACTTATAAAAAAAATTATAATTTATAATTATTTTTAAAATTTTTCAATTTATTTTAATTGAATAAATCTTACCCATGTCCATGATGTCCATGCCCATGATATCCATGACCAAAATGATCATGGCCAAAATGATCATGGCCATAATGACCATGACCAAAGAAATCGTTACGATCATGATGATATACATCTTCATGACGGTAAAATGTATTGCCAAAACGATCTCGAGTCTCCGTTTCATAATGATGGACATGACCAGGATTTGGACTAGGACCAGGAGCTCTTTTAACTCGTCCAGGTAATGATTGCATTGCTGTTAATAATCATTTATCATTAATTAAAAAATCTTTAAATAAAATTATTGATAATGATGAAGAGAAAGCTTGATCATCTAAAAAAATTTACTTACAGTCTTGAGAAGGATAAGCAGCAACGTAAGCAGCAAAAGCCAAAACAATGAGGAATATTAACTTTGCCATTATGACAATTATTTGACTACAGTCGAACAGAAGATGATGTCTTCAAACAGCTACTAATGCTGTGTCGAATTCAAATGACTACTATTTCGATCACAATACGGTTCTTATATATCCACTCTCCGATGCTATACTTCTAGTGTTTAGGATTTTCCCATGATGTAACAATGTGTCAAATTCGTGAACGTGAATTACATAAGATTGGAAGGGTGCTTCTAGGTACTTTCAGTAGCTTAGAAAGTTTCTCTGGACCTCTGTCAATGACATTGATGCGACAAAGACGTCATCGAATTACCTTTGACGTAAAAGGTTTTATGAACTGAGCAATACACCATTATTATACTTTAAATCAAATTTAATAGATGACCAAAATATTTCATAAACTAGAAAATGATGATAGTAGCTGAAGTCCGTTTTTATGCTTAATGCCATTCTATCATTAATGTGATGATCATACTTTGTAGAAGTGATTTTGAATCATTAGATTTAGAAGTTTACTTTATGCAGGCTTAGTTCAATAATTCTATAACGGCTCGCTTCTAAATTTTTCATTTTGCATACATGGATACGTACTTCACAAATAAAATTAAAGAAAAGAAAATAGAATTAAAGAAAATGGGAAATTCTTGATATTGGTGGAGGAATATTATAAAATATTACTGTTTAATATATTTTAAGTAATTGATCATTTAATTTAGCATATATTTCTAAACTTGAATAATTCTTTTATTGACTTGGATGGAATTTATTTATGATAACTTATCTAATTCAGAATTATTTTCATTTAGAAAATTTAATTGTACTGTTCAAGTAAAGTATTTTTGAATTACTACATTTATATCAGATATAAACATTAATAAACTGATGTCACAGAAAAATAATTCAAAACACTTTTTCGTGCTGTTCAGGGTAGTGAATAGTACTTATAAATGATCAATAAATGGATTAAAGATAAAAACGGATATTTTGATTATAAATAAACTAGGAACTAGAATGTCTCATAATACTTTACTTAAAAATGAAAAATTTAATATTACATTTTTTATTGAGATGATTGGAATAATACGTTCATAACAGCTGCATAATTAAAAACAACTTTTTCAATAATTTTATTAAAAAATTTTATTTTTATTTTCAATTTAAAAAAAAAAAATTTGACAATAACAATTTTTTGTTGTTATAAAGCTCAACAAATACAATACATATTCAAATACGTTAATGTGTAACTGGGTTAAATGAGATAAAAAATTAATATAGAATATTGGATATTAGTTTTTTTTTAAATATTTTATATTGATAAAGATAATAATGGAAATAATTTTTTCGCAAAAACTTGTGAATCTTCTTTATATATTGAAGTTGTAATTCCAGGTTTTAATAATAATCGGAATGCCAATCCAAATGACCGGGACCAAAATGACCGTATGGGTAATGTACATCATAGTGTCCTCCATGATGATGTCCACCATGAAATCCTCCATAATGTCCATGATAATGTCCAGGACCAGGATGGATATGATCAAGCCCAAAGGGATCGAATCCAAAAAATTGTGGATTAGCAGCTCTTTTGACTCTTCCAGGTAATGATTGTATTGCTGTTGACAATAATTCATTATCAAGTCAACAATTTTTAAATAATATTATTGATAATGATAAATAAAAAGTTTAATTATTTAAAAAAATTTACTTACAGTCTTGAGGAGAAGGATAAGCAGCAACGTAAGCAGCAAAAGCCAAAACAATGAGGAATATTAACTTTGCCATTATGACAATTACTCAATTACGTTTGGACACAAGATGATGTCTTCAAACAGTTACTGATGCTGTGTTGTTTCGAATTCAAATGACCACTGTTTTGATCACAATGAAGTTCTTATATACACGGATGATTCTGTGTTTTTGTTTTCTTATATTTTTTAGGATATCCCCATGATGTAATGTATTAAGTTTGTGGACGTGTATTATATAAAATTGGAAGGGTATTTCCAGGTATCTTCATTAGCGTAGAAAGTTTCAATGGACCTCTACCAATAATTTCAATGCCACAAATACGTCGTCGAATTCCCTTACAACAATTGTAACAATTTTATGAGCCAAAAAGTCTAGTATTAAATGCTTTAATACTTTGCCAATATTATAAACAATTCTCGTTTACAGTTTATTTTTAACAACGGAGAATGTTTTTTTGTTATAAAGTTTAATGAATTCATACAGGACAAAATAGAATTATGGATCATTTTTTGTTTTTACTCAATCATATTTTACTCCGTTAAATTATCACCAATCAGTACTTCTTGAATTTTCTATTTATTGTTAAAAAGTTATTTTCCAATATATTCGTAGACTAGCTAACGAAAGATGCAGTGTGTTTGCAAAATAAACAAATGGACCATATTACTGACTGGATCATAATTCTATTTTTTCCTCTGTGTACTTAATTATTAAAAATTACTTATGCCTTGTTTTTCTTATTTCAGTTCGTTACTGGATTGAAGGAGGTATAGTAATAAACAGATACAGAATATTGTGTACTAGTTTTGTAATATTTTATTCAAGCAAAAAATTGACAACACTTTTAATCAAAAATCATAAATGTTTTTGATGTATTCAAGTTATAATTTCATGTTTTAATATGTTGGATGATTATGAATAACTTCATCCACATGACAAGGACCACGGATGCCATGAGGGCAATGTGTTTGGAATTGTGATCTGGAAGGATAACCATGTCCACCGAAACCGTGTCCACCGAAACCGTGTCCACCATGATTATATCCACTATAATGTCCAGGACCAGGAATGACGATATCTTGTCCATATTGTGGATTAGGATTAGCAGCTCGTGCAGTTCGATGTAGCATGGTGTTTACTAAAATTATAAAAACATCAATATACTTTTCATTATGGAATAATTTTTTCAGGTAATAACAATTTTTATCATATTTCAAATCATAATTATTACAAATGTATTTTTTCTAAATGATAAATATTCTAAATTACAATTATAATTAGATGAGCAGCAAAATAATAAAAAAATAATTACCATCTTGGTGAGAAAGACCAGCTACCATGCAGGCAGCAAATGCCAAAACCAACAAGCAAATCAACTTGGCCATTGTAATACAATTGATACACGACTTCCAATATCGCTTTTTGAACTGGAAATGATGTTTATTTGAACTGGTACACGATTCTTATTTATAGTCACAAATTTCTTAACAATTCCGGGATATCCCATTGACCTTCTGACGAATTGATCGTTAGTATGGTCATCTGAATGGGAGAATTTGAATCTTATAGGAGTGAAAGCATTACTCTTCACGTCTATATCGAAGGTAAAACTACAAAAACTTCCGCTTCTATACTGATGGGATTTTTCAAGGTAGCTTCAGTAGTAAATAAATGACTGCACTTGATACGACCAATGTTTATTGATGTTATTAACAAAGAATATTTAAGAAATTCCCTTGTTTACATTGACGTCATTTAAGTGTTTCTTAAGGGAATTTTTTATTGAGTAATGAAAAAAATTATTTTGATGTATAAAAATTAAAAATCAACAACATATGAAAATGATTCGATATTTCCATAAATTTATTTTTAAATAATAAATTGTAATAAATTGCTTTTTTTTTTAAAGATGATAATAACAATAATCCTTGAATTATACATCAACTCACTTTTTATGGTAAAGATGATAACCTTTAATTTGTTTACTATTATTACAGACAATAATAAAAATAATAACAACAATTTAATTTGAAGATATATCTTACTATAATTCTCTTGAAATTTGAATTAGAAAAAAAAACCGCGCTTTTATTGCCAATCAAATTTTTGCGCATTAGATAAAGACACTGATGCCATCTGTAAAGAATTTTCCCGGGATTCGCACTCCAAAAAGGGAAGAAAGAGCTGCGGCTTCTTTGATTTACAAGTTAGTAAGCCATTGTTTTTTATTAGTGGATGCAACACTGGAATGATCAACGGATTGTTTAAATTTAGATTAATAATTTATTAGTGAGTTTAGTATTTCTTACATAATAAGTTCAGTAGCTGTTGAAATTATTGAAAGCAGTTTGATTTATTAATGTAAGTAATCTAATTTTTCGAATATAAAGCAATTTTATTGTGTGCAACAGTTGTAATTGGACTAATGTTAAATTACAGTTTAGCAGACGCTATGGAAACAATTTGCTATTAGAATTTGTCAGCAAAAGGTTCTGGTTCGCTAATACAGTAGTGGTGATGGCAGTTGTAAATGATTGCTTTTGTTAACAGTTCTTTCAGATGAAAGCCATCAATAGCAGAATACTTTGCCACATTGCATTATGTTTCTCTTTATGGTTCTCCTTTATTAATAATCAGAATGGATTGTATTTTGTATAAATTTGCTTCAACATTATTATCTTTTGCAGCATAATGATAAGGAAACGGAAAGGGGCACGTGTTACGTAAGATTTTTCTAAATTGTTATTTTTTGTTTTAAACTTGAAAATATGAATGTTATTACTGTATGAGTCTTTATTATTCAGATTTTTGGATGTAGTCAACATGGTAATGTGAAATTGACTGAAGAAGAAACTGGTTTTATCGGTGAGAGCTACATTTTACCTCTGATGCTAACAAAGCTCTCTGTATCTTGGATTTCCTCATGAAATGCTTGATGAAACACACAAAGCCATCTTACAAATTCCCTTGAATTTACATTGTAATATTTTTCTTTTATCATCTCTCTAAAGGAGGATTTAAAAAATGCATCGAATCGAAGTGAATCATGGAAAAAAATTAAGTAGCTAGTATTTTTATTTAACAAATTACTGTTTAGATTGATAAAGATTCTAGACTCATTATAGTACTAATCTATTTTCAGCAATATAAAGGAGAGTTTTGGTCTAAATGTGAAGATGTAGAAATTTTTATTGAATATCTATGGCCGAGAGTTTGACTAAAAAAAATTAAACAACAGCATTGCTATTTGAAATTTATGGATGATTCAAGATTAAAAATGTTTATTCAATTATATTGAAATTTTGCTGTGTCTTTGAGAGATTGAACAAACATGCAGCATAGCAACGGTTGATTTGAAGTCATAGCTAAAAGTATGAACCATAAAATGGATTTTTTCTCTAACAGTCTTCAAAAGTAATTCAAAAGCTCTATAAACAATAAACGTTGTCTTTTCGTGCGTTAACTAAAATTCGTTATCACTTTACCAAGTATTCGCGGATACTTGGCAAATGTTTTTCAAGTAAAATAAATTTCATGATCAATTCTACAGCTTGAAACGCATTATAGTTGCTGTAAAGGTTCGCATTTTTTCGTGGATCGAATTAGTAATGAAGCTTCTAAGGTTTTTATTACGCTATTTCCCTCCAGGTAAAGATTAACAATTTTATTTCTGCCATTTCCGTTGTTATTGGAAGAATAATGAAAAGCAGTAAAAGAAAAATGTACATTTTCCATTGTTACAGGAATTGCTTTGGAATACACACAAGGTGGAGAAGTCAAGACCAAAATGATCGATTTGTTGGACCTTAATTCGAGGTAATAAAATAATAATTTACTGCTGATAAATTGAAAAAGAGTAATAAAAAATTCTGTTACACGAACAAATCAAAATACGTTCGATTCTATAATTTTACAATCCATTTTTCTCTGAGAACATCAATAAATCCTCAAAAAGTTGATTATTGTTTTATTGAAGTTTAAAATGTTGAATGTAAATGCCAAAAAAGTATGTTGGAGAATTATCAATAGCTTTGATAATATTCAAATGTGGTTTGGGAACATTGTTATAGAACTGACATTAAAGCATTGGCTCAAAACATCAAGGATGCAGAACCAGTAATAACTGATTCAGTGATAGGACAATTAGAGGATACATTGCTAAAGTTGCAATCTAAAGTATGTGATAATACAACAAAGCACTTCTACAAGTATAAAACTCTTCAAACTCATCTTCTTCCAGTGACTAATATAGCCTTTGATAAACTAGGTAAAAGGTACTTCCATTACAACATGTAGAATATTTTATCAATGAAAATTAATTATTAACATAAACTAAATTTTCTATGCAGATGCCTGACGGGCAGCTATGACCGAACTTGTAAAGTTTGGGACATTGAAACTGGAACGGAGCTTTTTACTCTCCAAGGCCATAAAAATGTAGTTTATGCTGTGTCTTTTAACAACCCCACTTCGTAAGTTAATTAATTTAATTATGCCAAAATTTATTCTATTCTCATTTTCATCAGCTATTCACAAAAGTAAGAAAAAATATAGCTGTACTTTCATACATTTATTCTACTTACATCAAGTTAATAACAATAATACATTACATAAAATATGTTGAAAGATCCAATCGAAAATAATAATAAATTTTTAAACATTGCTTTATCAAACTAAAATTTATCATTAGTTTTAAATTAGACTCATATATAAACAATAGAGAAAATGATAAAAGCAAATTGTTATTCATTTAGACTATATCAAGTGTTTTGTAATCAAATTCATTTATTATAAATTGATGTATTCTAATTATTTTTCGGTTTACAAATTAAATTGAAACTGTTCCAATTGTGAATTTTGTTTATGCACGAATTTTGTATTAATTGATTTAGAAATAATTCATGCTATTCTGGGTTTAGAATGCTATTCTATAATAAATAAATCTAAAACAGAACTCAATAAGTGTTACTTAATTATTTAAGTTCTGTTACATCATTGATTAGATTTTTTAGACAGTCACGCTTCATTTTTTCTTTTATTTATCATTCTTTAATAGATACAATTTTTCAAACTTAGAGTAATGACTCATTGTTATTACTTCTTTATGTTTTTTTATTCCTCTAGAATTTTTTGAATTTTCGATTTTAAAAAGTAAATATTCATAGATAATCAATCATTACGATAATATTCCATATTCATTTGTATTATTAAAATGTATAATTACCTTACTTTTTTTTAAAAATATGATTTTTTATTGATCAGTTCAATTAATTGAATAATTAGTTGCTTGATTGAATTTATTATTCAAACAATCAATCACTCTTAGATTATTATCGATTTATTGAATAGTTTACTAAAATATTATTAACGATTATTGCTTTATTAGTAGTTATTTTCCTACTGGAAAACTCTCGTGAGTTATCAGTGGTAATTTCACAAAATATATCATAGAAAAGTTAGATTTTTATTTTTCTTGTAAATCTCTAGTAGAGCAAAACACATTGCGCAGTAATTCAAATTTTTAAGTATATAATAATCGATAAGACCCGAAGGAAAATATTAGATCTGCTGGGGTTCTCCGATATCTCATGACCTTAAAGTTATTATCAGACACAAACAAGCATGCAGTTAATCATTAAAGTCTTTGACGTTGGAAATTATTATCTTATTACTATTCCATTTTTTATTGTGTCTTGCACTTGATTGTATATATTATACATAAATCTTTCACGGATAGGTAATAAAATAATTCAACGGTTTAAAAAATTTTTGATAAATCAATATTGTCTGGGACATAAATTTCTAAATAAATAAAAATGAAGAAGAGGAGTGAAAACTTTCTATGTATAATATAGAATTGGATTGATCGATGTATTGCTCTTGCTATAAATGTTTATTTTAATTTAAATAAATTAATTTTATTTTATGTTATAATGATAGAGATAAAATCCTTACTGGATCTTTCGATAAAACTGCTAATCTGTGGTGCGCACGTTCGGGCTATTTACTACACACTTTTTACGGTCATGATGCTGAAGTTGTGGTTGTCAAATTTGCTCCTGCACGAAATGAAATTGCCACTGGTTCGATGGATGCTACAGCTAAAGTTTTTCAACTAGCAACAGGTACCCTAATTATAACAATCAATAATAAATTGACAGATAAGTTACTTCTCAATATAAACGATAACTGATTCGTTAGCTAAAAAGTGGATGGTATATTGATGCAACCTTGATAAAAAATAATTAATTAACACACTTTTTTGGAGTAAAAAATAAAATAATTTAATCATCGAGTTAGTTCATGTATTTTTTGTAGCAATAAGTAATTGTACTTTTTGATTAATTGATATTTCAGGACACGAAATAGGTACTTTGAAGGGTCACATGGCCGAGGTTATTGCTCTCAACTATAATCGAGATGGTAATCAGATAATGACTGGATCTTTTGATGGAACAATTAACTTGTGGGATTTGAGGACCTTCAAGTAAGCTTTCTAGGTCACTAACGATATTAATGTATCCTATATTTTTAGTTATTAAATGATAATGAATACTTGTTAATTTTTTTTCTTTTCTAGAAGGACCAGTTGTTTGATAGGTCACGAGTCAAAAATATCAAACTGTCTTTACAGTTTTGATTGTTCCATAATTGCATCATCGTCATTGGATAAGACTGCAAAAGTATGGGATGTACGTATGAGTTCTTGTCTTGGAACTTTAACAGGCCACGAAGATGAAGTTTTAGATGTGGCTTTGGATAATCAAGGATTAAGATTAGCCACTGCAAGCAGTGATGCTACGGCAAGAGTTTGGGACATTTCTGGAGATTTCCAGGAGCTTGCAGTACTTGAAGGTCATCGTGAGGAAGTTTCCAAAGGTAGTTAAAGTGATTAAATAATAACTTTAATTAAGCCATTTAGTAATTATCCTTTTGATGCCAAGAAATAACCATTCAACATTATTTTAATCTATCTATTCAGCATACTTTGTATATTAAGGACATACTAAATATTTTTTAAGTAATTTTCATTATCGCACACTTAGACCGTTTCGACTTTTTCATTAATTGAAAGAATTTTCAACTTTTATATTAATAATTTTTTCGTTAAAAATGTTTTAAAGTTTTACGAGAAAGCTTCTATTTCAATTGTTTATCTAGTATAAAAATAGAAAAAATTCTTTCAACAAAAAATAATAAATGAAGTGAAATATCAGACTTTTATCGGCCCAAGTAGTGCCATTAAAAGTTTCAACAATGATTAGTTTGCTAGTTATGAGAATTCAAAGTTTACAAACGACTCTTGTTGCAAATCACACTTTTTCATATCTTTTTCTTTAATCATAGTAATCCAATTTATAGTGATTTAAATTCCTTACATCTACCATAATTATCTCAGAATTAGTGATAGTTCCTCTATTTTTCAATAGTTTGCTTCAGTCCCAACGGAAGTAACTTGTTGACTTCATCTCTGGATAGAACAGCTCGTATTTGGTCCACCGAATCTGGTCGTTGTGTTCAAACTTTAGCTGGGCATACGGATGATGTTTTCAGCTGTGCATTTTCCTATAATGGAGACACGGTAGTTACAGCTAGCAAGGACAACACATGCACTATCTGGAGATGACTGGATTGGTTTCAAGTGCTACCATAGCTCTTGTTGATTATTTTGTTCCTTATTTATATTTTATATTTTTTTATTCTCTAATCAAAATGGTAAATATTTTATGATGACTCATAAAAACATGTTAGCAAGTATACCAAGCACAAATATTATTGAAAGAACTAGGTTTCACATAGTAAATAATAAACTGATAGCTTTGGAATAACATAAATCTAAGTGATTTCCAATAAATTAAATTTATTCAAGTATTATTATGTATTAATATCAATTAGCTTATTTTCTACTTAAAAAATTATTATTCAGTAAAGATTTTAAAGACTTTAATGAGATAAATATTGTGATTTATAAGGTTCAACCTAATCAATATTGGTGTTAATTGTTGTTATTATTACAACATTTTTGTTTTCCAGAGATATAAGCTTTAGTGGTTATAATTGATAAGTTATTTTGCTCATGCAAACGTCACTCTAATAAAATATGTCACAAGCGTCTTAATCAGTTGTGCAGGAGCTAATCAGCGTTTTTTAAGGTCAACTCCTTCATGAGATTACTAATGATAATAACGATTTGGTAATAAAATGAGGAAATATCAATGTAGCTGTGATACCAAGCATGCATATATTTATATTTACTTTATAAGTGAATATATCTACTTTGCAATTAAATATTTAAATTCAAACAATATGTTAATATACATATAAAAAATAAAAAAATTATTCGACATTTGATCTACCATTCTTAAATAATCTATTTAAAATTTACATTTCAATGACTAAATTAATCATTTTAGTTGACAATGAAAATTCAATGTTCAATATATCCTTTATACACCAGCAGTTCATTTCTGTTATGTCATTAATTTATTTATCAATCACATTTACTCACAACTGTTTCCATACAACCATTATTCACTAATTAATTTAGTTTATTTATTTCCTTAATTTATGAAGTTTAAAATTATTTAATTCATTCATTGATCATTCTTTTTTAGCATTATTTTAAATGGTAGAGAATGTATGACTGGTTTTTTTTTTTTTATTACTTTATTACATAAAACAAAGTGCTCTTGAAATGAATGATTGGAAGCCACTTCCCAGTTATTTCCATTATTTAATATTTATTCATATTTTTTGTTTTCGTAAAATATTTTCATAAATAAATATCATTTAAATAATTAAGATTCTTATCAAGCTCAATTGTTTAATTATGGATTTATCATTGTAGGAAAAAATTATTAATTGACATTTAGATAATATCTCATTAATATGAAAATGTTAAGAATTATTTCCGTTTCCTTGCTTTATAGCTGACTTTTTGGCATTTTTTTGATAGTTAATGAGTAAAAAAAATTTATAAAACTTGAAATATGTTTTTGTAGTAACTAGAAAGTGAATCTGAATTTGGAGAGAATTTTTCGAAGAGATTTTAAAGTTTTAATACTGATAAGAAAACTATGTATCATGCATACCCTTTCTAAATGTGAATTGAAAATAGTTATTTTTTAAGTGCATCGACCGGTTGGACAAGTTAAAGCTGTAAAAGAAATAATGAGTGGGAAAATGGCCTCGACTTGAGCAATTGGAGCACTTGCACGCAATGGGTTATCACTCGTTAATAATATTTATCCCCTCACAAATTACTGTTTTCATGGACACCTCTTCTCTATTGGTCATTGATCATTCAAGTCTTACACGCGATTGGTTTATCACTCTAATTCTTCTTTTTGTCAACTCCACTCTGCTGAAGAAAAAGCTTATAAATTAACTCTTTCCGGCTCCTATGACACATTCCTCAATAGTCATTCGTTGAGTTAAAGTTTCTTTCATATTTATTTTACTCTCTACATTCTATTGTCAATTAATTTGATTTATTTAATTACAACTCATTCAATTATTCATTTATTTGTACAGTTACTTACAAGTTTTTTTCATTGAGTTTTTGCATCAAAGCAGAAAGTTTTTGTTATAGAACTCACTAAGTGTACGTTTTATTGAGATGGATGCATTAAAAAATGTGAAGAATAGTACTACCACCAATGGCCATGGACCACTTAGTAGACCTAATGAAAATGAATTTTTGCATAGTAATGTCAAGCACATTAGTCACACTGCGTAAGTATACTTTATGTTTCATTTCAAGTTTATTTTGAATATATAAATTCAATGTGAATTTTATCATTTTTTTATGACGAAAAAAATTCTATTTAAATTATTTATCAATATTTTTCAGGCTTAAATTAAATTCTAATGATTCAGTGACTTATCAGTATGTCAATGATGACATTTAGCTATAAATCTATAATAGCTATTGGAACTCTCTAACATGTTCTTACTCAATACTATAACAATATTCACATTAATCATCAATTCTCCAAAAGCTAATTCCTATAATAAAATTACCCACACTTTTGGATGATTTTATTATAGCCATAGCAAGCTTCAATTCAATTCAATAAAGCTTCCGTTATTAACACACTAGCAAATCCTAAATGAAAAAATAATATCCATCAATAAAAATTTTTCCAATAATTCATCTAATTGATGTAAAAAAAAAATAACTTTCGTAAAATTTTTAAAAATAAATGACGAGAAATCAAAGTTTCCAGTGAATGAGTTAATATTATTAATTTATTAGCCTACAGGGAGATAAAATAATCGATGTGGAAATACAATAATAACCACCGAGAGTAGACTATTGTGTAGATGGGGTCATTAATTATTTTCCATCGGTGTGCAAAGCTCGATGGTAAAAGCCGTTAATTCGACGAGACGTTGCAAGCAGCTTTTCACCAATGAACGAAATCGAGCGGGACAGAATAGCGTGTGCAAAGTAGAAAGAGAAATTGCATAGAAGGATAGTGAATATAGAAGTTTTGGGGAAAAGGGTTAATATTTCTCATTTAACACGTTGGAGAATTGAAGTAGGACAGATAGGTCTAAAAAGAGAGATAGAGAAGACTATGTGGTTAAAGTTTCCAAGCAGTACATAACTAATTTGCTATTCTCTCATGTCTCATAACAATAGTCGAGCATGACGTATTCAGACTAGGATTATAATTATACCAGCCAATAGTTTATATCGTCAAATTATCTCATAGGTGCAAATCTCTATTTTATGGCTTTATATTAATTCATTAAGAAGTTCCATCGTTTAATAATATTGTCAAATGTTGGTTTATTTATTTATTCATTAATAAGAAAGTTCGTTTTATCGAAGAAAATTGTTTCAAATAATGAAGATATTTTTTATTGTTATAGTTTTGTCCCAGTTTTCTAAGAGTAAGACTTTGGAGTAAACCTGTGGCGGTTTTTGAAGACCTTTAAGAAAGTTTCTGTATTGAGTAATTTTATTTTGAATTACTGCAGATGAAATATCCTTTATAAACATTTATATCTTAAGATATTTAGTTCATCATAGAATTCATTAAAATTTTTTCCTTCAACTTTTAAAAATACTTTCTGAAAATAAAAACCAATATTATAAATTATATTCTGAAATTTATATTCTGAAATTGAATGTTAATAAAAATTTTGTAGAGGCTGTTTATGATCCAAAATCAATTTAATCCTTTGGGATATTTTACCATTCATCAATGAATTTATGTTTTCGACGAACGGTAATATTTTCATCAAAAATGCATCCATTAAAAGGAAAAAATCATGAACCGTCAAATGTAATATCATTTTTGCTTTTATCACACCTAATACTACCATTTTTCAATGTTGAATTGATATTAAAAAAGCTGATTTTAATCTTTTTTTACTTTAATTGATTACTCCATAAATTCGATTATTATTTAAAACATTAAAATGCATAAAAATAATTTCACAAAATATAAAGTATAATTACAAGTGATGAGTGTAAATAAAATAAAAGTAATTGAAGTTAAGTAATTATTTCTCTGAAAAGTATTAGCTTGAAGCTCAATGAATTCATGAGCTATTCAGAGTTTTGTCAAGCGTAAATGTCGACGGGTTGAAGTAAATATATGACAATCAGACATGTTTCAATGTGTTCCAATGAGAGTCACAGCTCAACGTAAAGCAGAAGGTATGTAGCAGGAGATGAGAAAGCGTCGAGGAATTACGTATCAGTACCCATGTATATGTATGTACAATGTACTGGAATATACGACGTGAAACGATCTAGCTCAAGATCCTAGCTCGATTCTTGTAAGGATTTTGTGCACAAATGTGCACTAGTTTACTAGTAAATGTGCACGATTGTTAGGTATGTAGGCAACAAGCTGGTTTGTTACTCGAGCATGAAAGCTGAGAGATATTGACGTTAGGTTTCACTAAATATTTCAATTTTCATTATGTCTTGACTTTCATCATTTAATAAAATATATGAAACAATAAAATGAACATGGGATGCATTTTTTAGTTGAATGAGAAGACTTTTAGTCATTCACTTTTCTTTTATACTGCTTTCAACAGAATCTTTAAAAGCACTTTTGTAGTTAAATTGTCTAAAAATATCAAAACCTTTTCATAAATTAAAAATAGAATTTAAGGTAATATAACTTTGGATGTAGGTTATTCAATTATAATCATATTAGAATAAATTTGCGATTGTTCTTTTAATATTTATAACAGTTGGAAATAATCGAAATGTGGAACTTTAAAAGCATACAAAAATTCAAATTAATAGATCAGTCAATTTTGATTTAAAAATTTTCATTATTTCTCTTTTGGAAGCGCTGGATTGAATAAACTAAACGGTCAGTCAAAAAGATTTTTTAATTGAAAAATATTATGGCAGATATTTATATTGGAGAATTGAATTGGGCCAATGAAAAAAGTAGTACAGCTACAATTTGAATCAAACTGGAAAGTAATGAAAAATATGTAGAATAAAAGAATATAGAAAAATTTTATAATAAATAGATTGAAAATAATTCATATCATATCAGAAAAACTCTTAAATTATTTTTATTTATGTAAAAAGTATTTTTTAATTTTATTTATCTATTGAGTTGTTACGACTGAACAATAATTTGAAATCACCAAATAAAACACTCGAAAATTGAAGTTGAAAAGTTGATCAATTATAAATTACGGATTATGACCCCGGTTATCTTAAATAACTTAATTTATTTTAATTGATTACAAATTCACTCTGAAATTGAATTTATACATTCAACATTTCATTCGTTAATTTAAATAACTTTTTTTACTAATTTATTTATTTGTTTTCAGATATACATTTGAAGCTCTTCAAGAATCTGCCAAATACCTCTTAGACCGTATTACAATCAGACCAAAAATTGGAATAATTTGTGGATCAGGAATGAGTGAGTATTGAGTAATAAGCTTCAAAGCGCTTCGAGTGCTGTAATAATTGACACACTTGAAAAATATAACTTTTCAAGGATCTTTTTGGGGTTTTATTATTGTTATTATTTTTGTAATTGTTGTTGTTGTTATTTGGTGGTTCTAGTTTGCATGGTTTTATTTTTTATTAATTAAACATTCGAGACGCTTTAAACAATTATTTATATATTGTTAAAAATAGGAGAATCTGAACAAAGTGAGTTGTGTCCAGGTTCGATAGCGGATGCTTTAACAAATAAGCAAACTTTTCCCTATGAGGAGATTCCTCATTTCCCAAAGTCCACGGTCAAAGGACATGTGGGTCAGCTTGTGTTTGGATTCCTCGAAGGCGTTCCAGTCATGTGTATGCAAGGAAGATTTCACTACTACGAAGGCTATCCTCTTTGGAAGGTAAATAATGTATTTATTCTTCAGATTTATTCCAATGTATCATACTTCCGCTTCTGGAAATTCATTTAAAATCTACTTGTACATTGAGTTTGTTGACAAAGCTTTTTATTATCACAATTTACTTATGAAGCTCATAAAAGTGTAAATTAATTGAGTTGCAAAATTTCATCAAAATAAATTGACAGCTTGTGATATAATTTCAGTGTGCCATGCCAGTGAGAGTAATGAAACTTGTGGGGGTAACACATCTGATAGCCACTAATGCGGCTGGAGGTCTCAATCCTGACTACAAAGTTGGTGATATTATGTTAGTAAGGGATCATGTGAACATAATGGGATTTGCTGGAAATAATCCACTCCAAGGACCTAATGATGACAGGTAAATTTATTTATTATTTACTTCTAGGTTGCTTTAAAAAAATTCTAATATCACTGAAACCATACGAATTTATTCATGAGATCTCGATGGTTAGACCCAACTCAGTGATGTCCATGCATAATATCTCAGATGAAGTCACTTTTGATGAAAAAATTATAATAAATCTCGACAATCTTAGTATCAGTTATCTTTGTATTTTTTCATTCATTTTTAATGCAACCTGTATAATACTACTAGACCTTATTTTAATACACAGAAAAACTTTTTATTGGAACATAAAAAAAAAAGGTTTTATTCAATGCAATACAGTTCAAATAAATATTCAGTGGATACAATAAATGGTATTTTTAAAAATATTTTATTAATGTTGTTAGTAGTCAAATAATATTGTGATGATTTTTTATATCTTTAGATAGACTTTAAAACAGTTGAAAAATCAGTAAGAGAGAAAATTAATTCATTCTCTTCCAACAACTTTGGAATTTTGGTTGATGAACTGTTTGCACTAAAATATAAAGCAAAAACTGATTGGAATATTTACCTAGTGAAAGTCGTCACCATCAAGACGCCAAGATTGACTCAAGAGAAATATAAGATGAAGAGGAAATCAGAATTTTCCGTTTCCCCTCACTCTTTCTTCAATTTACTTTTTCGATTTTATTTTATATAAGCTCATATATTCCTCTCTTCATTTCTTATCTGTTATCAATGTTGTTCTTTTGTCGCACTCGTCTTGATATTAATGGACTTGAATCTCCCCTGGAATTTACCTCATCTCCTCCACAAGTTCAAACCACACCCGTTCTCTGGAATTACTCTGTGGACTACCGGAAATTCGATTTATCCCTAGCTCATCCTCTTTTCGTCTTTGGTCGCGACAGAAAGAACACAATTGTCTCAAGCTTCGACTTCTTTGTTCTTTCTTGTCTTATTGTTGTTACAAGTAGCACAAATAATCGTTTGTAAACAATGAATTGATTTATTCAAACTACAGATTACCTAAATTAATCAGTTTTTATTTGAAAAATTAATTTTCAAGCAGTAAATTCTTTAATAGATTTTTTGTTAAAAAAAAAAAATTGTAGTCAATATCTATCGTTAATTATACCATAAAAACTTGCTGTTAAATTTTTTAGCGAAAAGGAACTTTAGTAAATTATAATCACGTCAAAAACTAAAGTTTGCAAAATACTTTAAGTATTTTATCGATCTTTCCATGGCGACAAAGTTTCCTCTTCATTACTTAAATATCGAAACCCCGATACTTCTTGTAAGTAATTCTTTCAACTGATATCCAATAATAAATCAAATTATGCTTCATCTTTGTCGAAAAACATTTAATCAATAGAATGAAATATTTTTTTTTTTACAACTTGATACAAATTGTATTTTAATGAAACATGTTTTGATGATAAACAAAAAAATTCTCTTAAATATATGAGAATAACATGTTATGTTTATTTTAAAGGTTTGGACCCAGATTCTTGCCAATGAACAAAGCTTATGACCGCGAACTTTTGAAGATTGGAGAAGAAGTTGCTGCAGAAATGAAAATTTCCGACATCATTCATAAAGGCGTTTATACTTGTCTTGGAGGACCCAATTTCGAAACTGTTGCAGAACTTAAGATGTTGAGAATGGTTGGAGTTGATGCTGTTGGTAAGCTAAATCATTAAATACTCTTATCTCCGTATTTTCATCATGCACAGCTGTTTCAAAATTAATAAATGTTTCTACTAAAGATCAACGTCTAAAATAATTCTAAATTTTTTTACAAAGTAGCACAATGATGAAGTACACAAAAATCCAATTAATTAAATGTTTTGTAACATCACAAATCAATTTCCAGGAATGTCCACAGCTCATGAGGTCATAGCAGCTCGTCACTGCAACTTAACAGTGTTTGCATTTAGCTTAATAACAAACCTCTGTGTTTGTGATTACGATTGTCTGGATGAAGCCAATCACGAAGAGGTCATGGAAGTTGGACGATCGAGACAGCCAGTTATTGCGGAATTCGTGAGACGAATGGTCCATCGTTTACAAAGCTGAATTGATAAAGAATAAGTGGGTAATTTTTTAATCTAAGTTTAATTAGTTTCCTAAACCATGTAATTTTAATAGCAATAATAATTAAAAAATATTTTATCCACAGATAAAATGGAAGATCAATAAAATAATGAGGAAAACAGGTGACACAATAGGGCAAGTAATTTATATTATTGTTTCAAGTCCATAATCACATGCGATTGGATAAATAGAATTGGAGATCGATCGATGCCACTTCCAGGTCTCTGCATCTGAAAAGACCTATCGTATTTTCGTACTCCTGAATAAAATTCTTCGCTAGGTACCCGAAGATCTTGAGTACGAAGAGAAAATTCTCGTAAATCGTATTTAATTTAACGCATGAGCAGGTGGTAGTTGCAGTGAAAAAGCGTATCTAGGAGTTTCTTGGGAGGAAAAAGAAGGGAAAAGTGTAGAGGGAGACTCGAAATTATCACACGATCCTTAGGTCTTTCTTCACATTTTTTTTTCAGTTCTCTTTTTCTACTTTTCTTTTTTCTCACCTTTTTACTGTTCCTGTCTCAAGGAGAGACAAGAGCAATGGGGTGGCTTCGAGGTGCGACGAGCTTACGATCCGTAAAGTCTTGCCTTATCTCAATTCAGTTTCTCTGCATCCTCTCGATCTTTCAGTGATTTCTTGTACGCAGCAGTAGATAAAAAGATTGATTATCATTTTTTGTATAAATATGTACACTATGTCAAGTTTTAAAAGCTGCTCTCAGCATTCTGTATGGCTTTTTGCCAATTTTTGTCAGATAGTGAAGTAAATTTCCTGAATGTGGAAAATTTTTTGTAAATTCTAGGTTTCTATGTATAAGAAAAACATTAATTAAATTTTAAAGAGTAATTTTAAATGTTATTTCAATAGATATTATGATTATTATTTGATTATAAAATAGTAAGATTATTTTAATGAAAATTGTAATAAGTAAAAAAAATATTTCGACCGTAAGATAAAAAATGTGTATACGTGACAATTATTGATCACAATATTTCTCAAAGTTTCAGTATCTTTCTCCTTGACTTATCTACACTTCTAACCACTTCAGAGAGGATCAGAAGAAAAATTGACTTAATGATCCTCTAATTTTCGCTCTTGCACGGCAAAGTCATCAGTTTCTTCTTCGTTACACTCTTCCGCCACACCCTTTCCGTTCTTGTTAATGTATTGACGTTCTCCTTCAATAAATCCCACTCGAAAACGTTCCTTATGGCTTATGGTCTCCATCTTTCCTTTCTTCTCGTTTCTTTCTCTCTTACTTACTCTATAGACCAGCACGATACTTCATCTCTTGCACACTCCTTTTTACTGGATTTTCACCTCTTCTTCTTCCGGTTCTGACGCCGGTGCAGCCGTTATTACAGCCGTGAATTAAATTATGATTTGACAGGCAGGAAAACTTACCTTCCTTCCTTCTTTTGCGTCCTCATTCCTCTTTGATTCTATTCGAATAGAACGATAAACATAAATGTTGTTTATGTTATGTGCTAATATTTCTCAAAAATAGCTGTTTTATAATATATTCAATAAAGTTTTATTATCAGTAGTTAATTTATTTATCAAAGTTGATGTTATTTCAAAGGATATTTGGGTTAAATTTTTTTTTTTTACTTTTACATTAATAAATATATGATCTATGATGTTATGCTACAAAATGTTAAAGGTGACAGGTTGAAACAAGAAGTATTGTTTTTTACAATTTTTTATATTTTTCGTATTTTCAAATAAATGAAATTATCTATTCAGAAATTTTTATGTTAAAATATTTTTTATTTATGTTTACACTAGATATCTTTGTGTATGAGAAACATTTTGAAATAAAATACTTGGACTTGTAATGTTGTAGGTAATGTGAAGTGAAACAAGATTAGTTGTGAATAAATTGTAACATAATCTTTTTGAATCTTTTTTTCAATAAAAATAAATTTATTTTGTTATACGATTTATTTTAAATCATGTAATTGAAAAAAAGGCTATAATAATGTCATAAATAAATCTATAATTGAAATTAATTCATTATTGTAATTTAATAACTGTCTGTTACAATTTATATCTATTTATCAGGGAAGATTCATATCATATTTAGCATAATTTCAAATTATATGGTTTATTGATATTTAATGAGGTCACTTATTATTATATTTTATAAGTAAGGTCCGTATACGTCTCTATTTACTTCGATACTGAAATATATAAATTTCATCAAACAGCATCGACGATTCTGAAAGCATAAAAATGGGAATAAAAAAAATTATTTACACAGAAATGTTATATTATTTATTGATAAGTAATAATGTTTCGCTCTAGTGAAATAATGCTATTAAAAATAATGAATAAGGGGATGAATTTCATTTTTTATCGTAAGATTTTTTTTTATTCTGTTATATAATAAATCACGAAGGAGTTAACACCGTAAATCATGCAGAATTGATTGAACTGCCGATTCTTTTTCTATAAAAGACCCACTACCACTACTAGAATATTTATCGGCTTATTGGTTTTCATTGAATTCCTGCACTAGTCGATTAAATCCCCATGTAAATAATTTTACTCAAGAGTATTAATGTAATACACTAGAATTAAGAAATAAATACTTCAACATTTACATTTATTCCATTAATATTATCATCATATTTCCTTTTAATGCCGTTCATATCCTCTTATAACTTTATTTTGACAATCACAATAGTAAATAAGTGGCTTATGTTACAAAAAATAGTTTCCATTCGAAAAAATTTAAATAATCACCTTCTTTTCTAAAGTTTAATCTATACTAATTAATATAATTTTACAAACTATGTCATTACATACAGTAAATAATTAAATAATAAAACAAATAAATAAACCATATTTATATTACACAGTTAAGCTTAGAAAATTATTTAAAAAATCAATTCTGGTCAGCAATTAAATCATTAAATTTCATTTAATTGTTTGATTGACTCTGATATCGAAAATTTTAGATAAAACCAAAAGTTACAGTCGAGACAAAATTACTATTTTTTAACGATTTCCAATATCCATTTGAATAAATTAAAAGTCAACAGTAAACAATAGTTTATTGAATTTAAATATTGTTGTAACTTAACTGATTGAAAAAATGTATTTTATTTAATAACGCGGATAACTTATCATCGTTAACAAAGTAGAAATCACTAATATCAAACGGTTAAATATTCGTTGATTGCGCGCGCTTTGCTTTCAATTGTCGCGCATGCGCATCCCTACCCTTGACTGGCTATAGCTTCCTTTGCCTTTTAGACGCTTGCAGCAATCAAAATGCTTTCAGTCCACGCGTGCACTTCGTGACGTTAGGTGTGTAGTTCGTCGTTCCATTAAAATCTACATACCGGTCTCTATTTAATTCGTCGGTTTTAAAGTGAAGTGTCAACATGGTTAAAAAGTGATTTTGTTACAATTAAGTGTCGCATTAGTGTGTAATCATTGTTTGTGATAGTGATTAATTTATTTGAACGCGTTTCAAGTAAAAGTTATTGGAAAGGTTTTTGCTGAGAGGTGAAGTCGCAATTCTTCGTAAAAATTCGCGAAATGTTCGTGAAAAAACCGTTAAACGAGATGTGGCGTTAATCGAACGGCATTCAATGGCGATTATTTATACTTATATTCGTCGAAGGGACCAATTTTTAAGTTCTTTACGTTTCACTTTGACGAGGAATTTATTTTAAAGGTGAAATATTATTTTTTTTAATTCACTACTAAATTATTCCATTTTTATTCAAAATTACTTCGATTCGTTTTTTTAAAAATAATTTATATTTTATTTTAATAACGAAAAATTAATTGATCATAAACGAGTAAGGAATAATAACGAAAAAATAATCAGTAAAATAAATCAACATTGACTTTGTTCATTTGTTACTCTAATAAAATATTCAATATTTATTATTAATAATAAACATTAATAAAGGTCAAAGTTATATTGGAGTAGAAATAAAAATAGTTCTTATGCTCCAAAAACGCCATAATCGAGTTTCGGATCTGACACAATATTTTTTTTGTATGTAATTATTTGATTGATAATTAGTTTATTAAATAGATGGTTTTAAATGTTTTATTTAGTAAAGGTCAATGACTGATTGTCACTTAAATATTTTTCCGACTCAATATTACGTATATAGAGCAAGCTAATGACGCATTCCAATTGCAATCGAAACAGAGACAAGGTAGAGGTCGCGTTTTGTTTTCGTGACATTCTCGGAATTATTCTGTTGGCGTAAGACTTATATGTTGATCGTACATTGTTTTTTCTCGGAAATTGGCATCGAGAAATTTACTTGGAAAAAAAATTTTGTTTTTGTGATCTATATTTTCTGACAGATTTATTTACGTATTATATGGAATATTCGAAAGGATGTTTTATTAAATATATTATTTTCTGTTTTAATTACAACAGCGAGAGTGGACGACAAAAAAAACAAATTTCAATTAAAAGTTGAAATATTGTAAAACTTTAGAAATAATTTCTAAAACAAAGTTTGCATAATTAAACGTCTGAACATCGATTCCATGTGAGTAATCTTCGATTAAAGTTGCTGTACAGAAGATTATTGAATTATAGAGAAAGTTTTTTCTAATAAACTGACAATATTTTCTCGAGCTAATAATTGTCTTTGGTGATAACTCTTGGCTTTTGACAATTTTGAAAATAAATAGTTCATTTAAAGTTAAGAAGTTGAATGTTGGAGGTGAAAGATTAAGGGAACGAATAAAAAGAAGGTGGTAGGAGATTTAATGGTGCATACTAATTGGTCGTGACACCCAGTTGGGGACATGTCAAGACTGAAGAATAAACCGGTGGCCGGTTATGTCACGAACCGGAACGCAGATCGTAACAACATTTAAGAGGAATTTTGTAGTGAGATCCTCACGTAAACATCGAACAGCAAACGAGAAGTAGTATAGAAGAGAAAAACAAAAACAAGAAGTTCAACACAAAAAGAGGAACATTTTGCTTCCTGAACAACCGGAAGTCATATGCCCATACACGCTCGTAAAACGGTAAATCAAAGGAAAACATCCTACTCTTTGTTTTGTTTCTATGTTACCTCGTTTTTTCTCCTCACGGTTGTTATTTTTGAGATAGGTCTTGGTTTTCATGCCATTTTTTCCCCCATATTATTTTCTTTTGCGTGATTTTTATTTTTTGCATTAATATTCATAATTATTTATCGTGAGTCTAAAATTACTTCTTTTCTACAACATTTTTAATTATTATTGTTGTTATTGTTATAATTACTTACACGAATTATTTTTTTATGCATCCATTTTGCATGTGGCGTATTTATACACGTATTCATTAATATTCTGAATTCTAAAATTTGCATTAGTTTTTATTGTTTGTTTATTTATTTTATTCAATGGATTACATCTAGTATGATATTTTTAGCAGTATTTTATGCAAGATATATTTCAAATCCACGTTGTACTTCTATTACCATTCTTTTGTGTGTTATTTAATTGACTATGACACCATTTGGAGTTGTAAATTCACTTATTGATGATTTTTTTAAAACTTCACTATTCGTTGTAGTTTCAAAGTGACCGTTATTTTTCATTACCTCGGTATTGTTTGTTATTACTGTCATCAATCATTTTTTACTTTCAATTTTATTTAACGAATATTTTCACTCGAATTTTTTATTCACTTCAAGCTCACACTTTTTTAAAATCTATTTCAATGATAAACTGTACTTTTCATTATTCTTCACTCCATCTTCTATTTTTCTTTATTAAATTGATTTCTATTTTAATTAAAATATCTCATTTTTTCGAACAATTATTTCATCAATTCCACAATCTATTTATTTTTAGTGAGACTGACTTATTATCATCAAAATCCTCTTACTAAATATGCACGAATTGTCAATTGAAATGTATGTTTCAATTTTATCTACTTCCATTCATTAATTCAGGCGTCTGTATTTTTATTGATACTCTCTCTCTCTCTCTCTCTCTCTCTCTCTCTCTCTCTCTCTCTCTCTATAGATGTATCGTCATTGTTTTTGTGACATTTATCAACACCAGTATATATTCCGTGACACAGATATATATGTGATTATTTATGTATTGCTTTAAAACTCTCCTAATTAGCTTTTATCAACGACTGTAATTACAAAGAATACCTGCCAAGGTTACGTTCGACCTTCAC
Source organism: Chelonus insularis (assembly GCF_013357705.1). NCBI lineage: Eukaryota > Metazoa > Arthropoda > Insecta > Hymenoptera > Braconidae > Chelonus > Chelonus insularis. Next base: position 95,093 of record NW_023276544.1, read on the forward strand.
AGCTGTGTTTACATTCACCACATAGTGTCAGTGACCTTAACAAGTTCTACAATCATATATCACATAATAATGTACGTTGTAACACGCTGAAATCAAGATTTACATGATTTCTTTCTTTTTTTCTGCTCTTTTATCATAATGAAATTAAATTGTCCATGTCATGGGAACAAATCTTTTTAATATTTCTTCAGAGTTTTTAACGAAAACTGATAATAAATAATACGTGACATAATAGATGAGTAATAATAAATTATTGTGAAGCCATTTTTCGTGCTATTGGATATGTTTGTTATTTATAAAAGTATAATAAAAATAATTATTATTTTAAAATAATAGTAAAACATATGTTTTTAAATTTAAATAACTACAGTGGAAAGTTTATTCATTTTATTATCATTTGTTGATAAAAAAAATTTTTGTTTTAATTTATTATTTTCTCTCTACTTTGATAAAATATTGTGGATAGTTTTGAATGTGATTTGATAAAGTTAAATCATAGATATAATCTGTGATCAATCATTTGCATTTAAATTATTTTGAATTAAATTTGGAATGTAATTAGCAAACTTAGTATAAAATATAAGATATAAAATAGAGTAATGTTTGTGATGTTAATATAATTAATTTTACTACCGTAACATAGTAATATTGACTGTGTTAACAAAGTTAATTTTACTGGCGGAACAGTAATTTGTATTGGGCTATGATAGTTGATGCTATCAAACATCGTTAAAATGACGATGATATGGACAAAGTTTATGTTGATATATTCTACTCTTTAAATTTTTTGGGAATCATTTATGTTGATCATAACGAAACTGAAGTTTTTAGGTTCATTACATACAATTCATGCAGCAATTTATTCAATTTTGATAGATATAAACTATCATTAGATAGTATTAATAAAACTGAAGACTAATTATTATTATAATAATTAAAAAATACAATTATCAATCACTATTGTTTGAACATTTAGAAATTGAAACATAATTAAACAATTGGCTAAGTAAATAATTTGTTGTAACAAAGATTGGATTAGAATGGCTTTAATTAATGCAATAAATGAATTATTATAAATATTGATTTTAATATTTTATTATTAAAAAGAATGTTAAAGATCGTGTTTAAAGTTTTTAATAAATTCTTGTTGAGATTATTTTATTTATGGTCACTATAAACATGGACTTAATTCTGTTTAATGTACTATTAAATTACATGTAACGATAAATTTATTTTCTGCATAAATTTCCATATATTTTTACAACATATATTATTTAATATTGGCTACATCAATCAAATTTATAATAAATAATCAAAGTAACTTAGAAAATAGAGTTTATATTTATGTTGTAGCAGTAAAAATGGTAAATATTATGATGTTAATTAAATAAAAAAATGTTATGTAGTAGTGATATAAATTGTATTAAGTAATATTTAATTAATTGAACCAATGAAAAATTATTATTTTGGAAAATTTGTGATTTTAATGAAGACTGAAAAAGTTTGAATTTATAATTGACGTGATCTAGTAGAAAACTCTGTAATTAGTCTGACAAAATATTGGAAATTCATTTTCGATTAATTAGTTGAACGATTTTAGATATTAATTTAATATTAATACGTATTTATAAATAAATAATTATTTGATTTTCTTTTATTTTGAAATTTTTTTATATTTTCAATATTTTGTTTCATTCAAGCGAAAATCGAATAATATATAGTACATCCATTCATTCTATATAAAATGCAAATGAAATCAGAAAATGCATTCGGCTGAGTTTCAATGATGAAAGTTACAAGTGGATTTGTGTTCACTCTCGCGCTTAGCTGTTTTCATTTTCGTCCTTTTCGCCTATTTCTTCTTTTCTTTACTTTTATTTTGATTTTTTATTCTCTCTCTCCCTCTCCTGTCTCCTCTCTTATTCTGTCGTTTCTTTTTCCGTTACTCCAATACTCATTCTACTTTTTCCCTCGGGCCATAAACAAGCCGGTTCCAACGCACGTCCAAGGTTATTGGTTTTTGCAAGAATCAGACGACATTTTCTATGGGTAGAACATACATACAAACATTTATTTACTATATATAAATAATCAATTTAATTTTCTTGTCTTTTTTTTTTCAAGTAGAAAAACTCATAAAACATTTTAATCAAAACGCAAATGAGAATAGAAAAACTTGAATATCTTTCTCATTACTTTCTGCTTCTATTTAAGTGTTATTGATTTCTATGAATTTATTTGCATAATTTAATTATAAATATTTGCATAATATTTTTAAAATTGTTAATAAGATACTAATATTTTTTATACTAAATTTCACTCAATTTATTTTATAATTTATTTTAATTATATCCTAAATTAGAACTTAGTGTTGTACAATAATTACACAAAAATTAAAGTCACAGTAATATTTATAAATTTAACATAGCATGCGAATCGAAAAATAAATATATTTGAGTACATTCCAAACTGTATTAAACCCATTTATTTCGAGAAAAATCTTGCATTCTATTTGTAGAAGAATTTATTCACATGCTTATATTTATATTAAATAATTCCACAGTAATATTTATTTAAATGATAAAGATTATGAAATAAATTTAATTATTGTAATTTTTCGAAAATTTCATTTGTAATAATAACTATTCCATACGTATTTAATTAATTAGATTATTTATAAAATAAATTATTCTCTGGGATTTCACGAAGTGAATATATAATTAACATAAATAATTTTCTTAATTCATTTCGATATTGTGAGAATATTTTATTACATCTGAATTGCTTAAATATAATATTATCTTATTCAAATTGATTTAAAATAATATAGAAATGAAATAGAGTAATTGCCAACATTGAGACAGGTATTTAAATTAAACTGTCAAGTATTAAGAAACAAATTGGTTAATTTTCTACAATTATAATTAACTTTATTGTTCATAACCAACTATTCATAGCTTCAGAATAATTCTAAAAATTTTATCATTTAAAATTTGCAATATTGTTTCATTAAATTCGTATATAAAAATTTGCAGCTGTGCCATTAGTACCCATGTTTATATACAAACATGAGCAAATATAAATTTAATAAATGAAATTAAGAAAAAAAAAAGATTTATGTTTTATCATATGCAAATATTTCTTGAAATATAAATTATTATTTCCTCGTAACTATATAATTCTTTTCCGTCAAATTACCTAATTATAAATATTTATAATTTTATTATCCCTCATAATTGTATATATACTCCACTCTATTATACATCATTATTTCATTATAATTTTAGCAAAAATAGAAAACAGAGAATTATTTTTAATACAATATGAGGATGAATTAAAGCTTACTAAATATCTAAATCAATGTTTAATGAATTTTTATTTTAATAGAAATAAATGAAGCAAGTTCAGATATTTTATTTTACATTTTTACCTTACATACTGAAAGCTTTTATTTACATTTTTTCAGTAAAATTATGTATTAAAATTTACTGTAAATTAAATAATTTCAACCAGTGATATCTGTTTGAGAAAAATTCTATATTTTATATGAAAAATTAATTAAACTTATCAATGGTTTTCAATATAATTATGAAGCAAAATTTTTTGAAAATGTCTAAAATAATTTCAATCTTTTAAATAGATTTTTTTCTATTAATACACTGATAAAAGAAATTTGTAATAATAAAGAAGACTTTCTAACTATTAAAAAATATTTCTTTACGATAAAATGAGATTTATCTATTATAAAACCACTAATGTGTTCATAATTAAGGCTTTTTTTTTTATTATTATATAAAATATTTATTAATAGTTAAAAAACATTGATTTTAATAATTAAAAAATTATTTTTTAACATTTATAAATATTTTCTATCAGTGTACTTAATGAATGTATTGACATTTATTTAAATATGGAAATGACTTGGTTACATTAATATTTTTTTTTCACCATGGGTAATGTTTTTTCCTTTTTTTTTTTCTTTTTTACTTCTTATTTACTCGTCATGCCTGTCACAAGCATAATCTCTCTACATCATGTAAAGAGTTTTTTTCCCCATAGAAAACATAGCTTCGATAATTTTGCGATGCAAACACTTCGATTATACATTTTTTTCCCCAAGGTGGGTGGAGCCCAGTGACAAGCTCGTCGCCTCGATCGATGCTTTCATTAAGCTCGCGGTATTAATTACTTGGTGGTTTTGCTTCATAACGCTGGTGGTTTTCTCTTGTCAATAGGTTGGTGCCTTGCTACTTCTCGTATAGTTTGATATCTCTATTCTATCACAAGCTTAAAAGCGATCATTCGAGATTGAAATACTATTATTTTAGCATCACATCAGTATCGAGACGATCAAGAAGCATGTATATATTGTAGTGTATGTAGATAAATGTGTGATGGAATTTCAGCTTTGTATAGAATTTCATTTTTGGTCCGATGGCTTTGGATCTCTATGACATTAACCGCATTCCTGATGACATCAGTCAACTCAGAATAAATTAAATTTTAATAGCTCAGTATCATCGTTTGTTTATCTGTAGGTACTTATGAATGACGAGAATAATGTGCAAATAATAATAATCCGAATTATGACAGTGATAAAATATGGGAAATTGTATTTCTGTATTATTGTTGATCTAAACGAAAAATTAACAACAAATTACTAATCATAATTATTATATTAAATTTTTAATAAGTGTTTAGAGATATTAATTATTTGTTTGATAAATGAATTAAAAATTCATTTTAATGAATATTAATTAAACATTTGATATTTAATTTTCTTTTTATTAAATGAATTTTACTGAATTCAACATTAATTTTTTTTAATTTAATAACATATTATTTTGTATGTTTATTCGCATTTCTATATCGTTAAGTGTTATAATATATATTATAAACTGAAAGCAATTATTATCTACAGTGATATTTGGTATTAATGCACAATTGATGTTTGTAATTAATTAAATTATTACTATAAAATAAGAATCGATATAATTTTTTTTAAATTTAATTATTTAAGATTGTTAGATTTCAATATTAATAGATTGAAAAGTGTGAAAAAAATATATAAAAAAAAAAAGATATTAAGATTAGTGGAGTAATAGTTGGAGTATGCAGTCATTGGATCACATTGCTTTAGAATTTATTGAATAACTTAATGTCGTTGAAAACCTGAAGAATAGCTTTTAAACCAGATTCAAAGTTAAAGTTGTCTTTGATGTTTAGCATAAACTTATTGTTAAAAAAAAAAAACATTTATTTATAATATAAATTGATAAAATAAGTTATAAAAATTTTTTAGTAGAGAAAATATTTGTAATTTTATATTTCTTCTGAAGATTTTTAATAAAATCTGGTTGGAATTGAAAAAAACTATTTTTTATTTAGAAGAAAAAATTTTTATCTGCAAAGAAATAAATGAAAATATTTTCAACGTTAAAATATCAGCATTTTATCTTGTTGACTTCTTACATTTTTCATTTTATAAATTGCAGAAATGATACTTTTACATTTTAATAACTGGAATTGTTTTAAATTAATCGATGTCTTTTTGTATGTCAAAACGAATAAATCATATAAAAATAACTACTGTGCTATTTTCGAATGTTATTGTAGTCTACAATTGAACATACAATTCTACAGATATAAGTCAAAATATAATAACTACTCTTTTATAATAAAACAATAAGAGTTATGTCGACATGATTATAAAGCTTAACTATCATCACATTGATATAAAATTTCGAATACAATAAAAGCATAACGTTTAAAAAGTATATCGTTTAACCGAAAAAATACAATAGAGTGCGAACATAAATTTTTAATTTTTTTTTTTTTATTTTGAAATTAAAATGAAAATTAGAAATAGGTTCTGAGTTGATTAAGCCGAACAAAACGTTTGTTGTGTATCAGGAAAGCAAGCGATTCGTGAAATTGGACAAAAATGTTTCGAGAAAAGCTTTTTTTCCTGTCAGGTTATGCATGGAAAAATCTCGGGTACTCTTGGTGAAAAACTAGAGCGAAATGTCTGTACTACAAGCACGAGTAGGATAAAAACTGTTACCAATATTCTTTCCAACCGAATCGTGTGCCGAAAACGAACTGAATAAAACTGTAGATGTACCAAAAATAGACGATGTAGTGTGAAAGCAATATAGATTCGCAATTTCGCCTCAACTCAATCTGTATTGTATTCTTCTTGTTCGCTTTTACTACCACTGTGCTAATTGCCATTAACGGGGAAAAAAAATCATATTGGATAGAAAAGATTTCTTTATTAGAAATTATTTTTATTTGTATACTATACATATTTATGATCTAATCAACAATCGTCTTCATCTTGATTTTTGGAAAAAAAACATTTAATTTTATTCGCAATAATTATTATTATTAAAAACAAAATAATTGAATAATAAATATTAAAATTTGACATAAACAAATACATTGAATTTAAAAGTGTAATGTTTTTCTTAAGAAAACAAGTAATGAAATTATCCTTTTCAAAATATTTCTGTTACTTCAAAAAATAGAAAAAGATTAAAAAAAAAGGGAGGAATGCCTATTTTATAAGAGAAATGAGGTTAAACTCGAATTCTAAACGATTAATCGATTTTTTTTTTATTAAAAAATGTGTTTAATTTTTAATAACCTTTTATTTGGATGCCGTAAAAAAAATCTTAATGGAAGATTAATCTCAATCAAAATACCTTAAAATAGTTTTTTATTTACATCATTAAATGAAAAATATAAAATGAATTGTAAACTATTTATTTGCTTTATTAAATAATCTCGACTATTAAATATTTTTAATTTCTTAAAATAAATAAATTAATGTTTTAAAACTTCTTTGTTCTCAAACATTTAAAATATATTAGCTAGATCACTCTTAATTATTCCTTTTATATATTCTCAACTCAGTGAATTGTTAAAAAATATTCATTGTATATAATGTAATTAAGTAACAGTTAAATACGAATAATTAAATTTTAAATTGTTACCAAAGATTTTTAAATAGTTATTTCAATGAATTATTTATTATTTCAGTAAAATAAAATTCTAAAATTATAAAGAAATATTTAATGGATTTTAATTAACTAAATAATAAATATTTTATTTATCTTCATTGACTAGATATTTTAAAAATAAAATTCAATAAAAATATTTAAAGTTGTCTAACAGTTCATCGGCTCAGGCAATTTAAACTAAAATTGCATTAAATTTGTCAAATGAATAAAGTTAAAATTTCAAAAGCATTATTAATCAAGTCCTGATCGGATAATTGTCAAATTGATTAAATAAAATGACATTTATTAATATTGAACTGAAATTGTGTGCAACATAAAATAAATATTCGATACTCATTTAAATAAATTTTCATGTAGTTCTATAAGAATAAAAATTAATTTATTAGATTTTATTTAATATATTATACAATATAAAATTTAAATTGTCATGAATTATAATAATTATTATTATTATTATTTACGTTCTTACATTGTCGAAATTTTATTGAAGGAAATTTTTCTTAGTTATATAAAATGATAAATTTAAAGTTTTCAATATTTTTATTCAACGAAACCACATTGTCGACAGTGAAATGCAGCATTATTGATATGCGATTTTATTCAATAAAAATTTTATTATCGGTTGGCCAGTGCTATTGAGAAACGCTATTGTGATAAAATATATATGTATATTTTTATACATACTATATGTATATGAATATATGTATATAGTTATAAGCAAAAGTCAGATTCAATTTCTTCTACACCAAGCAGAGCAGTTTTTGTAGCACCCAAATGCGAAAATTGCATAACGCGTGGGTCAGATTCAAACGACATTAGCCTACGACTTCGATTCGTAGCAATCGATTTCCATCTTCGTTGAATTTCATTCCAGTTAGTTTTTCTTTCAATATCTTGAAAGCAAACTTACAAGAACAGTTCTCCATTACGACATAATTTTCCTCCAATGTTTTTTTTTTCTTTTCATTGTTCTAGTATATATATATATATATATTACTGATATATATTTTTTTCTCACTTTTTTATCGTTACATACTACTTTAAAGAGGTTCAGACTATTCATTTGTACACTGCCAAGTCGTTCAGAATTGTAGAAATATTTTTTCCAATTTTTATTGAATATTTCATTCTTTTTTCTTTTTCTTTTTTTTTTGAGAGTCCAATAAAGCTTGAACTATATATTTTTTTTTTATGTTACTGAATTTTTTTTATTAAAAAAATGCTTGATACATTTGTTCGTTGTAGTTAATTTATTTTAAAACTTTTATGATTTTAATTCAATAATCTGTAGTTGAGAATTACCTCAGGCATGAGCAACGAAATTTTTCATTGGTTAAATGAGTACACTTTTAAAATTATTTGAGAACAATTAAACTATTTTTTTAATTTTATCACAAAGTTTTAATAAATTTTTCTTTTTGTTAAACAATTTTTTTTCCTTCAGTTGAATCATCGAATTTTTAATTTATATTAATTAAAAAAGAAATAAATAAAAATAAGAAACATTAATCTTAGATAATTTCTATCAATTGATTTATAAATGTACATTTTTTATTTTTTTATATTCCAGCGGACTGTCTGCGAAGAAATAGAAATGGTTGAGCTGAGTGGAAGTAGTCAGCCGACCGTGATGCAGCTAGCACAATTCAGTAGTGCTGGATTACCAAGTTTAGCATCAGCACCAGCATCTTCATCATCTTCTTCAACGACAACCGCAGCTTCTTCATCAACAACAAGTCGTACTGGAGTCCTGGAGACTCAAGTACGTGGTCAGTGGTATAAAGTTTTTGTATCATTGGAAGATGATTTTCTCAGTATATCATTAGACGACAGTTATGATCACGTTCTAGCTGGAAATGGTCCTCTTAATGGTAATTCTAATAACAACAGTATCGATAGTTTAGATCCGGATGTACCGGACTCTGTTGCTAATCAAAAAAGAATAGTGCGTGTGATAAAAAGTGATAACAATGGATTGGGTATATCTATTAAAGGTGGTAAAGAAAATAAAATGCCTATTCTTATTTCAAAAATTTTCAAAGGCATGGCTGCTGATGCTACTGAACAGTTATATGTTGGTGATGCTATTTTGGCCGTTAATGGTGAAGATTTACGTGAAGCTACTCATGATGAAGCTGTCAAGGCCCTTAAACGTGCGGGGAAAGTTGTAGAGCTTGAGGGTAAGTCAATCAAAATTTTAATGGTCAGAGTTATGTATGAATTCAATGCTGTTTCGAGTTTATTATCAAATGTGATACATAATATAATACAATTATTTATGAAAAATTAATTTTATATTAACTTATTCAACTTTACAACTTACTGAAATATTAATGAATCTTTTACTTGAACTTTCTACATGGATAGATTTTATATTAATTTTTAAGTAAACATCTGCTCTAGGGTATAATTGAAATAATGAAGTATTTTAAAGATACAAAGTTTGATTAGAAAAATCAATAGTTTAAATTCATCTAATTGTTAATTACATGTATGAAAAAAGTTTGTTGAACTTGGATAAGAAATAATTTTTTCTTGGGTATTATTTTCAAAGACCGGACATTCATTTTGCATTCTTAGTATACCGAGTTAATCGAGTTGGTTACTAAAAAGGTAACATTTACCACAATATATATATAGATATACATATAGCAATACCAGAAACACAAAAGAAGAAATTAAAAAAAAATAAAAAAATAGTAAGGAATGTTGGGGTGTATAATAAGGAAAAGAATGGAAGAAATCGCGTGACTAAAAACAAAATCTCAAAAAGTTTTGCTGTCTTGATGCACTTTCTTCTTCATATATATATATATATTTTTTTTTATTCTTCTCTTATCTTTATTCTATCTATATATAGATATATATTTAATAGTATATTTGTATATATAAACTAAGTTACTATTACCTTACTTACCTAGCATCCTTCTTAGCCGCCCCCTTTGTAGTATAGCCGTGGAACATTAACGAGACTCTTATTCCAATTAGCCTTAAGTACATGGTGCATTAAGCACAACGGATTTCTCGCTCGTTTCGATATCGAATTTTGTGTCTTTTTTATTCACGAGTTTCTTTCTACTTTCCAATTCTCATGAATAATTTGTCGCTCAAGTTTTTCTCTATTATTTAAAGATGCCGTTTACTTTAAAAAAAAATAAAAAAACTTTTAAAAAATTTTTTTTTGCTAGAAAATGTTGAAATAAAAAATTTTTTTCCAGTTATTACTAGTAATTGGTGAAACATTTTGCATTGTAGTTAACATTTGTAATGCATAGAAAATTGGTTATAAAAAAAAATTGTTCTACTAAAAGTAGTTCTTTCTTTTCTTACTCTCGTGATTTTATTTTATTTTTTTTTTGTTTTTATTTGTCTTTTAGTAAACTATTTTTTACCCTTGTACATAGCGTGATGAGCTTTTAGTAAAATTAATGCGCTTCATGGCTTGACACTTAGCCTTTAGGTAAATACACATGCGTGACCTTGATGACGTGCAGTGACCGGAAGTCTTGATAGAAGAGCTCACGTACTATGTGCTTGAATGCTTGTCAGATTTCTAGGAAAATGGACGGACTAGAGAATATATAAAAATAGAAATACAAAAATTATATGTATAAGTATGTATAAAGAGATATAGCAGTACATAAAGTATATAAGATTTTGCAAAAGCTTTTATCCATTTTTTTACATTTTTACTTTCAAAAGCTTACCTTCTTATTTCTCTTATCGTTTTCTTTAGAGGAATGTCCATTGAAGAACTAACATAAAAATAATGTAATTTATATTTAAATAAAAATTTATATTTACAGTTTTATTTCTATATTGTTATTGAATAAAAGCTAATAAATAATACAAAGTAAATAAAAATAGATGGATAAGATATTTGAAATAAGTTTAAACATTTTTTTAAAAATAAAACAACTTAGGGATTTATGATAAAATATTTTTTAGTAAAATGGAAATTATTTTGATCAAAAAATTTATTTTGTATATTAATTTTGGACACTACTGTACCTAATTTCAGATTAAGTCTTTTTTTATGATAGATACAAAATTTTTATTATTAATAATAATGGAGGAAAATAGAGAGAAAAAAAAAATAAGAAATTAGAAATAAAATCAAAGCTATTTCTCATAAGCTTTTATCATCACGTTTTTTTTTTTACACTTTTGTTTTTGCTTTTAAAATTTCTTCCCCCGTTATATTCAACAATTTTTCAGTCTTTCATTTTTTTAATGCTCGGGCTTTTATACTTGTGTTCGACCCCCCCTACTATTTTTGTCGACCCTTGTACTGAACATAACACTTGTTTTTCAAACTTCTTTTGTCACCTTGCAACCATTTGTTTTACCTCCCTTCATTTTTCTTATTACTTATTGTATATGTACCATTACATCTATATATATATATATATATATATGTATATGAAAACACACGTGGTGACTGTAATATATATAAATGAAAGGATGCTGGATATTAAGATGACTCTGACAATCGTGTTTTATTCTCGAAGCTCGCTGAATCATCGTTATCAGAAAGAATAACTGATGAAAGAAGTTGATTACTCGTTGACCCTAGTGGTGTATAGTACTGTAGAGGAGTAGAGCAAGTAATAGATGGCTTTGCTAAAAGAATAAGAGGAAATAATGGTCTAGATTTTCTCTTCCAACCTCTGAGAAATGATATTTAATGGTCGTATGTTATTGACAAAAGTTGTAATGAGGAGTTTGTCTATCGGTTGTCGAAGGAAAAAAATTACTAAACTTTAAAATAAAAAAAAAATACTAGAGTAAAGAATTATTATTATAAAAAAAAATAATAATAATAAAGTGTAGTTAATTGCACTGATTAAATTACTTTAATACTGTAAAGTATTTTTTTTCTTGCATAATTTTTTTTTATAATTTCTTAATCATATTAAATTATAATTAATGAATTATTTATTTTGTGTTTTCCTGTTTATTTATTTACATTTTAATTATTTAGTAATGAAAGTAGTAAATTAATTATATGAGCTTTTTATTTAATCATGTCAATTGTTAATGTGATTAATTTAATTATATTAATTGAATCTATTTGATATTGATTTAAGGTAAATGGTATGATTATTGACTTTCTTATTATTATTGGCTATTTATATAGGAAGTAATGTCAATTGATCAGAATGAAATAAAAAGACATGTGCCAATAATGATTGTTAGAGTGCTGATCGTAGTATGTTTCATTTACTCTACTGAACCATTAACTTAATTGCAGTATTTTTACCTTGAATAATAGAGATGAGAAACTTTTGCTACTAGTTTATTTAAATAATTACTATTTTATATAAATAAATTACAATAATGAAATTTTTTTGTTTTTCTTGCTTTTATTTGTTGGTTATTTTGTTGTTTCATTGATCGATAAGATTTTTTAAGTGAGATTAAGACGATTATTTATGACAATTTAATAGTCAAAGTTTAAATAAAATGGCTAAAATATTAAGTTGTCAGAATAATTACCATATTTACGAAGAAATTACGAATTATGTCAGGAGTTGAAGGCATTCATGTTTGTAGCAAAAGAAAAAAAAAAGAGCTTTAAAGTTTTTTTTAAAGTTTTCTACAATGTCTTGTTGACTTTGTCATAGCAAAAAAGACATACTTCGTAACTATACTCTCTTCTATACTGTAGAAGCATATCCACCCTGATGTGAATGTCGTTGGCCCTTTATCCTTTTATCTTTTTCCATCTTACATGTTTTAAAGGAAAGTCTCCTTTCCTATCTTCTACCAGTTTTATCGTAACAGTACAGACATTGCGAACGTTTTACTAACTTTTTGCATTTTTTTATTTATCTTATTTTAAGATTTTTCTTCTTTGTTTTTTTTTCATTTTATTTCATTTCTTGTTTATCATTTTACCTAAACAATATTCCAGTAGTTTTCTTCAACCAGTTGTAAAAGAGTCATTTCAATTTGCTATACTCTTCTGACGATCTTGCTTAGATAAGCGAAATATCTTTGACGAGTTTGCATACGTTTTTATTTCACAATTTTTGTGGTTGATAAAAACAAACAATGAGTATAAGTAACTGATATAAAATATTTTTTATTTTATTTTTTTTTTTTTTTAAGATACACAATTGAATTAAGTTTCTTTTTCCTACATACTTTTTTGTATTATTTCAAACAATAAGATTTTAACAAATTCAATTGTTTAATTTTTTTTTTTTTTAAATAAACTTGAATAAAGTATGATATTTTTTTTTATTGAATTTTTGTTTAAATAAACATGAATTCAATTTTAAAAGCTTCTATTTTAAAATAAGTTGATTAAAAAAAATATTTGAAATAGGTTCTACTTATTGAGTGATTAATATTGTTTAAAACTAAGATTAATATTAATACAATATGGTGTGATTAACGACTTCTTATGATTCTAAACAATTATATATTGTTGATAACAATAGCAATTCATCATAAATAAACAAAACTATAAGATGACTAAATAATGAATTTTAATAAATGGGAAGTTGGTTGTGTAGGCATAAATTGCAAGAAGACCAATTTTTTAAATAAAAAAAAAAAAAAAGTACAAAATAAAATTCCATGAATTATTGAATGCAGTTAAGAACTTTTAAATCATAGGAACAGTGGGTAGATATTAATTTACCTTGTTAGTATCATAAAAAGCACATAATGAGTGAAATATATAGTACACAGAGCAGTTTAAATATTGCATATTTAGTAAATTATGACTGTTACATAATGCATGCAATAAAAAATATAATATGACAAATAGTACTGAATCCACAACAATGTTGACAGTAATATTAGTCTGAGCTTTTAGTTAGTTTCGTGCTTTTATTTAGCTTTTTACTAAGAAAATATCGTAGAATAAGAGTCATAAAGAATAGTAGAAATACAAGTATGCATATAAGCTTCTTCCAGCCGCGAAACGATCCTCCAACGACTTTGCGTGTCTCCTTTTCACCGTGTCTTATCCTTTCTGGCGATCTTTCCGCCGGATCTTGAGGATCCTTGTGAAATATTGTTGCTCTCTGATTATGAATCACCTTCTAGAGAATACACACCAGTTCTCTCTTTCTTATTCTTCTCTTCTACTTATTTTCTTCCTGAAAAATAGTACTAGAGCTTTCAAAAAAAAAAAAACATCTTAAACCTGTGAGTATGACTTTATGATTTACTTCTAAATAACTTTTCACATGTCTTATTTTTACAAATAAACATTTTTTATTATATGTATTTACCAGTAATGCATTGCAATAACTGATTTTAAACCTTATAAGAAGGTTACTAATGGAGGTTGTTAATGGATAACAAATTCTATATTTTGATACATTGCAAAAAATTGGTAATTTTATTTTTATGTGAAGAGAGATTTATTGGAACATTTTCTTCATAAGAACGTTATTTTTTTCTTTTATGGAAACGATCCATTAATTTTTTACAGCTTTCAAAGAGAAAAGTTAATGTGATAAAATTTACTCAAGTTGAAGTATTAATGATTAGTTAATTATTTTATGTCAAAAATATTTAATTGTTTCATAGTAATTTTGATTCAATGTAAAATGAATTGCGAACACATGAAAGTTCATTTGATTATTAAAAAAATTACCGTCAGTTTACCGGTAATATGACGGTCATTTTACTCCGAAAATTACCATTTTAGGTCTTTTTTGATTCTTTATCACTAAACTCATGCTTAGCGTCGGAAAAATTTTTAATAGATAATTTTTCTTTTAACAGAAAATGTGTATGCACTATCGTAGTAAATCACCTTTAATCAAACTTTATTTATTCTCATTAAAATAATTAATCACGTGATTTATGATTTCTACTGGGAATGAATCTTTAAATATTATCGTTGATAAAAAATACTGATTTATGAATTTTTTAGAATTTAAAAAAAAAAAGTGTGGAATTGTATAGGGAAATTTAGTGAATGGTTACGCGATAGATTTTAGGTCTAAGGATAAAATCTTAGTTTCGATAGTGGAACAGGCGGACGTTTATTGGGAATTGGAATAACGTATGCCACCCGTGGATTTCCGTTTACGTCCTTCGAAATTGGAATGCGTAATTTTAACCGAGCATTGTTCAAGGGATGACGGATGACATGCGACATCGTCAGGGAAATTGCATCTTAAATCCTAAAGCTTCCACTGTAGCATTCGTGACATTCCTATTATACTGAATACTTAGTAATTTTTTTTTTTTTAAATGTTCCATTAAAAAATGAAAAATTATGTACTTAAATTTAATTGTTTATTATTTTTTTTTATATTTCATTTTGGTACTAAATTATAATGTTTTTTTTCTTATTGATTAAATTCTAAATCAAAATTTTAAGCATCTTATCTACTTTGTAATGATAGTTTAATATTCAGTATACTTTTACATTTTTAATTAACATGTTTGTTCAAGTCATTTAATATTTATTTTATTTTTATCGAAATTTTTATTAATTAAAATATTTATTATTTAAATGATAGTTTAATTTCAATGTAAAAATAAATTCATTTTAATACAAAAGTTGCTTAAAATATTTATTATTATTTAACAATATTAAATATTTAATATCCGTAATTTAGTCATCTTTTAGTTTTATTTTGTTATAATAAATTGCTGACAAATTGTGACATCACATCAAGTAATTTATAACATTATTTTATTGATATTTATTCAATATAATTACAGTAATGATAATTCAATACATTAAAATCATTTTTAATTGTTTTTTTTTATAATATGTTATTAGATGTCTTAAAACGTAAAGATATGATAAAATTAATTTAAACATCGACTTTATTTGAATAATTTCTTAATGGAAAGTTATTAATATTATTTAATGACAGAAATGTAAGAAGATATCAACATCATTCCTGTCAAATAATTATCTAATAAATATTATCAAATAATTATAAATCCACAATCAAAAGAATTTTTTTGTAAAATAGGCTTTTTTTTTTTTTAATCGGATTGAAGTGTAATAATACACGTTTCAAGAGGTAAATTTTGAAAACAGTAGTGCACAATACGATCTAATTGTAAAATTAATTCCGCCAATTCAGAAGGAACTTCTAGGGACTCCAGGAGCCCGATTATTCCAGTTAAGTGCTCACCATCGAATTCCGGTTATTCTAGAATATCTAGAGATGGTATAACGTAATTGTTATTCGGCTGCTGGGAGAAGTAAAGCTTTCGTCTTTCCTCTTTCATTCTTATTCTTTCTTCCATCTTATTTCTTCAACTGTCCTACATTTCAACGAGGATTTTCATGCTTCATATACTTATGCAAATAAAATCGAGTATAACAAGCTCCTTTCAGAAACGACATCATTTTGATAAATTTCTTCTTCACGTTTATTTTCATATATTATTGAATTATCTTTTTCATCATTCTTTTTATTTGGCTTCGTTCTCATGGTTTATGTCGTAATAAAAACTGGTTAAGTTTATTGATATCTTATGTAGGTTTTAAAGCCTTCTTGATTTTTTATAAATCATTTCAATATATTTAATGGTCTACGTTTTAGAGGGAAATGCTTTTATCTTCAGGCTCTGTTGTGTAAATGTCATCTTACAAATATTTACTATTTATGCTCATCATGTTTTTAATTTTAATATTTAATTTTTTGTCATCTATCCTAATGTTAAATAAATACAGTTGTTAGTATAATATTAAATTTTTTTAATTATTATGATAAACAAATACACTTAGTCTGTTATGTTTTTATTTCTCAATTACTTTCTTCCTTATTTAATTAGCTAAATTTATTGATTAACTTTTCTAATTTATTTGTGAGGTTTTGGCACAAGCGTTCGAAATAGGATGGATGGGTTCTTCTTGAATGATTGTATTGTTTATAAATGCTTGAATAGAAATAAGTGCGTAGGGAAAAAAGGGCGATAGGCTCGAAGATGGTGGGGTGAATTACCAATTTTTTGATGAGTTAAATGTCTTCATTATTTATGTAAAAATCACTTCATTATTCTTTCGTTTAAATCAATATAATCTCCAATAATCGATAATACTTTTGTTCAAGCTTAAATAAATTTATTTATTGAAATAATTAATTAAACTTTTTTTTTTGCTGAAAATCGTTTAAAAAATCTTATTAAAAATTAATTATAGACAAAAATCAGGGCAGAATTTTAATTAAAATTTTTTTACGTAGTCTCTTTGAGATGGAGTTCCTTAATAAATGTATTAGTGTTAATTATGAAGATCAAGAAGGCTTTTAGAATCTCCATTAAACCTTGACAAATATAATTTCAACTGATATATTATTTTTATAGCATCAATGATATTTAGGAATGAAAATTAAAATTAAAAAAAATGTTACACGTATTACAGATAATTAAATTGACTCTGTTGTATTTAAATAACTATTATTTGTCATCTATGTTTTTAATTTACGTTTAATTCGATCTTTCTGTGACAGCTTTTCTTACATCGTTTTATTTTGACTTTTTTCTTGCTTTTCCTCACTCACCTGGAATTTTTTTCCTTCACTGAATCCTCTGTATACACACGTATATACACTTGTATATTCTCAATATTCTCGGCTTTCACTAGGTCCTTTCAGTCACAAGCTTTACTCTGGTCTCCTCCTATTGTTACATGGCCACGTTATTAGCATTCATTGTCACAGCAAACTCTAGCTTGTCGTAATTTTTCTTTTTTTAGATCATTCTAAGATCTTTTTTCATGTAAGAAATAAAATAAGCTCCTTATTTGTTTATTTTTATTTGGAAAAATATTTTTAAAAATGAAGTTTATTCTGAAAATAAAAATAATAAAAAATATTTAATTTACTTTTTAATAAATAGATAGAGAAAAAAAAAAAATTATTATAAAGATTTATTGTTAGTAAGAACAATGTTGTTAAGAAAACAGTTGAAAATAAAATTTTTTTAATATTTAATGAAGCTTTATTGTTAGAATAAAGTTATGATTATCTTTTGAGTCTTTTGAGACTTATATAAAGATTTCTTCTATTATGATATGCTCTTCTAACTTTAAATTCCTTTCTCTGAAAATTTATTTCATTCAATAACTTAACTTATTTCTCTAAGTTGTTGGAAAACTGTTATCTATCTTTGCAAATACTTTTCTCACTTGTTAATGAGTTTCTTTGTATGTAATATTTATTTATCATAATTATAAATAATAATTATTGACAAAAAAAAACTTAATCAACCAATGAGTGAAGTATGGTTTCAAATTTAAATAATTTCCAGGATAATAAAATTTAGTCAAATTAATTTTCATTAATAAAAAAAAAAAACAATTCATGTAGAACCTTGTTAAGGCACTAATTTAAAAGAATAATAAAAATTAATTAATACTGTATTTAAATAATGACGATAAAAGAATCTTGGCTTTTGTTAAATCAAATTTCTGATTGTATTCATTAATAAAGTACACTTAATCCGATTAAAAGTCTTACGTAAGAAGTGAAAGTAATAATTTATTGGCAAAAATTTCCTTTCGATCTACAATATTACTTTTAATCATCAAACTTCAAAGTTTGATCAATATTGAAGATAAATTAAAATTCTACAATATTTTATTAAAGCAATAAATTAAAATAAAAGCAAAAAAAAATTAATTTCCAAAAGTCACTTTTATTCATGTGCTTTTGACGTAATAGCAAGTTTTCATTATTGAAGGATTATATAAGGAGAGAAAGGAATATGATATTTAATCGTAAACAACGAAATTTCGCATTTAGAAGGTGTAGCGAATTTGCATGTCGACGACATGATAGACGTGTCGAAGCCCCTGATGATGCCTAGACCTCAACCCCTCGGGTAAATTGAGTCACGTTCATTCCCTCATGTCCACCATCAACGTGCTGTGGTCCACATTGGTTCGCCACAGGAGATGCATCTAAAACGTCAACTCCAAAGAGAGATCCTTTGACACGGAATACTCAATAAATAGCTTGGTCAATTCTGTCAAAACTGAAAAAGCTCTTAAAGTAAATGTCATATTGGAATTGTCCTGGTGTTGGTGTTGTTGCCAGTGTGTCAAGTCTCAACAAAACCCCTGATCTTTCATCTTTTTAACCTTTTATAATTTTGGTCAAAGGATACATTTTATCGTGGTTGTGTTTACTTCTCATCTTTCATTCACCAATGTTAATTTCTAATGATTTATCAAACGTCTATTTTGATTACAGACTTGTATATTCTCTAAACAATCAAGTCTTAAGCTATAACCACTTCTGCATGATTTTAGTTAACTTCAAGCAGGTACTCATCCTTGTAATTTACTTGCTGATACTTGAGAACCTTAAGTTGTCAAACAATAATTGGATTTTAAAGGAAATTAGTTTTGGTAAATATTTTTAAGTCTTTTCTTTTGAATATTAATGAAGGATGTTAAAGTAGTCTCCTTTCTTTTTTTTTTTTCTTTTTTTTGAAGCTTAGAAATAACTCCTAACTTCATTAGTGAAATTAAGTAGAAATACTCAATCTTTGTACCGACATATTTTTCTTTCTATTTAATTTATTATCTTACTTAGGTATTCAGTGTGATATTTATTAGCATTGCACTAGAGTATCAGATTTATCGTCTTATGGGAGTTGCATTTATTTCAATTGCATTTCACACCTTTAAGACACGAGAATTCTTGGGAAATTAATTTAGTTGCCACCTCGACAGTGTAATTGGATTCATGCTTCGATAGAAAAGTAAAAAGAAAATTGTGCACCTGTTGTAATAAAAAACTTATTTAATATTTTTTTTTTTTTTTTAATTTTAAAGCAAAAATAGGTATGAATAAATATATATTTTATTTTAATATCAATAGAAAAAATTGACCTGAAATATTTTTTTTTTTTTTATCTAAAAAGAAAAATTGTTTAAAAAAAAAGAAAGAAAGAAAGAAAGAATCAACAGAAGTTTGTTATTATTGCATGACGATACTCGTAAAAATTTTAAATTCATTGAAAGGCTTCTAGTAAGTCACGAGAAAACTCTTTGAATAAACAAATGTATATTTAATATTCAAATAATGTCATGAATTTTTTGAATATTTATAATAACAGAGTAACAGCTTGAAAATCCAATATAGAGTTCATTTTTAAGTTGATAGGCTGATATAATATTTTTAATCATAAATTATAATTATTAGTAAACAAAAAAATTTTTATTATTTTTCGAATCTTTAGTTCATTAAAGAAAAATTAAGATTTCGTGATTAACCAAAAAAAAAAAGGGGGAGATAATTTATTTAACGACACTAAATTTTTTATTAAACTAAAATTTCTACGAAGTATAAAAAAAAATAGTGATAAATGATAATAAATTAAAAAGTTGATATAAAATGTATTTTTATCCGCATAAGTTTACTGATGAAAGTCTCAAATTTATATAACGATCCCGCGAATCACGCGATTGCCGATCGTGCAGGGAAAATGAGTAGGGGAAGCATGCGTTGTACTCGGAAGAGGCCATAAGACCACTTACACGTGGGTTTAACTTCCGGTCTGCGTATCCGTTCCTAACCGACCTATCAGTGGAGGATCATGCGCGAATGCACACAAACTCATCGTAAATCCAGACGTGTTCTGTTTTACGGATAAGTGCAGATGGTTTTCCAATTCGAATCGACGCGTTGGTGAACGTGCAAGTGATAGCTAGCAAGCAAAACGAAAAGGGAGACGAGATATATATACATATATGTATATATATATGTTAGTGGTTAGAGACTAGAGACGAAGAGGAACGTATTGGCGGTGTTGCACTGTCGGTGCTAACGCAAATACGGGCTCGTGCAGATAGCCCTTATCAGCTGGTTAATATCACCCTCCTCAACCCACCCGACTCGCTCCACATTTTCGACGCTACAATTGCATAAGATTGACCGATAACGGACACGAGAGCGCGCTGAATTTTGCGCCAAGTTATCGCTTATAGGGTGTATGTACCGCGTACGCTTCTATAAGTCTTCACTTCTACCCTGAGCTGGAGCAACACTTGTGTTGGCCTGTGCTTTCTATCAGACTAGAAAAGTGTTGCCTACACTGTTTCAAAGTCGTACTGAGTTACCTTGTAGGTACTATGCGAGATGGTAGCATCGCGTGCTTTATGCCATTCATACACCTTATACCAACCAACCACCTGAGAAAAACCCGCCACGGTTCTCTTTCGTCGCGTAATTTACCTGCGTGATCAGTTCGATTTCATTTGATGGTTTATTCGTTGGAGGATTCCGCTTTTTAGGGACTTTTATTTCAACAACTGTTGAGTGATTTTTATTATTCATCTTAATGATTATTTGTTCAGAGCATAATTTAACCAGGAAAATGCTTCCTCACCATCATTAATTGAGCTTTGAAGCTCCAGCATGATGTAGGTAGAATCCATGATTATGATTACTTTTTCAACAGATCCTGGTAGGAAATGAAGTTGGACCATTACTAGTCCAATGATGGGTTGAAAAGCACTAGACTGGTCCAGTGGAGAACCATCAAGTTTGTTCAATATTAAATTACAGAATTTAGCACCAAGAATAATTCCATTCTTTCCATGGATTTAGAATGATGATAGGAAGGATCCATGCTCTTCTTAATCTATCTTTATTCGTGCTATGAAGTTCATCTCTAGTAGGATACTCAACAAGACCCATCATTGGAGCTGGTATGAAGTCATCATCCAGCAATGGTTCTTTAGTCATCCATGACTGGATGATAACTTTACTTACTGACAAGTCTAGCATATGCTACGAAAGATGTACTGTTGTTTTAGTTAAAAATATTATAATCAAGAATAAAATTTGTGTGTGCATTATTTTAATTCACTTAGATTTGCAATTTAGAGACAAAACGTTTTGTTTGAACAAAAAATTTCATCTCTTCAGAATCTTAGATATTTCTAATGAGGCCATCTTAACTCTTCAAGTAGTTCTTATACTGGTCACTATCCAGTCCTTGACAATTTTTTGCTCAAAGCTTTGAAAAGTCTAGACAAATGATTGTTTTTGTACCTCATCACTGAAACTGACATCACAAGAATATGCTTCATTAATTAAATTAAAATGTTTTATTTGACCTTTTTTTTTTGTTGTAAATATGAACTTTATTAATTTTTTTTTATAGCTCTCTTGTTCTTTTGTTAATACTAAGATCTCGACATTTTATTGAAAGCCTGTGGAGTCTTTAGAATTCAACAGTAAGTGATAGAAAATTGAGAGAATGCAATAAAAAATAAATTGGAACTGTCTTTGTCGACTTGTCAGCCCATTCATTGTCATTTGTTCGATAACGACTGGATGGACTACAGAATTTTTTGGGATTGTAGTTTTCCCTTGCATTTGGATACTCGATACTTTGATCAAAGCTCTCTACGCTTTCATTTTAACATGGAAAGTAAAAAAAAAAAGGAAATAAAATTAAAAAATACTATTTCCGATTTTTTAGACTTTTCAATTACAATCTTTAAACTATCGCTTTGATTTTATTTTTATAAATTAGTCATTTTTTTTTATTCTCTCAAAAAGATGGGGATAAAAAATATTTTTACACTTTGTTCCTATTTCATTTTGGAGTCTCTTTTTCAGTTAATTAATGAAATGGATTGAAATTGAAAGTAAAATAAATTCTTTTTACTCTGGTCAATCAGAATGTATTCAAAACATGGTATAAAAGCCTAGGTTTAATGTAACTTTAGTGAATGAGAATGATTTCACACGGAATTTATCGCGTGACCTCGATTTCCGTAAATTAACTAGAGGCCACTAAAGTATATCTCTCTGTCAAATTTTTTTTTTCTCTCTAGGGTCTTGCTATTTTTCTTTACCCTCTTACATTACTTATTTTTTCCTTCTATCATTCTATTTCTTTCCTATCATTTGAAAATTTTTTATTCTTTTTTTATTCCTTAGCCTTTCCTATAAATTTCTCATTCTCCGTCATCACCATCTGTCCATTGACCTTTACCTCTTGCTTATTCTCAGTTATGAATATTAAAAAGTCTCTCTTTCTTCCCATGCCAATGAATATTATCGATACTTCCGTGAGTTTGCCTTGCTGCATATGGAAAGTCTAGCTACGATTAATTTTCGCGAAATTTTTTTTTAAATTTTTCATTTCTCTGTTTTTGCTTTTATCGTTAAACTTTCATTTCATCCTTTTACTTTTTTTTTTACTATTTCCCGTTTATAATCTATGTATATTCATTCATCCTTTTTATTTATAAAGAATTATTATAAAAAAGTTGATAACTTTTTGGAATGAATACAAATAGTAATGAATATGGTGAAAAGAATTAAATTGCAATAAGTTTAATTTATAAAAATGAAGGATTTGAATTTAAGGATAATTTAAATTATTTCTTTGACAAATAGTTTTTATTAAGTTGACTTTTATTTATTTATTTAATTTGAGTGTTGGACATTGTATACTTCGAGGTATCAATAATGAATATTAAAAAAATATATATATTTCTATAAACATATTTTACAGAGGTCAGCAAGTTCACTATGCTTTAAATTATTTGATATCTAACTCACTTTCAACTCCCCTTCATTCTTGACAGATTGAAACTTTCCTCTTTTTCCATTTGTCCAGTCTGCGCGCCACATCCGTCATCGACTGGCTGCCATCGATTGCAACTTCTCTTTCTATGTCTGTCACAATCTGCAAAATAAAAAATATATAAAAAAAAAAAAAATCTGCAATAGAAAGAAATTAAAAAAATGAAACAATCGAAATTACGAAAAACATTGAGTCCAACTCGATTGCAGATTCTATTCTACAAATACATTTATATCGATTTCACTTGCGATCCCACTTGGGGATTGATCAAATGTACAATCTCTACGGTTTTCTCACTGCAGAATAAAAAAAATG
The DNA here is from genome assembly GCF_013357705.1 of Chelonus insularis. Lineage (NCBI taxonomy): Eukaryota > Metazoa > Arthropoda > Insecta > Hymenoptera > Braconidae > Chelonus > Chelonus insularis. The sequence goes on from NW_023276544.1 coordinate 118,984, forward strand.
AAAAAATAACGATTTTTTTTTTTAGACTTGTGTATCTAAACAGGTTGTATCTATATGTCGAGTCTCGTCTGTCTTCAGTAGGACTTTTTGTACCTTTAGTATTGCAGGATACTTTTGAAAATTATTATTATTTTAAAAAAATAAAAATTTATTTGTACAAAGGAAAATGATATTTAAATAATTACTTGTACGACTGATAACACATTGAGGTCATTTAATTAAGATTAATTTCTTTTGGGGATTTTATCTTCCTACATTAGAATCAAAAATTACATTATTATAAAATAAAATAAAAAAAAAGAGTTTGTTTTAATAAAAAAAAAATCGATTAATTATTTAGAACTCGAGTTATTCAAAATAAAAGTCTACATTTTTCTCTATTTAATCTTTTTATGTTTTTTGAAGTAATAGAAGATAAATTAATATACAAAAAGCTAGTGTGTATATTTGATAAAAAATATCAATTTTATTTTAACGAGCTCTAGGTTTTTTTTGTACCCTAAAACAAAAAGTCTAATCAAATTGATTAGAAAATATTTTAACACTTTTTTTTTTATCATTAGTAAAGACTTCAAATTCTCTTCAAAAAATAATTCTTTATAGAAAACAGGATATCGAATTGGCAAAAGTTATTTATGTATTTGAAATAATATATTAAAATTTAGAGAAGAAAAAACTAGAATCAAAATAATTTTTTTTCCTAAGTGTTAATAAAATTAGTTATTTATTTTTAAGTAAAGTGTGATAGAAACAAAAAAAAAATTTTTTTAGGTACATGACAGTTACAGTCTATTAAGAATATTGCAAACTAAAATTGAAACAAAAGAATCTTAATATTTCTCAGAAGAAGTATTATAAAAAGTAAAAAATAGAAACAAAAAAAAAAAATTAGAAATAACAATAAGTCGACATTGGCACAACAATAGCTTTCGTTGTCAGACTTCTATTGTTTTCGAGCATCCTTAATTTCCGCTTTCCAATTGCCTATGGTTCGTTGTTGATGTATCGTCTATTCCCTTTAATTTCATCCATATATATTCCATTACATATCAGTGTTATCATACTTTTGTTTCCTTCAAATAAAAAAGGATTATTCAACCAGAAAAATAATAGCCCAACATTTTTTTGTTTAGATTAATTTCAAACATTCATATAATTATAGTTATTTTTAGTTTCAAATTCTATGCAGATTAAAGTCAATGGATTGAGTAGAATAATAAATGAATAATTTCAGAGACGAGATGAAGTTAAAATGTGACATTCAATCATGAGTTTTAAAATATCATTGTTAAAATTCAACAATCATAAAAAATATATGTTTCGAATAATGAATATATGGTAACTAAAAATGATATTATTTAGTAAGAGAGTCAAGTAATATTAATAAATTAAATATTCTAATGTGATTGAATATTAAAATTATCTTTGCAGATCATTACTTGGAAAATCAAATTGATAAAAAATTCATTAAAACAGAACATCCATTTATCATTATTCAATCTATCCTCTTATATTGATTATTAAAATAAATATATTTTATAATTCCAATGTAAATATGGTATGAAAATTGATTATTTATTCTTATTATCATTAACAAAAGATCATTGTGAAAATTTTTTCTATCTAACACGATTGACGATGAGTGTAAAATTAAAACAATCTAGCATACTTTGATAAAGAGGAGAATAAAAAAAACGAATGAGAATACATTTTTTAATAAAATGATTCAGGCTAGCGATTAACGTCAACAATCAACTATATTTAAGAATAGCTAACTTTTAGCTATGATAGTCTATCATGTGGAGTCTTTGCTTCTGGCTTTCAATGCTGCTTGGTCTCTACGTTGCCAATAGCTGTCGAACTCATATTCAACTTTTTAGAACCATGATGATGTCATGTCGAAAGCAAACTCTGATGAGGAAAAGGTTGCAGATGATTGGGATCCAAGAATTTGCTAAATTATTTCAAAAGTAATTTTTTAATTTAAAAAAAATATGACTAAAGGTTACTTAACTATAGCTAGAAATAGATAATTAATAGGAGGTTAGGCTGATAATTGAAGACTCAGTATTTACATAGCTCACCGGCAGTGAGACTTAGATTTTATTTAACAATAAAAAATATTTACAACATCATACAAAATACTATTATTATTATAAAAAAATATTTACATATATACAAAGTTTACAAATTTACAAGTGGGGTTACAATTTGATATTTTCGAAGGGGAATTCTGATATATTTCAGAATCATTTTCTGGATAATGGGATTGACGCAGGCGAATATTCTTTCCAACTCCAGGATTAATGATGGGTTCTTCTCCATCACTCCGATGAACATGGCTAAGCAGGCTCTTACTGTTGATTCTGTCCATTGGGTGTCGAATTGCTCTCTGCCTTGATTCGTGCCAAATAACTCTGATGGTGGTGATCTCAGTCTCAAGTACTCAATGTGAAGGAGAGCAAAGTCCTCGATGGCTTTCTTGAAGGTCGAATTCTCGTACAAGTCCATCACCAAGTTGACAGATCCTTTTCTGACCACTGACACTTCATGTTTAGAGTACTGGAGCAAGACTTTGATGAACTTGCCCAGTTCAGTTGGCTTCTCCATAATGATGTTCTTCAGAAGTGTCAATTCAACGACTCCTCTCTCGTCGGGGATGATGTTCCAAAGCTTCATTGCCTCTTCCGGTACTATTGGTGCCTCTAAATACAGTCGTGACATCAAGGCATCTCGGTCCTCTTCTTGAAGTTTTTGGATTGCTCTTGATAGAATGCAGAAGAGCGACCTATATGAGATGCCCTTTTCCTTCTTGTGATGATTCTCCAGAACTAGGTCGTATGGGATTTCTCGGAATAGAGAATACTCCTTATGAAGCCAGTCTAGAGCTAAGTCCAATCTACATCCGATGTCCTTAGTGATGAATCGGACTGCTGACTTCTTGATGCGTGGGTTGATCGTCGTCGAGAGTAATGTCAGGAACTTGGATGTCCTAGTAGAACTTAGGATGTTGAGTTTTTCGGCTTTGAGCAATCGATTTATAATCAGCAAGATGACCCTCTCCTGGATTTGACGACGAATAGGAGTTTCTTCTGATAGGTTGTCTTCAGATGATTTGAATAAGTCTGCCGTAGTTTCCATCTTTTGAAGAGTAGAGTTTTCTTCCAATGACTCTTCTTCAAATTGCTCAAAGTTGTCCTCCGGGGTTTCGTCTGATGGCTCCATGTCAAATGACTCGAACAAGTTCCCCATGGTCCCCATCTTCCGAAGGCCATTGCTTCCTTGGTCGAGATCTCCATTAAAATTTTCGGTCTCATTTTCTATGAAACTTACTTCCTCCTGAAACAAATAAGGACATTTTTTTTGAGTAAATTTGTTTTCAATAGATGAATTAATTGATAATAAGTCTTCTTTTTCTTCGGAATATATATTTACCTGGCCATAGTGCGGAAAGAAGAATCGAATCTCGAAGGGTCCTTTCTCAGGGATGGTTTCCAAACTTGGCTTCTTTATGGTGTTGCTAACGAAGAATTTATCCATGTTGGAGCTCGAGATAATGACAAACTTCCAGATAAAAATATCAAGAACTGGTTGATGAGTATAACCTCAAATTTGCAGTGATAGCAGAATAACACAGATGTGTCTCAATGTAACGGATCGTACCGACTGGTGGTGGGACCAACATTGCATAGGCCTAAGAAGGGATTCATCCCTACTATAGGGGTCGGGAATGAGGGTGGGGGACAGAAGACAGGTGCAAAAAGGGCTGTCACTGCAATGGTCCCAAGCTTTTTATTGGGCCCCACATAAACTCATCTTCAGGTATTGGTTGTTATTATGATCAACCCTACTTCCACTTGTTTTCGTTTGGGAATTTCCCGGAATATTAAAATACCGTTAGTTTTTTTACGTGGAAGCTCTAGAAAGTTCTGTAAAAATGATTGAAAACTTTTTACAAATGAAATGAATAATTTTCATATTATTGTATTAATTCTATTTATCTCAAATTCAAACATATCTATTTAATAATTAAATAGCTCTTAAAGATCTTACAATTTGAGAAATGTGTTTATCGATTATTACTGGTCAGAAAAACGGTTTAAAAATATCGTATTTTGCAGTATTCAATTATATTTTCAAAGTCAGCTCCTTTACAAGGTTTTATTATTATTCTCAAAACTTAATGTTTTTATTTCAAATCAAGTCTAATAAACATTGGATAAAGTATTTTTTAATAATCGTCAAAATTTTATAAGGACGAAAGTTCATGAATTATCATATCAAATCGATAAATAATAAAAATTTGTTGCCTTTTTATACAAAATTTTACTTTGTAATATTTGAAATAATGTGATTAATGATTCAATGTAGTCATGAATTCTATATATGTTTAGAAGCAGAGTATATTCTGGTACTTGATAAGGATCAAGATTATTAATTATTCTATTTATCTTAATTTCACCTTTTAAATAGCAACAATTAATGATGCAGTTAGTGTGTATGATTAACGAAGTAATGGTCCATTACTAGGGTGAGTTGATGTCGGTTGTAATGCCAATGCAAACACCCTCAATGATGTCTCTCCAAGCATTTGACCCTCATGTTCCTCGTTATGGCTGGAATCTCCTGATCAGATTCCTCAAATAGTTGACAGCTGTGAACAACCAAATTATTCTCTATTACATCTAATTATTCATTTTCTTCTTCCCCCTTGAATTTATTTAATTCCTAACTCGATAAATAAACAATTCTTTTTATTACAATTAATTTTTTTGCTATTAAATTTTTTATTTTTTGAAGGATGATGGACTATTTGTGATGAACATGCAAAAATTGTCAGGATTTTTTTGAGAGTTTTCTTTTGTCTTATTAATAATTAACTAGATAAAAAAATATTTATGCAAGCATGATTGACAATAAAGCAATGTCTAGCTGTAGATTCATGTGAATCATAAATAACTATGGTTGAGCAGGACAAGGACTACTGTCTGGTCTGTCATTTCCGGACAATCTGATGAACCCTTTGAGTTATTATTCAAAGCTAATCTCGACTTTGTCTCTTGGATTACCATAGATATTTCTATTTCACTGTTTGACTCTATAAAAATGTTTTATTTATGCATCAAAAAATATTTTTTATCCACCGAAAAGATTATCAATCGCTTTTAAATTCGAGATGAATGTATTTTTCGTTATTTATCAAATATTTATTTTGTTATAAAGAGTAATACATTTTTTTCCAAAGAATCAACACAAATAAAACCAGTGATGATTTATTTTCTTTTCAGACTGAACTATGATTTATCATTAAATTTAAATTAAACACATGAGCTAATTATTTGACAGTGAATATCATTGAATTGTAGAAAAAATATCTGAACTAAGTTTAAATTGGATAACTTATATTTGCTATACTATTTTTGAAATGGCTTTGATAAAATGAGGTGCATTAAACTCTGAAATATTTGGCCTAAATAAAGCCAATGAGAGAAAAATATTCATACAATCTAGGAATATATTTTTCAACAAACAATACTGCTTACAAGCTGAGCTTTTTTTATGTATTGAGGATTATTTTATTTTATAATTAGATTTACATTAAAATGATAGATAATTTGTTTTTAAAATATTAAAACACATCCTAGAGTTGTTATTAATATTTTATGTCCCATTGATACATTTTATTATTTTTAAACACAAGTTTACAATTGATAGAGTTATTTTATAAATACCTTCGTCATAAGAAAAATATTATTTATTAATATTTAAAATTATTTTACTATTATTTAGGAACAAAAAAAATTCCTTAAATGAGCATCTGTATATTTTTAACATTTTCTTATTTTATTTGGAAGATTTTTTTTTTTAATTTGAAAGAATACTCTTGAATGAATATTTAAGAATACTGTCAACATTTGAATACGATGTTTTTATTCATCTAGAAAATATTTCTTTTTTTTTCAATTAAATAATTCCTTAAACACTTTTGCTGAAAAAACTTATAGCAAAGAGAGTAAGTTATATCTCGAGAGAAGCAACGATGAAAAAATGAAAAGGTTTTTAATAAAAAAATCTCATTTTCTGTATAATTTTTCTTGGTTGTGTAAAATAAGTATAAAAAGGATTCTTAAGAATAGAGAAAGAGTGCAAATTGTCGTCGCCTGTTTGATACTATACAATTTCCTGTGCCTTTTTTCTTTTGAGTCTTTGAAGTCGCACGACCAAGTTTCCTTCTATGTCCTGGACGACTTACATTCCTTGATAGAATAGAGGTCTAAGGAATGTTTATGAATGAGCGTTGATGCCATTCCCTTCAACTTGTGTTCTCCAATCGTTCCGCTCGATCGAGAAAGAGACCTCGAGAATCTCCTTCTATTCTAGCCAACTTCTTTCACGTGGTATCTATAACTACTATAAATTCCTTTAGAGTTTCTACGTTTTCCTTTTCCATTTTCAATTGACTCTCCATACCTTCCTATCAATTCTTAATACATCTTCTTCTCTAATTAGAATATCGATTCTACCTAGTCGAGCGTAGTCAGAGTGATTTAGTAGTAAAACATTCAAATATGATGTCTTCATTTCATTTTTTTTTTGGTTTTTTTTTGGAGTAAGGTTGGGCTTTTTATGAATTCAATAAATTGAATTGTTTCAAAATCTTTGTGAAACGTTGATGAAATGTTTTTTTTATAATTAAAATTGTTTAATTATGTAGCAATTGAATTTTTTAACATGCTTCCACGTAGATATCAAGTAATTAATTATCAAAACTATAACATTCACTAGAATGATAATGCAACTTTGATCAAATGTTATGTAACTCTGATGAAAACATGCGTATTAATATGAACTTATATTGTTAATAGGTTTTTTTTTTATTGCTTAAGAAATTATTATCTATTTTTTTTTACCATTAGGTTATTTTATTATTAATGATGTGAAATGAATAAAAATGTATTGCTTTTGATTGTGGTGATAAACATTTCGTAATAATTTAATATAGATCTTACTGTAATCGAATTGAACTGAAGAAAAAAAAATTTTTAATATTGCAAAATTATTAAAGTGTGTCATAAATGAATGGCAATGATTAAATCACAGTTGTTGCATTTTTTACATCTAAAATAAAGGATCAGTTTTTTAAAGCTTTCCAAAAATTGGCTGACTGATGAACTTAAGTCCTATGTCATGTATATCATCAAATAATACATTTCAAATATAAAAAGACTTTTCCTCCATTTGAGGATTTTTATTTAATACTTTTTCTACCCAACTGACATCATTTATGATTCATTTCAATATCATAAAATGTACACTGAGAGAAAAATTTACTGTAAACAAGTAATATTTTTTTTATAAAATCAAAATTTTGACACGTTGTAATGAAATATTTCTTTGGGAATTGACATGGTAACATTTTTATAGATTTAGCTCTGATAGTTATTAAAAATAATTCATCAAAAAAATACATGTTTATTTTGCTCGATTATTTTAAATATTAAAATTATTTGAGTATTGATTTACTCTAATGTTTTTTTTTTTTATTATTATTAAAGATCCGTGATGCCTCAGAAAGGAAAAATTAATCTAATATCCCTATTATTTAAACCCTCACCATTATCTTCAACTAAATATCAAAATATATTTTTCAAACAAAATTTCGTTAAATTTAATGAAATATTTCATTGCGAATATTTCTATGGCTTAAATTAATTATTCCCAACTAAAACACTCCATCATCAATCAGTCAATAAATCATAATCCAGAACAATGCTTCAAACAATACGAGAAATCTTGATCATTTTTACTTCCACTTTAATTAGTTTAATTCACGACTTGATCATTGAACTATTGAACAAATTTAGAGAGTAATTGAAGACGAATGTATAAAGTTTGGTTTTTGCAAAGTGAATTTTCTAATCGAATCTGTTCAAATAGGTAACAGAAGCATTGGAGAGAAGGTACCGAAGTGAATAGTAGTATATAGAATATAGAGTATGAGAGCGGATGCAGCACGTATCCGATCGGTTGGCCGAAGTTTCCCGGTAACTACCAGAATTTGCGCCGCAGGACGCTACCACGTTATCCGACCGGAAACTATTTCCCGAATTCTCGTAGCAAAAGAGCGTTTGGGGATGGGTGGTGATCTCTTGGTTCAAACTTATAAGCGATTAATACAAGTTCTTCAGAGTTTCTAGGCCGTTAGTGCGTCTTTGTATGATCAGCAGTGAACAAAGTGTTAGTCTAAAGAGCTCTAAAACAATCCTAAATCCTCTGAAGACGCGTTGCATTCTATGAATTTACTCTGATCTTCGAAATTCATGCTTTCAATAGATTCTTGGCATTTTTTGCATTTCATTCATTATTGATATGCTAACACTTGCTGGTACAATTAAGACAATAAAGTTCTTTTTCTTTAACTCAGCAGTTAAATATTACTCGAGTCCGAATACACACTATAAATCAAAGTGTTTTATTACAGAGAAGAGAGACGTGAATAGAAGTTTATTTTAAATATGCCGATGTGTTCCAAAAATTTAGTATGGGTTTTTATGGCGCCAGGTAGGAGTTTAACACCGTTGGGGTGACCTGGGATTAACCCTAAACAGAACACAGCATTGAACTTCTATGCGGGTCTATTTTCTCTAACATTGTAAATTAAATACACGACGTTAAACTTAACAATAATACATTTGGATTTGTAGTGTAAATACTTGTTTAATTCTTTTTAGATCATTTTTGAAGTCCATATTAATATTTACAATTTTTTTCGTTTGGTTATAATTTTTTTTTAACCTCCGATATTATTTTTCTTACATTTTTCACGAACTAATATGTACGTGAAGCAATGTTTTTTTTTTTAAAACAGTTATTTAAAAAATTGATGTTCAAATTAAAGTCCCTGATAAGTATTTAGCAGTGATGGATTTGAAGTTATAATAAAGGGATAATATTTAATTAATTATAATTTATTTTTTATTGAATATTTGTTAAGATAAATAAATATCAATAAATAAATGTACATAAAATTGTTAGTTTTGTGAATATTATTGATGTATTTAAAAAAGAATTAATTAATAATAGTAAGACCTGAACAATTTTTTCAATATTTTATAAATAATAATTAGGTAATTTTAAATATTTAAAAATCAGGACTCTAAAATTTAAAAAAAAAAAAAAATACCGGAATTTTAACTCAAGTAATAAGAATAAGCTACCAATTGATTTATTAAATTAAATAAGCTATAAACAACAGGATAGAAACTACTTTTTCACTATAAAATAAAATGGTGTAACTTTGAAAAAAAGAAAAACGAAGAAGTTGAAGGTAACGTGTAAGAAATTTCAAGATTAAGGCCGAAAGAAACAAGAGCAAGAATAAAAGTGAACGAAAGACGAGGTGTCCTGATCCCTAAGGAATTTTAACGTACGGTCAGCTCTCTTTTCTTGGCGAGTCGTTAGAAGCTAAAGTGAAGCAACACACTTACTCTTAGCTATTTCTATTCCTATATCTACTGAACTTAAACTTTTATCTTCGCGGCTTTTTCGAGGACTATAGTTTCGTTTTCGTGTCTCACACACTCCATTATCCTGAAGCATAGACACTAGTATGGTGCTTCAAGGGACACGAGATAAATCTATCAGACACATTTTTGTGAAAGCTTTGTAATGGAAATCGATTTTTCTTTATTAAATGATAGACTTTATGTGAAACTACATGTGACTCGAATTGTTTCATTACTTATAAAAAAAGAAAATTAAAAAGTAATAAATGTTATCAAAGAATTATTGATGGCTAAAATTTGTGAATTATTGAACATAAGTAATGGGAAAGCAATTACATTATTGTCAATATCATTTTACTCTGATAAAGGTCTGATATATAACTGTAATAATTCCATGTATTTAGTTACTTAAATATTTATAATAACTGATTAAGAATATTTTTTTGATGATGAGTTTTAGAAGTTCTTGATCAGCAAGTATAGCTCCTGGAGGTATCATCTATCAATGAAACCTAATTGTATAGTTAGAGAAGGTCATATCTATCAATGAACTATTGTGACATCACCTTTAGAGAACATATCTACCAAAAATCTACTTGTACATGCTATTAAACTAGAAGTGAAGTAACAATTGATTTCAACTACACTCAATGATCAAACTTTACTCCAACTTTACTCACGAAAATGATCTAAATGTTAACTTTATTTTCCAATTGCAAGCATCTATTATTAAAAGATTAACATTTATTATTGTTGGTGATTTATTTTTTTGCCTAGACTGCAAAGAGCACATCTCCAACAAAGTTCCATTGTTTAATCCATTGGAGATACTTCTACCAAAAAAGATCCAATGACTGTCTTACAGAGGTAATATCTTTTAAAAACTCCTGACCATTTGATTTATATTGAACATTAACCACACGAAACCTGACTGTGCACTTCTAGGAACCAATATTTTATGAAATATTCATACATTTCTTTTCCAACTAATTTTCATTATTTCAAAATTCGCGTAATTAAAACCATCTTCCTTCTTCTCTTGGGAGTTAATTCCTTTCATGGAATCTATGATGAAAGTAACTTCCATTTTGATGAAACAATTTCTCAGGTTATTTTTTGTCGACACCTGATGCCATACAAAATATCAAGAAGCACATAATTCAAGACTCCTTCATATATTTATCTAGTCGAAATAGGTACATGACCATGTCTATCTATATCTATACAATAGAGAGTACGGATGGTGGTTCCTGTTCTCTGCAGAATCCGTACAACGAACACAACGGCATTGTGTTGGCAACGGTATGAGTTATTACCACCCTAGTCTTCGAACGTTATCCCCCTTTGCAACCCCTTGTCTTCCTCCACGCCTATCCTCTTCTCTTCCAACTACTAGTTACCCTCCTCCCACTCACACCCACACTCGATGGACATAATTCAACACTCCATGCAACTCAGGTCCATTGCCTTTTTATCGGCCCTCGATAGCATTTCGTTACGAACCTTTTTGATATCCCGAGGGAATCTCTCTATGCTCACTACTCTCAATAATTGTAATTGAGTGTATAAAATCATCTTGAAATTTGCTTTCTTCAATCATAATATTTTAATTAATTTTTATTAAAGATTATTAATATATTTTTTATTGAATAACACAAAGTTTGAGAATTTAATATTTTTTTCAATTATCACTCATTCATGAGCTTTGATAAAAATAACTTTGTCTAGGTAATTATGATTGACGTGTATATATGCTTTGAAAAATTAAATTGCTTTTATTTAATATTTATTGATAAGTGCGGTGATGGACTTCAAGCTCTTTTATTGATATTCTTTATCATCTAGAAACAAATAAAAGCAAAATCTCTTCACTGTTTAATTTAATTATCAATTTTTACGAGGATAATAATTTATATAATTTTTGCATCAGGGTTAATTGTGACCAGAGTATTATTTGCTATGAGATATACATTAGGAGCTTTAGATAAAAAAATTTATGGCACATTTTTCTAATGTCATAAAATATGAAAAATACGAATAAAAAAGAAGGGGAAAAAAAACAATGAATAAAACTAGAAATGAATAAAAATACATTTGAAAGCCTATAAAATAATTATTTAGGTCGAATGGTATGTGAATCGAAAAGGAAAAAAAAAATATATTTTTTTTTTTTTTCAACGGAAAGAGAATCTAAAGTGTGAAGAATAATGGATTGCATGTATATAAAATAGATGAAATTAATAAAAAAATCAGTAAATAAAATTTTTATCGTCACGATAACGATAAAACTTGAGAAAGTGGTATTATATGTACAAGCGAGGATTACGATAAGTGGTGAGTTTTAATTTTCAATCGATCGTAAGAGTAATTATTGCCTAGAGGGAACCAATTTCACGGGTTACATGCATATTTAATGTCATCGATTTACGTCACGCACCCTTCTATTCTGCATCATCTATCGATCTACATACTACTCTACATTTTAAATTAGTCATGATTAGAAATATCTTTAGATCAGGGATTTAAATTTAAATTGTATCGAAATATTAACGAGGAATTTACTTATCTGGCAATCAATATTATTATTGTAATTATAGTCATTTAAAAAACTATCGTGACAATATAAATATACAGAAAAAATAGTAAAACAACCCTTTCAAGAATTTTATTAATTTGAGGAAATACAAAGGAATTTAATAAATGTATTAGATAATTTTTTTTTCTCAGTGTTAATTTAATTAATGAAAATATTTTTGCAAAAATAATGATGAGGATTTAAAAAATAGGGATATTAGATTAATTTTTCCTTTCTGAGGCATCACGGATCTTTAATAATAATAAAAAAAAAAAACATTAGAGTAAATCAATACTCAAATAATTTTAATATTTAAAATAATCGAGCAAAATAAACATGTATTTTTTTGATGAATTATTTTTAATAACTATCAGAGCTAAATCTATAAAAATGTTACCATGTCAATTCCCAAAGAAATATTTCATTACAACGTTTCAAAATTTTGATTTTATAAAAAAAATATTACTTGTTTACAGTAAATTTTTCTCTCAGTGTACATTTTATGATATTGAAATGAATCATAAATGATGTCAGTTGGGTAGAAAAAGTATTAAATAAAAATCCTCAAATGGAGGAAAAGTCTTTTTATATTTGAAATGTATTATTTGATGATATACATGACATAGGACTTAAGTTCATCAGTCAGCCAATTTTTGGAAAGCTTTAAAAAACTGATCCTTTATTTTAGATGTAAAAAATGCAACAACTGTGATTTAATCATTGCCATTCATTTATGACACACTTTAATAATTTTGCAATATTAAAAATTTTTTTTTCTTCAGTTCAATTCGATTACAGTAAGATCTATATTAAATTATTACGAAATGTTTATCACCACAATCAAAAGCAATACATTTTTTTTCTTGATTTTTAATTAGGAGAAGTAAGGGTAAAGGGAAAAACAATTATTGCAATTTCTATTTATCAATTTGGAAATGCAATTATTTGCAGAAAGATTAAAATTTTTCATACCTAGGATTAATAAGTATTTATAAATAAATTAATCATTAAAAAAATAATGTGAAAAATTTACTAAATGTATTAATTAACATAAAAAGTATTTTTTAAACATTGCCAAAAATTATTATTTTGTTATCAAAGCCATAAATCAATGTTCCTACACCTTAGAAGCAACAAATGAGTTTTACTATAGTAAATAAAATAGCGTTATCGCTTATCTAAAAACAAATGTATCCTACATCAGAAACTTACTTGGCATCAGATGTAAAATACTGTTTTTTATTTTTATCTTCAAGCTTTTTATCAATTGGACAGTCTTTCTAAGTGTAATTAAAAATAATTACTCGCGACAATTTAAAAGCCAAAGCTTAAAACAAGCTAAAAAATAATGTTGCAAGAGTAGTTATCATGTTTACAAAGAAATAAAGAAGTATATCCTGAAGTTTGTTTTCCATGCTTGTAAAATTAACAGACGTAGAAGTTTTTTTGAAACTTTATTATTGTGTCACGCTTTTACTTCGTTAGTTTCTTGTTACTTTAACACAATATGATATAACTCTGAATCAGAAACTTATCATAACTACTATCAAAGTTATTTATTTATCATTTTTTTATACAATTAATTATTAATTATTATTTTAATTATTAGAATGCTTTTTATCTAGATAATATTCAGATAAACTTTAATAACAGAAAAACGATAGAAAACTTTTCATTATAAATTTTTTTAGTTTGGATTTTTTATACCAATAAAGTTCACTTGGTGTATTATCCTGAAATTGCTATTATGTTCATTTGATGCTTATGATGAAAAATATGATTTCCGTTCGGTGAATAAAATCCTGTCGAAAACACGGTTATGAACGATTAATATGACAAACTGATGTCCAAAATAAACATCCAATTTACCAACTTAGATTAAAACTTCATAACAGTTTTGCAAAAAAAAAAAGTATTTACCAAATATTCATTTTTTTTTCCATTGAATTCTTGTCAATCAAACATTCATTCACATTTAAAATCATATAATAATTATTTCAAATGATTCTAAAATGATTAAAGGATCATTTAAAAGGTTTTATTGTATAAGAATAATTATTATAATTAAATTTTCAAGATGTCTCTCTTTTTCTAACGACTGATAAAGCTTACTGATCTTGTATTCTGGTCGTAAGAATAGTAATTCCAATTTACGACAATTCAGGTATATCTTCATGTATACTGCAAGCACAATAATTCACGAATTTAACTGGCATCTCTCAAGAGACTCACGTAGAATCCTGCAGAGGATCTAGGAAGTGTCGTGAAAGATTCACAAGTGACCCCGTTGCCGATCTGTGCCAAGAGGATTTTCTAAAGTCATTCGAACGATCATGAAATCCACTATGCAGATGTTGAAACATAACCTATAAGACATTCCCTCTTGAATGTATATTTCCATTTAACGTTGGAGATAAAAATTTTGAAATACAGACAAATATTTTATTTAAATATAAATTTTAAAATAATACTGATTATTCTTAAGCTTTACGAATACATATATTTTATAACGAATTTAAAAATAAAATATAATCTTGGTGTGTAAAGTAAAGTCAAAAGAGGAGAACAAAATAGGCCATCATGGTGATTCAATTTCTCCTTATGTCAGTTCTGAAGGAAAGTAACGAGCACGCATTAAGATTGAATCGTTCTAGCGCTCGTTAAGACTCTCAGCCTATTACAGTTGAGTCCACAGGCCCTTTAGAAAATTTACCTCATCTCATCTCATCCCTATATAGTCACTAGATAGCATAGTGGTGATGCCACACCACTTTCCTCATTTCTTCCCTTCAAACATTCCAGCCATTGTATAACGTAAACAATGATTAACCGTTCATGGAATCCTTCCGCGTCAGTAAACGGTAATTGTCCATTAATCTAGAATAAGACTTGCTCTTAAATCTGGGTTAAATATAGATCTGGTATATTTTCCAAGACGTTTAGGTGAATCGTCAATTCATCTTGACGATAGGTAGATTTCTTTTGCAGTCATTTATCAAACTATTTGTTGCTGATAATGTTGGTATCATCGTGTAAAGCATTACAGAGCAGTTTCATTCAACAAATTCACTTTAGTGAGATACTTGGTAAAATAAAAATCAGTTTATATTGAAGGGTAAGCTGTGTAGAAATATATTTTGTCAAGCTTTAGGTGGAATAAAGACTAATGTTTAATACATTGGCCTAATGTTGGGCAAGGATTGAGCCAATTTCTGTTTCCGCTAGGGAAATGGGTTCAGACAATGAGCTTCATAAATTTTTTTCAACACTTGATGCCCTGAGAGAGAAAAAGATGTTGCAAGTTTGATGTCTTCATCTATCTGTAGATCCTAATCTGATCCATCAATTTCAATGCTTGCATTGGTTTAATCAATTCCATTCTTGGTCATGTTTGATGATGACTACTTCATTTAGAGGTTAGTTAGCTTATCAAACTCATCATGTAGAAATATTAATAAACAGTACTTAATTATTTGTAGTGAAGATGATTTAAATTTTTAATTATTAATATTTAATTATTGAATACTCATAGCGTATTTAGCAGAACACATTATTTTTATTAAAAAGTTTTTGAAAATATTTAGAATCAATGTATGATTGTTGGATACAACAGTAAGTTGAGTAAAATATAAATTTTAAATGAGTTTAATTATAAACATTCTGACAACTGAAAATCCTTAAATACTCTCAGCTTAGTTAACATTTTCCCTCATTAATGATAACTAGTTTGAATGATTTGAATTTAGAATATAGGTCTGACTCCCAGTGGGTCCAGGAACTCAAGTCGTTAACATTTAGGGTAAAGTAGAGACTAATTCTAACTGCTTTCGTTTATGTTAAAACATGAAATAACAAAATTAAACTAAAAATTAAATTTGTTGGATACTTACAAATTTATTTTGACATTAGATTAAATTAAAGAATTTATTGAAATAAAAATATGATACAACTTTTAGTTGAACATACAAAAAGTTCAACATTTTTTAATGAATAATAAATAAATAAATTTTGAATAAAATTCAATAATTTATTACATACATAAATAAATTCTGTATTCAAAAATACGACTTCTTAGTTAACCCTCCCTTATTTTATGCCATTGTCTTGCGAGTGTTAACATTGAATCAGCAATATCAACTTTATCATATATTTCATATTCAAGTTTTTGTACATTATCTCCATCAATTGAAAAAGCTTTTAAAGTAAATTGTCTCTTCATTTAGGGAATTCTTCATGAAACACTTACTCCAATAATTTATCAAACCATTAATATTTAACTGTGATAATCACGTAAACCTGTTCATTTTCTTCTCTATTTTCATTAAACATTTATCCATCTAGAAGTCTGGGATTTCAGATCGATGGTTTAGGACTTGAAGTGGCAGATTGAAAAGTTACCGAGGCTCTGGTAAAATAATCGTTTGAACAAGAGCAAAAAAAAGGAGAAAAAAAGGAATTTTTAGCTGTTAGTCTAGTGGTACGATTAGTCAGCGTTGACGTGCCTCGTAATGGCTACCGGTGTCGAGGTTGTTCATACTCGTATTTCATAGTCCCAAGCTTCGTCCTCGACCTCCAGCCATTTTCAACCCTCAAGCTAGTTTTCATTTCATCGCCAGGCACAACGTGTCTTGTTAGCAACTTGAGCGTCCTTTCACGTTACAGCAGCTAGAGATGGACATGATTCAGGCCAGCGGTTAATGTCAACAATCAACTATATTTGGGAATAGCTAACTTTTGGCTATGATAGTCTATCATGTGGAGTCTTTGCTTCTGGCTTTCAATGCTGCTTGGTCTCTAGGTTGCCAATAGCTGTCGAACTCATATTCAACTTTTTAGAACCATGATGATGTCATGTCGAAAGCAAACTCTGATGAGGAAAAGGTTGCAGATGATTGGGATCCAAGAATTTGCTAAATTATTTCAAAAGTAATTTTTTAATTTAAAAAAAATATGACTAAAGGTTACTTAACTATAGCTAGAAATAGATAATTATTAGGAGGTTAGGCTTATAATTGAAGACTCAGTATTTACATAGCTCACCAGCAGTGAGACTTAGATTTTATTTAACAATAAAAAATATTTACAACATCATACAAAATACTATTATTATTATAAAAAAATATTTACATATATACAAAATTTACAATTTTACAAGTGGGGTTACAATATGATATTTTCGAAGGGGAATTCTGATATATTTTAGAATCATTTTCTGGATATTGGGATTGACGCAGGCGAATATTCTTTCCAACTCCAGGATTAATGATGGGTTCTTCTCCATCACTCCGATGAACATGGCTAAGCAGGCTCTTACTGTTGATTCTGTCCATTGGGTGTCGAATTGCTCTCTGCCTTGATTCGTGCCAAATAACTCTGATGGTGGTGATCTCAGTCTCAAGTACTCAATGTGAAGGAGAGCAAAGTCCTCGATGGCTTTCTTGAAGGTCGAATTCTCGTACAAGTCCATCACCAAGTTGACAGATCCTTTTCTGACCACTGACACTTCATGTTTAGAGTACTGGAGCAAGACTTTGATGAACTTGCCCAGTTCAGTTGGCTTCTCCATAATGATGTTCTTCAGAAGTGTCAATTCAACGACTCCTCTCTCGTCGGGGATGATGTTCCAAAGCTTCATTGCCTCTTCCGGTACTATTGGTGCCTCTAAATACAGTCGTGACATCAAGGCATCTCGGTCCTCTTCTTGAAGTTTTTGGATTGCTCTTGATAGAATGCAGAAGAGCGACCTATATGAGATGCCCTTTTCCTTCTTGTGATGATTCTCCAGAACTAGGTCGTATGGGATTTCTCGGAATAGAGAATACTCCTTATGAAGCCAGTCTAGAGCTAAGTCCAATCTACGTCCGATGTCCTTAGTGATGAATCGGACTGCTGACTTCTTGATGCGTGGGTTGATCGTCGTTGAGAGTAATGTCAGGAACTTGGATGTCCTGGTAGAACTTAGGATGTTGAGTTTTTCAGCTTTGAGCAATCGATTTATAATCAGCAAGATGACCCTCTCCTGGATTTGACGACGAATAGGAGTTTCTTTTGATAGGTGGTCTTCAGATGATTTGAATAAGTCTGCCGTAGTTTCCATCTTTTGAAGAGTAGAGTTTTCTTCCAATGACTCTTCTTCAAACTGCTCAAAGTCGTCCTCCGGGGTTTCGTCTGATGGCTCCATTTTAAATGACTGGAACAAGTTCCCCATGGTTCCCATCTTCCGAAGGCCATTGCTTCCTTGGTCGAGATCTCCATTGAAAGTTTCGGTCTCATTTTCCATGAAACTTACTTCCTCCTGAAACAAATAAGGACATTTTTTTTTAGTAAATTTGTTTTCAATAGATGAATTAATTGATAATAAGTCTTCTTTTTCTTCGGAATATATATTTACCTGGCCATAGTGCGGAAAGAAGAATCGAATCTTGAAGGGTCCTTTCTCAGGGATGGTTTCCAAACTTGGCTTCTTTATGGTGTTGTTGACGAAGAATTTATCCATGTTGGAGTTCGAGATAATGACAAACTTCCAGATAAAAATTTCAAGAACTGGTTGATGAGTATAACCTCAAATTTGCAGTGATAGCAGAATAACACAGATGTGTCTCAATGTAACGGATCGTACCGACTGGTGGTGGGACCAACATTGCATAGGCCTAAGAAGGGATTCATCCCTACTATAGGGGTCGGGAATGAGGGTGGGGGACAGAAGACAGGTGCAAAAAGGGCTGTCACTGCAATGGTCCCAAGCTTTTTATTGGGCCCCACATGAACTCATCTTCAGGTATTGGTTGTTATTATGATCAACCCTACTTCCACTTGTTCTCGTTTGGGAATTTCCCGAAATATTAAAATACCGTTAGTTTTTTCGAGTGGTAGTTCTAGAAAGTTCTGTAAAAATGATTGAAAATTTTTTACAAATGAAATGAATAATTTTCATATTATTGTATTAATTCCATTTATCTCAAATTCAAACATATCTATTTAATAATTAAATAGCTCTTAAAGAACTTATAATTTGACAAATGTATTCATCGATTATTACTGGTCAGAAAAACAGTTTAAAAATATTGTATCTTGCAGTTTTCAATGATATTTTCAAAGTAAGCTTCCTAACAAGGTTGAATTATTATTTAAAATCCTGAATGTTTGCTAATTTAAGCCAAGTTCTTAATTTGTTACATTTCCAGACAAAATTACACTCAGTAGTATTTAAAGTAGTGATAATTAATTATTTAATGTAATAATTAATTCTGTGTATAATAAAAAGTGGAGTACATTTGGATACTTGATAAAGATGAAGATCATCCATGATTCTAAAGAAAGAAATAATTATTAAATTGATCTTATTAGGAAAATATTTATTAATTAAAGTACCGATGACTTTTTTTAGGTTTATTAACAAAAAATAAGCTAACAGATAAGTAAGATTTATAAACCAAACATGCAAAATAGATGTAGAAAATAAAAGCTCCTGAATGAAATTTAACTTTTTCAGCTTACAAGTTCTAAAGTAAAATATAAAATATATACGATGAGCTTAAATACATCTCGGAAGTAACTATAAGACTTAGGATCAAGAACGGAAACGACTTGGAGTACTCCAGGAGCCGAGCTATTACCAAAACTCCCCCATTTACCACCCATATCTTAGTTTTGTAACTCAGTCAGTCGAGATGAAATGTACAATTTTGTTCAAAAGTTGATCTTCGTGGTGGTACTCGGTCTTTTAAGTCATAACATACACACCAAGTCAAAAAAGTAACTTGTCTATTTTTCAATTTCAACGTTATTTTTACTTGCACCAAAGAAGCACCCTCGACATCATCTATCCTATCAGAATCATCCCCAATGTACTCTCTAACAGTCGAATAGGAAAGTTTGCTCTGAAAAATTGCTATACCTGAAATACGTGACGGTCTCACGTTCGACACGGGGTTGATAAAGGTGATGGGAAAAAGGGCGAGTGCATGTAGTCGTGAATTCAGTCGTAAGATTCGCAAGGAGGGAGAGAGTGTTGTCGATGCAGAGAACTTTTCAGTTGGCAATTTTCTAAAGTAACCAGTCTGCCATTTCATCCCTTTACTTTCATCCCCTTTTCTCTCTTTTACTTTTACCTTCTCTCTATAGATCTGATCGACATCCACCTACTTTTCTCCATCCTTCGTTTGCGCACTCCCCCCTCCCACCCTCCCACCGTACCAAATCTTCGAAAGCTTCCACATTTGGCTTGTTTTAGTGATTGCCACAAGCTGGTAAGAAAACATGAAGTGGAAGAGAGAGAAAAAAAAATTAAAAAATCTCGAGAAAAAATAAAGAATGGAAGTGAAGCTATATGGGCTAGTGAAAAGAAAAAGGAAAGGCTTTCGATGTCTATTAAAATCTGAGAAGCTTACCCTTCTATTACGAAACTGCAGGAAGCTGTTGTGAGATTACATCGAGGAAAATCCTACCCTCATTTCAACAGCCAAAGCTATACACTTTCTGCCATCGTTGACGGTTTAACTTCTCACCCAAAAGGGTAGTGGCTATTATCAATCCTTCTCGTTAAGAAGTAATAAAACTTTTTTATAAAATGACGAGAAAATTCCTTTTTTTTGTTTTTTATTCAGTTTTTCGTATGACATAGATTGTTGTTGATAGTATAGGGGCGGGGAGAGGGGGGGGGGCGAAACGTTGATAAATTTTTGTTTTATCGATTTTTTTTATAACCCTGACAAATATAAAATTAATTTGATTGTAAAAATGACATCAAATGCACGAATGGTACTTAAAAAATAGCAATAACATATAAAATTTAATTGATAAAAGCTAAATAATGTTTAGGTACTTAGAAAAATATACATTTATTATCAAACATTAGGTGTACACCTAGTTTCATGCGAACAGGATTTTCGCTAACTAAATTCCAATATTTTATTAAATTGAATTTCGAGCTTTGTGAAGTAATTAATTAGGTCACGAGTCATAAATCTCAATTCATGCATAAATATATTTTTTTTTTTAATACATATGATTGATGTTCTAAACTTCACTGTCTCCCTTGAAGTAAAACAGCTAACAAGCTGATTTCAACGTTACTTTATATTTTAATTTTTATGAGTCATTTAATTTCATGTTTATCTAGCAAAGTGAATTGGAAATATTCTCATCTCAATTATTAAATTATTCCTATTTATCCTTGACAATTATTTTTAATTCATCCTGGTAATTTTTCATCTCTATGTAATATTTTTAATTAGTTTTACAACTTAGAAGTAATCATAATAAAATGCATCATCATAAAATTTATTCATGAGAAAAAAAAAAATTGAAAAATGAATTTATATTCAGTAGATAAAAGAAAAAAAAAACGAGAAAAATTTTTCAAAGCTTGTTTTTGATATGTTTCATATCGAAACACGATATCATTTGAGTTAAGCTTGGAGCAAAGTAAGTTTGGTGGATCTAAACGCATGCGGAGAGGTCTCCAAAGTAAGCCGTCGCTCAATAATTCCCTGAGGTAGATGAGAAAGACCTAGAGGATGATATTGGGGACGAAATAATTATCCTTCTCATTTCTCAGTCATGTTTTAGTTTTCTCAGAATAAATGTATTCAATTCTACCTTGATTGCACAGCTTTTGCTCCATTGAGTTAATCATAAATTGTGAAAAGAAAATATTATGATAAATTTTATATACTAAACTATTTATTTCCATTTATTTTGCTTTAATTCAAGTTATATTAAGGTTTTTAGATTTAATACTATGCAATTAAATTACTTATCTATAATTACATTACTCTAAGTGTGGCTAATTATCAGGAGTCCTTTGAAAGGAAGTTTTTTTCTAGAAAAATTCATTTAAAAATCATAACAAGCTGGAGATTTTTTCTTTTTTTTAATTTTAAGTTAAATTTTATTAAAATAATGTTTATATTTGATGTAGTAAAAATATAAATTGAGACAAAATTGTCTCAAACATGAGGATCAAAGTTTAACCTTATATTCCTACTCAATTTTCTGATACCCAGATGTTTTCTGCATACTAATTTTGTTGAAATTTTATACTATAATTATTTATTTATTTAATTAAAAATAATAGCACGTTAGAATTATCTTTAATTAATAACTGACCATCATGTCAACAGTTTTCAATTTAAAAAATTTAAATACTACTAATTAGTGATGACTATCATCAACAATTAATAAATAAACATATTAAAATTTGTTTGTAAAAATTAAAGAAAGTATGGATTTATTTAATAAACAGCAAAGTTTGAGAAACATTTTAAAACTCAAGATCTAAATATTTTGTTTTTCTAAGAATTATATCAATTAAGCACTTGGACCTTACTTGTGTCTACCTGCATGGTAAGGGTTGCAGGTATAATTGCCAAAAGTATTGAATACCGCATCTGTTCCATTTTTCTAAGAATTATCTAGAGTTGAGATAAATTTATTGTTTTATTGAACTCTTTTATGTGCAGTCCGATTTACTAAACTTTCTAAGTGCAATAAAACTTTATTCTTTTAACAATTCATTTCCAATAATTTGAAAATTTCTTAATGTAAGAGTAAATTCAAAAGCAAAATGTTTTGGAAATGAACAACTAGAAAATATTCAAATATTATTTTGCTTTGAATAAATATTTAAAAAAGTTTTTTTATGTTAGAAAAATTTATGAAAGCAATCATATAAATGATTGAGCAGGAAATTGGAGCATTTACAGAATTATTGTGGGTACTTGACGACGTCAGGTCAATTTGATCTCAAGTTGTAAGTCAGTATATTTTGTTTTTGATTTCTTTGTTCTTTTTGAAGGTTCCAGTGATCTTCAATACTAGAAGACAACCAGGACGTGTCCTGAATGATGAACTACACTTTCGGAAAGTCTTGATTAACTCTGAAGCTTTTTGTCATGTTGACGACTCCTCTTGTCTTCTTCATTTCTTTATCCATCTCTGGAGGCTAGTGCTAATTGTCTCCTCCAGACCAACTTTTCTTCTTCTAATATTTCATCAAGTCCTCTTGATTAGCGGCTGCAGGTGCGAGGTACTTTTTCAATAATTGGGGTCAACTGGGCACAACGACACAGCTCAAGAAGTCCAGAGACATTTTATCCCGTTTCTCTTTTACTCTTCTAGCACGTGACACAGTTGATTCAATTACTTCAACTGGAGTCACCTTCTTCTTACTCTTCTTCTAGTGTGCCCAAGGCGATCTCTTACTTTAGAATTGAATAGCTAAGGATCTTCCTCGTTAGCCAAATGCACTGCTCAACCTCCTCGCTTTCGTGCGGTTTCGTTTTATTCAATTTTTATAATCTTCACACTCTGCTCAAGTATTCCTAAAATTCCATTCTCGTCTTTTAATCCATTTAAATAGGTCGACTATTTTAGACTAAATTTTCTTTGATTCATCTTTCAGTTATAAAAAGTCTTTTTAATTGGCAACATTTTTTTTTTTTTAAGAAAAAAAAGTGCAACACCAAATGAAAAGTATTCTTCATTAACAAGAAACCTTTTCAATTAAATATTTTTTATATTCTAAATCAGTTGCATAAGTTTTAAAAAAATGATTTGATATTCTAAAAGTTATATATACATATATTTTTAAAGTATAGATATATTTATATCATTTTAATTGGCCCTTGAAATAGCTATTTTAAAGTTTGTAATAATAATAATAATAAAAAAAAGTTCACCTGATAAAATTTTTATAATAAAAAGCTTGAGAAAATTTTTTATTCTAGCTTACTGAAAAATGATGAATAAAAATTCTATTCGATTCAATAAAATATTTTATACCTGAATAATAAAAAATTTATAATATTCATTTATTGAATTGAATAAATGAACTAAACCATACCGAGTGAATAGTATCAATTCAGTAGTATTTAAAAATTTAGAAACATTTATTAAATTATTCTTATCTCGAATTTCAACATAAACTGCTAGATCACGAGGAGATTTATTTATGCAATAAAATAACATTTGATATTTATTTTTCTCTATAATGAGAAGTTTTTTTATATAAAGAAAAAATATAATAGAAAAGGATAAAATGATGTATTGTAAAGGGAAAAATATTAATTGTAGCTGCTTTGATTTACCAAGAGTTTGCTTACAAACCCGTCATTAGCTGGACCAAGCAATACAGTTTAAAGCAAAGCAGAAGCGTAAAACCAAAGTAGCGACCGCATCATCTAGCTCACTCTAATGAACCGAAGTGCACGGCTGCTTGGTAGGTTTTGCGTTTCTTGCTTCATTCCTACAGAAACTTCGTTATTAGACTTTCAACTGCATCCACTTTTCCTTACACTCTCATTCTCCTTAAAGTTCTTTGTCCACCTTCTGCTTCTTCTTTTCCTTTTTAAACTTCTTATGATCCCAATGGATGCTTTTCTTCTTTGACGTTATTTTAGTTTTTATCTTTCAAGTAAAATGGAAACAATGAACGGCTGTAGCAAAGAACACAACTCGATGTCCTGCATTAAATGATAAACTAGTTACCATTTTTTTCCATACAAAAGTTTTAAATTGGAAATGAGGAATAATTTGATGAAAAATACAAAAAAAAGAAAAGTTTAATAAATATTTATTTTAAGGTTAACTTGATAATAATTAGAAGTTTTATGCATACTATTTTTATTTATTTATTTTAATTTTAGTTATTTTTAGTTTGAAATATATATGATGATTAATCAATTGAAATGATTAAATTAGGAATTATTATATTTATAATATTTGAAAGTTAAATTATTAACTTGAGGAAGCAAGAAACTTACTTGATGAAATTAATAAATAAAATGAATTAATTTAATGTATGCCATTTAATTGGATGAGCTTAAATAATTTTCTTCACTCTAATAAAAATGTAACAACGTAAGACTGTAATGCTGTAAAGTAGTAATAAGGGTTAGAGTAAGAGTCTGGTATCGAGTCTAGTGAGTTTGCAAATGACAAGATTTTGCAATTATGCTAGCAGTTGCATTGGTTAGAGGAGACTAAGGGAGTTGGGTGGATTTTACTAGACTTTGCAGCATAATACATTACACAGGAGATCAGAACTCTTGAAAGATAATGCTCGTCTTGCTATATCGAGTATTATCACAGAGATTACAGATACAATTTAGTATTCATGGAATAGTATAATCGGAAAACGTTGTTTACTAGCAAAAAGTAATCCTTCATTTTGTTGATTAATAAGTACTACTTGCTTGATGGATTTCAATCTATCATTTAACCATTTTTAAAACAAAAAAATCGCCACTGCTCATTATAGTACTTTATTCTAATGCACTTGAAGTGTTTTAAAATAACGTCGTTCATTTAATTAACAATTAAGTCACTTTTTAAACACATCGAAGTGCATTTAAAGTGACTATGATGTTAATTAAATGGATGTCATTATTTAGGAACATTTTAAATTCATTGAAATAAAACACTTCCGAACTTAAATGTCAGGAGTTTGAATTTTTGTGAATATTTTGATCATCATTTCTTTAACTACAACTTGACATAATATACAGGCAGATTATTTCTAAGCAAACAAAAATAGATATTGGAACAGGGTCATTTTTCTTGGAGTTTCCTAGTTGTAAAATTAATCTTCCTGAAAAAGAAATGCTACATGTCGTTATTGAACTATAAAATAATAAAACAAATGACAAGAAAAAGCTCTTCTTAGTATTTTTATATTACTTTAGTTCTTTCTTCATCACAAATCCCAAGTTAGGTCAATGATCATAGATAAGGTAACATGCTCTATAAATGACCCTTATGAAATGAATGACCTTCACATGAACTATTATTCCCTACAAGCTTCTAAGCTATTTGGTACTTACTAAGCTCAGTACGTGTGATATGTTGGCTTTCTTTTCTTAAGTTCAAACAAAACTAACCCCTATAACGGTGCTTTATAAGCTTGGGATTTTATTATTGATAATATTTTATGAACTGGTCATTCACTAGATGATGGTCGTCATTTATAGAACATTTTTACAAACATTTATTTATTGTTCATAAATGCTCTAGATATTTTTTAAAATGTTAAATAATATGAAAAATAGCTTAGTGAATAATTGATGTAGTTTCATTGTTATGGTTGAGCTTGCAACAGATGTATGTCTATCAAAGTAAAAAGTTTTTATTCAAGCTCTAGGTTTAAAAAAAAAAAGTATTACATGAAAAATTAATATTGGATAATACTATTATTGACTAAAGTCTGTGTTTGACAGTGGATCAAGCTTTATACTAAAGAAAAATAAAAGTGTAAAGTAGAAGTAGAGAAAAGATAAAGAACTATAAACTAAGAAAGTGAGAAAAGTAACGGAAAGGTTAATTGTACCACTAAAAGTTGGCACGTATTTCGTTAAAAGTAATCCGACTGCAATAGAGAAAGGGTTGAGAAAGATAAACTAAGTCAAACATCATTAGTTGAAACCGGAAATGTTCACAACAAACTTATCTCTTGACCATCCTCTCAAAGCTTTTCAAATACTTAAGTCTTAATTTACATTCAAGACTAATTAAGAAGACAAATGAATGTTCTGATATTTTTACTTTTTTTAAAAGGAATAGCGTTTATTATTTTTTCATCAAAGCTTCAATTCAACAGAATTACTGAAAATTATTTTTTCGTAATACCCCCTCCTGCTGATTAAAATTCTTTTTTATCATACAGTAGTAATGTTAATTTGTAATTTAACAAAAGAATCGTTTATATAATGTCAAAATGGAATAAAAGTTGATGAAATGTTCTTTCGTAAAAACGTTGAAGCATAAAACATTTTATCATAAATCTAACATAATGGATATTTTAAAGAGACTCAAAGAGAGACAATTTAATATTAATTTTTTTTTTGTCGGGAAATTAATTTTTTGCTGTTTAACATAATTGATATCAAT
Organism: Chelonus insularis; assembly: GCF_013357705.1. Classification (NCBI taxonomy): domain Eukaryota; kingdom Metazoa; phylum Arthropoda; class Insecta; order Hymenoptera; family Braconidae; genus Chelonus; species Chelonus insularis. Next base: position 145,951 of record NW_023276544.1, read on the forward strand.
TGTATTAAAAATTTTCTAAAAGTAATGGAGAGTTATATTGTGGTTTTTAAAGCTTGGTGTGAAATGATAATGAAGGGAATGTAATGTAAAAAATGATCATTTGTTTTAATAATGGTTGGGGGGAAAAATATTTTAACAAAGTTTATATATTTAATCAATCGTTTATAGCTTGTACTCTAACGAAAAACTCTGGTAAAAGGTTTATTTACTTCAGCAAGCACTCGGGAGTTTTGGTCAGTGCGGTTTTGACCCGAGGAAATTTAATTCGGTCTCGAAATATAACGCCAACTGCCTCGTAATCCACCCCTCCTGTCGCTTCAACATTACTCTCGTTGTCTCTTTCTACTCACTGTACTCTGCAGTAGACTCTAGTCTACAACCACCATACAAAATCTACCCCCTTCGAGACTCAGCGCACTGCGACGGTATATTAACCGTTAGGAATTTATGACCACTTACGGTTTCTCGGGTTTGCCGCAATTTTGCCTCGGTGACTCTTGCGAAGAAACTGTGTGCACTCCTGACAACTTTTGCCGTCAGGTTGGACTTTTCTTAAATTAATTTTTGCCAATTTTATTTTTATTTTTTTTTTTCTTTCTCTTTGTAGTTATAATGAACAATTACTATTAGTGATAACAAAGGAGCGATAAAAATAATATATTGGAGGTGGTGAAATTGTGGATGTACGTTTTCACTGTTTAATCTGAATTTTCAACACCTAGAGATATTTAACGGTTTGTATGGAGATGGAAATTTCAATTACTTCATGTTAATTTCTTTTATTTTATTATTTAATTAGAAAAAGCTGCTCGGGTATTTGTACTGGGACATTGGAGATTATTTTATTTGAGATTTCTACTGGGAATGAAGATTAGCTCTGTTCTTGTTCAACATTAAAGGTATTGATCTGGTATAAGGAAAGAATTAAATTCATTTTTGTTCTTATAAATTCTATTAAAAATTATTTCAGTAATATTTCCTTTGTAATTAATAAAATCAAAATTTTTAATAATTATAATAAAATATTTTTCTAGAATTTAATAGATAGAATAGAACATTTTTATAGATTTCGTTAATTGAAATAATTCATTAAAAAAAGATTGAATAATTATCTGAGTATTAGTTTATTTTAATGCTTCTTTTTATTTAAGATCCATGGTGTCTCAAAAAGTAAGAACTAAATCAATGTTACTCGTGTTTAAATTTATCATAATCTTGATGCAAATATCAAATTCAGTAAAATACTGTTTTGCAAATATTTCAATTCTTTTTTATTGATTGAATCAATATTTTTTGTTATAACTGTACTTTCTTCATAATAAAATTTTTCTTTCAAGTACCTGGAATGTACAAAAAAGATCCTGATAATTGCATAAAAATAATAAAACACTAAAAAATATTTTTAATTATTCTAAAATCTTAAAAACTTCATTCAAAATTAAATTAATAAATTTAAATTTTTAAAATATAAAACATAATGTTTCTTACACTTCCATAAATATTATAATTACAATGCTTAAGTATTAAATTTTATTTTTAATAATTATTATTAAAATAATATTATATTGTTATTTATTTTAAAATATTATTTAAAACAATAACAATTTAATTCCAAAGTTATTTTTTATTTTTATTTAAAATTAATCAAATAAATGTATAGATAAGAATGCTATTTAAAAATTTTCTACTACTGTTAATAATAATTAATCAATTTGTAAAAATACTAACATGAACTTATTGATGGATAATTGATTGACTTAAAATAAAAGAAGTTAAGAATCTCATGATATCAAAAAGACGGAAAAAGTAATAAAATAAAAAGTGAAATGGTTGATCGAAGTCATTGGTTTTTGTCGTAAGCTTTTTCTTCATCCTGTCTCTCTGGTTTGCTGGTTAATGAACGAAAAGACTCCCAACGGACTAGAGACTCGTTGACTAGTTCTTGTCGTTGAGATTATTCTTAGCAATGGTCTATGTGCCCACGATAAACTTTGGTGCTTAGGGATTTAATTTAATAAATAGATCTCATTTGAAGTGTATTAATGAAAAGACCAGTCGACGAGTTATAAACTTATTATTGTCAATAAAAACTATCCTTTTATTTATTTATCTTTCGTTGACTTTTTATACCACTTTTTACCTCATATCGGATTTTATTTATTTATTTCTCCATTTTCTCCCTTCGCAAGGATTAAATTCATAAAATAAATGAAATGTTATGAATTTTTTTCCCCAAACTGTTTACTTTATTTTTATTATAAAACAGAGGATAAAGATATTGATTCTTCATTGCTAATATTAAATTGGGAATATGCGTTTTTTAAGATTTTGTCGGGTTAAAAGTTTTATTGAACAAAATATTCTTAGCCAAAATCCTTTATATTATTTAATTAATCTGATATAATGTAAGTGATAGAAATGTCAGAACTATCTTTACAATTGATTTAATTTTAGTTTCTTGCGAATTTTCTTACATCAATTAAATTAGTAGTTTAAAATAAAATACTAAATAAAGATATTTTAATGTTAATGAATCACAGAAAATTTATAAAACATTCCAATTTTTGAATGCATATTTAAAATTCGACAATTTGGATAGTTTTAGAATTATGGTATTGCATTTAATACATTTTAATCCTTTGAAAAGCATAATGGAATATTGGTTTTTATCTTCTCTTTTAAAATTGATTTAATTCTTTATTACTTTTCTTCATCTCAACATAAATAAATTATTTGTTAACAGTAATTTTTTTAATTGTCAGGAACAATATTTTTATTATATGAAAAAAAAAAAAATAAAAAAAACATTTTTATGCAAATATATGTAATTAATCTATAGATACGAATTATTTCAAACTACTTTTGCATTTTTTTTTTTTTTAATTTTAATATTAGATGCAAAAATGCTTTCCTATGCCAATTGTTGCATTAAAATGGTATCATTAATCGTTGAAAATATCAAAAGATTGTAGAGTAAAAATTTATAGTGCATTGATACAATATTTATCGAATGTAGTTTACAAAACCTTTCATAGAATATTGCAGTTCAATAATGAAGAAACTTTTTTAATCGAAATTTTATTTCAAAATTTTTCGCTTGATTGTACAAAATTAAATTTTTCTATTGCAAATAATTTTATTCTCAAGGTTTCTTTTTAGTTGTCAAATAAACAGTAATCATGTGACACAGAGAAAAAAAATTAATTCAATTGCTGTTATTATAATTATACTTGATGTAATGTGTTTAAATAATACACATAGAGTGCCAAGTTTTTTGCATTTTTGTCGTGCCAATAGAATGACGTGGAAATAATCAATAACAATAAATACATTGAGAAAGGTGATATGAATTAAAATGGATATTTTTCGATTTGAATAAAATTAATAAAAAAAAAAAAATTAAATGATATGGAAATACAATGTTATTTCAAAGAATATATTTACAATAACAATTGTAAAGAAAATCTTTATTCTTTCATGTCTTTCACTTTCAGAGTCTGACAATCAAAATCTCTTGTGGCTTTGCAAGAATCTCGATTCTCGATAGTGGTTTATCGGGTGACTGAACACAATCCCTGACTTTCTATGGATAGCTCACTACAAACTGCTTCCGAAAATGCTTATTCTGACAGAAGAAATGCTATTGTTTCGATATCAAGGCAAGAATTCACTCATCCCAGTTCCCGTCGACATAAATATTCAACTTAACATAAATAAATTGAATTTAATGACTTACATATGATATTCTTCAAATATATCTAACTTAAGTTTCACCCTCCATTTTTCTAAAATAACTTTTGCAGTAATCAATAAATTATTGCCAAGTATTTCTTGATTCATTTAATAAATCAACAGTCTTTCTATTTTGTCCAGATTAAGAGGGAAAAAGTAAGAAAATTTATGGGATATAATTTGATGAAGATTTTTATTTTTTAAATAAGTCTTGGAGAATTGTTAATTTAAAGGAGGATGACGTGATTGAAGTAATGAAAATGTAAGAGTAATTAACGAACGTCGAGACAATTTTTTGTTATCACACATGTGTTAGATATAGGATAGAGATATTTTGATATCATGAAATTTTTTCGTGCTCTCGACGACGCCATATTGGCTTTCAAAAAGCCATTGGCGGATCTCCGATAGGTGCGACTGATGTCCTAAAGTGGGGGAATGAACATCCCTTTCCAAATGCATCTGGGAGGACTGAGGTGGAGACGGTTGAGGGAAAACTACTGCTTGGTAGTGGAAGTAATGCGGAAAAGAAAAATCGAAAAAACATTTTTCTAGATGTTCGTTTCTAGCTCTCTTTCGTTCTTTTATTTTTTATCAAAACTTTATTTCTACATCAATTTGTTGATACTTTTGACAATAAAAATTTGGGTTTACTTACATTACAAATTATTAGTTAATCTTGTTAGTAAAAATGATTATTAACTTTTTATTAAAAAATTATTATAATGGGTGTTGATTTATAGAATTATTTCTGACATGTAGGATAAAAAGTTAGCAATAATTATTTCGATATTTAATTAGAAACTCTTAAGATCTGTGTTTAATTTATTTCAAACTTATATATTGATGTTCGAATGAATAAAATAGTACAAATAATATTTAAATTATTTTTTAGATAAACAAGAATTGAATTTTACAAAGTCCTTTTACAGTGGAAAATAATTTGAAATATTTTTAAAACTTCATTCGATTTTTACTAATAAATTATTTATAAAAAAAAAATTTATATTATTAACTTCCTATGGGAAAGTTATTGTAATGGGGTCGATAATACAATGTAGGAATTCTGAAAGAAGTTTAAACAAATTCAGTTAACCACTTTTTTTTATAATAAAATGACTGTAAAATAAGTTGAGTAAAAAGGAAATAGACTTTACTTATTGAGTGATTAATATTGTTTAATACTGAACTTAATATCAATATAATATAATTGTCAATAACTTCAAACGACTCTTAACAATTGTATATTATTTATAACCATTTTAATTTTCTATAAACAATTAAAAATGGTTTTAATTTATTAAATGATTATTGTGATGATTTTATTCGATAAATATCAATAAAATATTATGATAAACAACTTCATGTGATTAAAAAATGGTATATTGTTTATAACAATAACAATTCAGTATAAAAAAAAATTAAAAGATAATAAAATGGCGGATTTTAATGAATAGAAAGTTCATCGTGTGGTCATAAAGTGTATCCACAACTATTTTTTATTATTTGAAATAATGACAAACAGATTGAAATACTTTTACAAGATTGCAATATTCCTCACATTCATCAAATATTATTAATTGTTAGATGTTCCTTCGGAACGTAAAGTAAAGTTGATAGAATTAATTTCGAGCTTCTCATGATCTTGTTCGATGAAGGTTAGTGGCGACTAGACTTGCTATGGTAAAGAGCCGAATAGTATAGAAGTAGAGAGACTGATAGAGGTGAGAGAACCAGCCTTACTTTTCAAAGTTTTGGGTCAAGGGATAGGAGGAGAACAAGATTCACCGCCTAAGGCTACGTTGTGATTTCCCTTGCTTGCACCACATCGAGTTTAATCGCTTCTACCTTCGACCTTCGATCACTTTACCCTGCCCAATTATTTTGCTCTATCTCTCTTACTCGCTTGTTCCACAGTTTGCTTGCTATTCTCTTTTTCTTTCAATCCTTTGGGGTTCACTTGAGTCTCATTAACGTTTGTAACTTTCGATCATGTAGAAATCACAGATTAGAATTTTTTTTTTTTTGATTATTATTATTCATTCATAAACATTTAAATATATTCTGAAATTACATTCATCAGCTTTTAAATATTTTATTTAAATAATAATTTTAAAATAGAAAAATTATTTCAATTATTTTAAAGATCAGTATTTTCTAAAGATTTTTATGGAATTTAAAATTTCATTAAAAGAATATATTTTTTATTCTTTAAATAATATTAATCCTGTTCAGTAAAAGTATGATAAAAGATTTCGGAAATTAATTTTATTATTACTTTACTTTGTGAGTTAAGTAGGAAGTGTCGGAATTATTTTTTAATCTTAAATTTTTTTCCATAAACGGAGAGACTATTTGAAGGTAGAATTGTCTTCTTTAGCCCTTAATATCATTATTCAGAATTAGATTATAAGCTACTTTTTACTGAAAACTACATACTAACATGATAAAATTAAAAATTTTCTTCAATTATCTTTAATCATTCGTTTTTTCGAATTAATAATATTCAAGCTTCAGACTTTATACTTTCATTCAATTCTAAAACTTACTTTTATTTTTAATTATTTAAAATATCAAAAATCATTTAACTTTATTTTTAAAGAAATTTATATTAAGATATTATTATTTACTTTAAATTATTATTATTATTTAATTGATCAAATAATTTGTTATTTAAAATATTTTGAAGTAATAATAAAAATAATGTTTGTATTGTATAAATTATTCAATTAAAAAAATTGCTGATAATTAAATAACTAAATGAACCAGTTAATCAAGAAAATAGCAGAAGGTCTTGGAGCTTTCCCTTTCTATTGTTTCGAAATAGTAGGACACAATTAAAGTAATGAAAATTCTCGTTAAAATTTCAAAAGAATACAATTACTGTAGAAAATACAATCCCTTGATTTGACTTCTATCCAAGAACAAAAAGACATTAATTTCTTTTTTGCACATTCCATCGATGAATTTTTCAACAGTTTGATCGACAATAATTAAGGAGGGTAGTTTGATAAGTACGTTGAAACTCGTGGGCATTTCCTAATCGACGATTCGCCCTCGGGTAGAAGTAGATGCAGAGGAATGGGTAAATCCTGCTGACTCTGCGTCCGGATTTCCTCGCTGACTGTATGTGCGACCTTTTCATCTGTGTCTGTGTTGTAGGATGGTTAACGTTGGGTGAGAGTTGAAGCAAGAACGGCAAAGATCAAGTGGATTCGTCCTTTCACACTGTCTGATTCCACCCCACAAATTCCTACATTTTTTTTGCTCCTTTTTGCTCTTCTATTTTTTCTTCATTCATTTTACGTTTTTCAACACCCTTTATTTTACTCACCGGCTCACATTTTCGAGACAAATGTCGACTAGTATTTTTAAAAGTTTGTTACTTCTGTATTCATTCAGATAATTCTGTTCAAAAGTCTTTTTGTTTCCAACTTCAAGTAGAGAATGTTTAACTGTTTTGAAGCAATTTAGAACCCAGCAGGGCTTTCTTCAAAGTAGCCTAATCTGTTGGATGGACAAAAATCATCAACACAAAGATGATCTTAATTAGCAGGACAAGCAAAGTACCTTGCATTCTTTAATTGCCGTAAAATTGAAACCTACCTGAGCATAAACGTGACCAGTTCTAAAGCAGACCCGCATAATTGTCGCTCATTCATGCTCATAAAAGTGTTTACTACCTAGTTAAGAAAATTGTAAGTCAATCCTTGCTTATAATAGAACTATATGCTTATAATAGATCGAAGACCATTGTCATCAAGATCTCAGGTCAGTTTTAACGTTGAAACTCTTGCATTTTATATAATTCTTACAAAAATTATCAACAACTTTTAGAAGATAAAAGACCTAATTTATCATCCTTGAAGTTTTGTTCTGTACGTAAGATTAGTTCAATAAAATGGTAGTCATAAAGGTAGATTGTAAAAATTTTTCAACATCTGATGAAGCCATGCTTGTATTGTTCAAACCTGCAGGAAAAGAATTTTGATGATTTACACAAACTGTAAATGAACATAGAAACAGCTTTTCGAATTGAGTCCAATTTTTGCTTTATTTTTAACAACTTCAGCATGTTTACCTTTACATAAAGTTACTTTGATTAGTCTACAAAGCCATAGCTAAAAATGTTTGTTCATATGAGTTGGAAGACAAGAGAATAATATGTTGATTGTTACTCAACTTTGTTCACTCGAATACAGGATTTGTTGACTACCATAGATAGTGTTTATTCCCGAGTAGAATTTATTTTAGGCATGCCTAAATACCTATTGGGCCCTTATTGGGAATTGAATGGGTTAGCGTAAATTAGGCATTCCCAACCTATGCCTGATCAATTTGTTTTTAGGATGAAGTAAAATTTGCCCAATTTCGCACTAACCAATAACTTCCCAATTACAACCTTATAAACTTAACTGAAACGATGTTTTAGTTCGTCATTTATTAGGAAATGTTTATCAGGTCCGCATTAGGCTAACAAAAATTACATCTAAATTAGGCACATATTACATTATCCTCATTAAAATGTTTAAAGAACAAATAAAAACTTTGTGAGGATGAATTTAAAATGAATTTGTAACAATATAAAAATTTTTTATTAAATTAAGTATTTTCTTTAGATTCCCATAACAAAGTATTGTAATAATAAATATATTTTCAGATATTGTTTTTTCTTTAAACAATAGTTAATTGTTTTTATTAAACCTTAACTGAATTATGTTGACTGGAAATATATTGTAGTTTCAGAAAAAATAAATAATTTAAACGCATGAAAATATTTAAACCATTAACATTATTTATTATGGAGATTTAAAATAAATAATGATTTACATAAATCTTTTAAAAGATTATACATGTGGATTCGTTCATATTAATATAATAGTAATAATTTTTTAATTAAATGAATAGCCGAGCGGGTAAAGGCACTGGTCTCAGATACGAGCAAGCTAGCGATCGTAGGTTCGAATCCCCCAAGGAACAAATTTCAGCATCTGTATTTTCGCGGAAATTTAATTATAATACGTTTAATAATTAGTATTTTAACAATATAAAATCATAAAAAATGAGATAATCAAACAAAACTTAGTTTTTATATTTAACTTGCCTTAATTAGGCTTTCCTCACTTGGTCCTAATAGGGACAAGCGTTACATTCCCAATGTGGGCCTAATGTGGTATCCCATTTGGCGCCTAACTTGTGAATTTAGGAAATTTGAATTGGATGCGAACTCTTTCCCAAAAATAAATTCTACTCGGGTTCTTGTCTAGCATAAAAATAATAAATATTACATGAAATGCATTAACTATTTGAATAAGAGAATGAGACTTGGAATTATTGAATATGTGGAAAAAGTTATGAAAAGTTTCCAAGTACCAGGTTGGTCTGGAATAGCCACCACGACTCTCACAAATTTTTAATTGGAGATCTCGAAGGAGTTGTTGGGAGTTCTTTTGAAGAGTGAGCTCGTTCTCCAAAGCGTAACGCTGCTGTTACCTACTATACTACTTCTACTTCTGGTATCCAGAATCGAATAATAATTGTGTAATCGCTTGTGACTTTGTAAAGTTTGCTAATAGCTTAAAAACAAAAAATTTTGTGGCAAAAACTTTTTTACGCTTACAAACATTTTCCTATTTTTCTATTTTATTCTTTGTTTTTTTTTCTTCACTCTGAATTCTACTTAAAAAAGGAAAAAAATAATTTAAATTCGCCTAAAACTTTTCAACTTTGTAGTTTATTTCATTAAAAAAAAATACTAATTCTATTACGCGTTTTAATTTTTTATTTTATTTCTAAAAAATTTTACTTCATTTTTTTTTTATCAATAAAACTCGGCTTTTACTGTTAATATTTGTGAACATTTTTAATTATCATTCTAGTATATTTGAAATAAAAATGGTGAAGCAAATAGAATGGAATAGAATTTCACTCTACCATCAACATTTTATCTTTTTTATATTTTTAAAAAACAAAAATATTTACCTTACTAGAAGATTTATTTTAACTTATTTTTAGTAACATTATTTTATACTTTTTTTTTTTCTTTTTTTGAAAATTTTATTTTCACTAAGCGCGTTGAAGAAAGAGCAAAAAAATGAGTAGAGGAAGATTTTTCTGCAAGTTGATGCTAACTTTTTATTTTCTAGTGGTTGCTATAATCCTACATTTACTTTGGCTGCAATGCGGCTCCCTATATTTCACACTAACACGCCGGAATCTTTTGTCTTCATAATATTTATCCCCGTTGAGAATGTCGCGCGTAATGGAGCGTGGCGATCCCATGAGACATTGAAGTAAAGAATATCTAGCATTCTGAACCACCGATTTTTTATTAGGATTGCTCCTCGTTATATTCACAGATGAAATGTATTTTTCCAAGATATTTCTTATATGAGTAAATGAGAAAGTTTAATTTCAACAAATAAATCTAATTGATATTTTATATACTATATTTAATGCTAGATATATAATTACTAGAGGATTAGTGGGCTGATAAATTAAAAGTCATTATTTTGATAGCTCACCCGCAGTGAGACTTAGTCTTTATTTAATAATATAAAATAATACATAATACAATTACAATAAATAAAAAAAACAGTTACATGTTATGAATAAATAATGTAAAATTGAAATATTAAAAAGTTAACATTGGTTTACATGAAAGAAAAAAATATTACAATAGTTATAGATCTACAAGTGGGGTTACAATTTTATAACTTCTTAGGGGAACTCTGATATATTTGAATACCATTTTCTGGACGTCAGGATAAATGCAGGGGAATATTCTCTCCAACTCCTGGATCAACGATGGATTTTTCTCTACCAGCCCAAGGTATAGGGCTAAGCAGGCTCTGACGGTTGACTCTGTCCACTGGGTGTTTGTTTGCTCTCTTCCTAGATCCTTGGTGGAGAGTTCTGCTGGTGGTGAGATCAGCCTCAGGTATTCGATGTGACAAAGTGTGAATTTCTCGATGGTTTTCTTGAAGATCGGATGCTCGTAGAAGTCGATCACCATCTCGACAGAAACCTTCCTGATGGTTGAAACTTCATGTTTGGTGTAGTTCAGCAAAACTTGGAAGACGTTGCTCAATTTGGCTGGCTTCTCCATGATTATATTCTTGAGAAGTGCCAATTCAGCCGCTCCTCTCTCGTCGGGGATGATTTTCCACAGCTCCGCGGCTTCGTCTGGGATGATTGGTGCCTCTAGATATAGTCTTCGCATCAAGACATCTCGCTCTTCTTCTGCAAGTAGACTGATTGCTGTTGATAAAACGCAGAAGAGTGAGCTGTATGAGATGCTTCTTCTGAGTTTCTGCGGCTCCTCTCCAGTTTGGTGGTGTTGAAGATCTCGGAATAGCGAATATTCTTTGTGGAGCCAGTCCATAGCAAGACCAAATCTCTTCTTGACGTCTTTAGTGATCATCCGGACTGCTGAATTCTTCACAAGAGGGTTTATCGTGGTTGAAAGTGTGATCAAGAACTTGGATCTTCTCTCAGGACTCGTGATGGCGAGTGCTTCAGCTTTCAGCATTCTGTTGATGATCAGCAGAATGATTCTCTCCTTGATTTGGCGTAGAATAGGAACTTCAGTTGATTCCTCGGAAGATGTAGATTGGGATGATTTCTCCATGGTGACACTAATATGCTTCCTCACAAAAATGACTGACACAAACTCGTTGGTGATTTTAGCGGTAAATTCACAAAAATTGCAACGAAAAAAAAAATCGGTGTGCTCACTATAACGGATCGTACCGACTGGTGGTGGGACCAACATTGCATAGGCCTAAGAAGGGACTCATCCCTACTATAGGGGTCGGGAATGAGGGTAGGGGAAAGGAGTCGAGTAAAAAGAGGGGTTGGTATTGCAATGGTCCCAAGCTTTTATTGGGCCCCACATGAACTCATCTCCAGGTATTGGCTGTCATTATAATCACCCCTACTTTTACCAGATCTTGTTGGGGAATTTCCCGGAATATTAAAGTACCGTTATTTTCTACGTGGAAGCTCTAGAAAGTTTTGTAAAAATGACTAAATACTTTCTAAAAATGAAATGAATAATTTTCATATTACTGTATTTATTCTTTTTATCTTAAATTCAAACATATCAATTGAATAATTCAATAGTTTTTGAAGAACTTATAATTTAACAGATATATTTAACTAGTAGGAAATGCTACTAAATGTTACTTAATTACTTGAGTAAAAATAAATAGGCCTACGACATGCCAAAATAGAAAATAAACCCTCTACGAACCCGATTAAAGCCCAATCTTGACTTACACAAATTTCAGTGCTCAAAACAAGCCCATTTTCTAAGATCATATTCGACAATGATGACGATAAATTTTGCAAATGTAAATTTGTAGCACGAAAGTTAATTTGATAATGAGTTTTTATGACAATTTTTTCTCTTTTCTAGATCTTTACAGTAAACTATAGCTAGAAATAAATGATAACTATGATGCAGATTGAACTCTAGGCTGCCAAGAGTTAATGATCCAAGGATTTGCTAAACTAGCTCAATAGTAATTTTTTGGATAAAAAATAATATGACTAAAGGTTACTTAACTACAGCTTAAAATAGTTAATTATTAGAAGTTTAGGTTGATAATTGAAGACTCAGTATTTACATAGCTCACCGGCAGTGAGACTCAGATTTTATTTAACAATAAAAAATATTTACAACATCATACAAAATACTATTATAATTATAAAAAAATATTTACATATATACAAAATTTACAAATTTACAAGTGGGGTTACAATTTGATATTTTCGAAGGGGAATTCTGATATATTTTAGAATCATTTTCTGGATAATGGGATTGACGCAGGCGAATATTCTTTCCAACTCCAGGATTAATGATGGGTTCTTCTCCATCACTCCGATGAACATGGCTAAGCAGGCTCTTACTGTTGATTCTGTCCATTGGGTGTCGAATTGCTCTCTGCCTTGATTCTTGCCAAATAACTCTGATGGTGGTGATCTCAGTCTCAAGTACTCAATGTGAAGGAGAGCAAAGTCCTCGATGGCTTTCTTGAAGGTCGAATTCTCGTACAAGTCCATCACCAAGTTGACAGATCCTTTCCTGACTACTGACACTTCATGTTTAGAGTACTGAAGCAAGACTTTGATGAACTTGCCCAGTTCAGTTGGCTTCTCCATAATGATGTTCTTCAGAAGTGTCAATTCAACGACTCCTCTCTCGTCGGGGATGATGTTCCAAAGCTTCATTGCCTCTTCCGGTACTATTGGTGCCTCCAAATACAGTCGTAGCATCAAGGCATCTCGGTCCTCTTCTCGAAGTTTTCGGATTGCTCTTGATAGAATGCAGAAGAGCGACCTATATGAGATGCCCTTTTCTTTCTTGTGATGATTCTCCAGAACTAGGTCGTATGGGATTTCTCGGAATAGAGAATACTCCTTACGAAGCCAGTCTAGAGCTAAGTCCAATCTACGTCCGATGTCCTTAGTGATGAATCGGACTGCTGACTTCTTGATGCGTGGGTTGATCGTCGTCGAGAGTAACGTCAGGAACTTGGATGTCCTAGCAGAACTTAGGATGTTGAGTTTTTCGGCTTTAAGCAATCGATTGATAATCAGCAAGATGACCCTCTCCTGGATTTGACGACGAATAGGAGTTTCTTCTGATAGGTTGTCTTCAGATGACTTGAATAAATCTGCCGTAGTTTCCATCTTTTGAAGAGTACGGTTTTCTTCCAATGACTCTTCTTCAAATTGCTCAAAGTCGTCCTCCGGGGTTTCGTCTAATGGCTCCATGTCAAATGACTCGAACAAGTTCCCCATGGTCCCCATCTTCCGAAGGCCATTGCTTCCTTGGTCGAGATCTCCATTGAAAGTTTCGGTCTCATTTTCCATGAAACTTACTTCCTCCTGAAACAAATAAGAACATTTTTTTTGAGTAAATTTGTTTTTTAAAGATGAATTAATTGATAATGAGTCTTCTTTTTCTTCGGAATATATATTTACCTGGCCATAGTGCGGAAAGAAGAATCGAATCTTTAAGGGTCCTTTCTCAGGGATGGTTTCCAAACTTGGCTTCTTTATGGTGTTGCTGACGAAGAATTTATCCATGTTGGAGCTCGAGATAATGACAAACTTCCAGATAAAAATATCAAGAACTGGTTGATGAGTATAACCTCAAATTTGCAGTGATAGCAGAATAACAAAGATGTGTCTCAATGTAACGGATCGTACCGACTGGTGGTGGGACCAACATTGCATAGGCCTAAGAAGGGATTCATCCCTACTATAGGGGTCGGGAATGAGGGTGGGGGACAGAAGACAGGTGCAAAAAAGGGCTGTCACTGCAATGGTCGCAAGCTTTTTATTGGGCCCCACATAAACTCATCTTCAGGTATTGGTTGTTATTATGATCAACCCTACTTCCACTTGTTCTCGTTTGGGAATTTCCCGGAATATTAAAGTACCGTTAGTTTTTTTACGTGGTAGTTCTAGAAAGTTCTGTAAAAATGATTGAAAATTTTTTACAAATGAAATGAATAATTTTCATATTACTGTATTTATTCTTTTTATCTTAAATTCAAACATATCAATTGAATAATTCAATAGTTTTTGAAGAACTTATAATTTGAAAAATATATTTAACTAGTAGGAAATGCTACTAAATGTTACTTAATTACTTGAGTAAAAATAAATAGGCCTACGACATGCCGAAAAAAAATAAGCCCTCTACAAGCCCGATTGAAGCCCAATCTTGACTTAGAGAAATTTCCGTGCAAAATTTCTGAGACCATATTCGACAACGAAGACAAAAAATTTTACAAATGTAAATTTTTAGCACGAAAGTAAATTTGATGATGAGTTTTTATGACAATTTTTTTTCTTTTCTAGATATTTAAAATATTTTTGCGCTTAAATGAAGTGCGTTGAGAGCCAAAAAAATTATTTCGTCTTGAATTAGGTCTCCTTTGGGCTCCTATTATCTCAGAAGTAATTTTTTAGCTAAAAAAAAAAATTGGACCGAAAAGTTACTTAACTGTAGCTAGAAATGAATGATTATTATAATGCTGCTTGAACTCTTGGTTTTCAATAGCTGTTGATCCAAGGATTTGCTAAACTATTTCAATGGTAATTTTTTAGCTAAAAAAAAAATTGGACCGAAAGGTTACTTAACTATAGCTAGGAATAAATGATTATTAGAATGCTGCTTGAACTCTTGGTTTTCAATAGCTGTTGATCCTAGGATTTGCTAAACTATTTCAATAGTAATTTTTTAGATGAAAAAAAAAAAAATGACTGAAGGTTACTTAACTATAGCTAGAAATAGATAATTATTAGAAGTTTAGGTTGATAATTGAAGACTCAGTATTTACATAGCTCACCAGCAGTGAGACTTAGATTTTATTTAACAATAAAAAATATTTACAACATCATACAAAATACTATTATTATTATAAAAAAATATTTACATATATACAAAATTTACAAATTTACAAGTGGGGTTACAATTTGATATTTTCGAAGGGGAATTCTAATAAATAAAAAAAAACAGTTACATGTTATGAATAAATAATGTAAAATTGAAATATTAAAAAGTTAACATTGGTTTACATGAAAGAAAAAAATATTACAATAGTTATAGATCTACAAGTGGGGTTACAATTTTATAACTTCTTAGGGGAACTCTGATATATTTGAATACCATTTTCTGGACGTCAGGATAAATGCAGGGGAATATTCTCTCCAACTCCTGGATCAATGATGGATTTTTCTCTACCAGCCCAAGGTATAGGGCTAAGCAGGCTCTGACGGTTGACTCTGTCCACTGGGTGTTTGTTTGCTCTCTTCCTAGATCCTTGGTGGAGAGTTCTGCTGGTGGTGAGATCAGCCTCAGGTATTCGATGTGACAAAGTGTGAATTTCTCGATGGTTTTCTTGAAGATCGGATGCTCGTAGAAGTCGATCACCATCTCGACAGAAACCTTCCTGATGGTTGAAACTTCATGTTTGGTGTAGTTCAGCAAAACTTGGAAGACGTTGCTCAATTTGGCTGGCTTCTCCATGATTATATTCTTGAGAAGTGCCAATTCAGCCGCTCCTCTCTCGTCGGGGATGATTTTCCACAGCTCCGCGGCTTCGTCTGGGATGATTGGTGCCTCTAGATATAGTCTTCGCATCAAGACATCTCGCTCTTCTTCTGCAAGTAGACTGATTGCTGTTGATAAAACGCAGAAGAGTGAGCTGTATGAGATGCTTCTTCTGAGTTTCTGCGGCTCCTCTCCAGTTTGGTGGTGTTGAAGATCTCGGAATAGCGAATATTCTTTGTGGAGCCAGTCCATAGCAAGACCAAATCTCTTCTTGACGTCTTTAGTGATCATCCGGACTGCTGAATTCTTCACAAGAGGGTTTATCGTGGTTGAAAGTGTGATCAAGAACTTGGATCTTCTCTCAGGACTCGTGATGGCGAGTGCTTCAGCTTTCAGCATTCTGTTGATGATCAGCAGAATGATTCTCTCCTTGATTTGGCGTAGAATAGGAACTTCAGTTGATTCCTCGGAAGATGTAGATTGGGATGATTTCTCCATGGTGACACTAATATGCTTCCTCACAAAAATGACTGACACAAACTCGTTGGTGATTTTAGCGGTAAATTCACAAAAATTGCAACGAAAAAAAAAATCGGTGTGCTCACTATAACGGATCGTACCGACTGGTGGTGGGACCAACATTGCATAGGCCTAAGAAGGGACTCATCCCTACTATAGGGGTCGGGAATGAGGGTAGGGGAAAGGAGTCGAGTAAAAAGAGGGGTTGGTATTGCAATGGTCCCAAGCTTTTATTGGGCCCCACATGAACTCATCTCCAGGTATTGGCTGTCATTATAATCACCCCTACTTTTACCAGATCTTGTTGGGGAATTTCCCGGAATATTAAAGTACCGTTATTTTCTACGTGGAAGCTCTAGAAAGTTCTGCAAAAATGATTGAAAACTTTCTAACAATAAAAAAAATAATTTCCATTTTAACATGTATGCTTATTAATTAAATATTTTGTAGTAAATCAACAGGCTAAAATATGCGTTCATCATCTTGCAGTTGTGGGAAAAAAGAATTCAAGTTGGAATGTCAAATCATGCCAACAGTTTCCTTTTTGTTGAGAATATATTGAAGTCAGACAAATTTTTTCATGATTAAAAGAACAGAGTTTAAGTATTTTTCCTTTTCTTTCTGCTTGTAGTATAAGTGAAGAGGGGAATAAATTTCTAGGATTTTTTTTTAATTTTATGAGAAAATCAAAGCAGTTGGTTCGGAAAAGTAAATTGAGAGGATAAACCACGGACAATAAAAGTAAAATAAAGACAAAGACGTTAAGATTCCCGAAGGACGTCAACTGCTATCACAAGCAATGAACAGAATCGATAGAAGTAGGATTTTTAAATTGCTTCCAGAGATATATCTTTATAGTCCCTTATATCTTCTTTGCCCTTCTGTTTTAAACAAGGGAAATATCGTGAATAATAAAATTATTGATGCATAGTATAGATTTATTCGATTGAGTATTTTTTTTTTAATCAAAACTTAATGAAGACTCGGTGAAGAGTAAATAAAATCAAAGCATATCTAATCTATGTTTTATAATACAAAAAAATTCATTGTCTCTAATATTTTTCATAAAAGAAATGAAATAAAAATGTTGATCTCATGTAGAATATAATAAACTAGATTTTTACTTTAATAAATAGGTGATTGTGCTTAGAAGTTCTTCGCCAGGAACTAATTTTTTTAATAATACATAATTTATCGCAAGCTCATATCGATATTACTCCTCCTAAAAATTTACATCTTCTATACAGTTTCGTATTCGAAAATTCGCTTTTTGTGAATACTTTGCTTTTTTATAGATCATATAACGAAAACAGCTATTATAAAATTTATGGATCACAAAATTTTCTGTAACAAAAGGCTGTTGTAATTCCGTCCCAAAAGTTGTCATTACGAAGAATCTACCATTCAGAAAAAATTGAATGCTGTAAAGCAAAAATTTCGTTGAATATTTTTTAAGCTCATCAAGTCATTAATTACGGATGAAGTGTTATCAAAATAATGGATATGAGAGCTGATCAATGTTCGCACATTTTATATTTTTACATCGAACTCTTGAATAATATTATTTCACGGAGTAATTTCTCTTTTATGCAAATTTGAATTTTTTGAATATTGAATCAACTAAAAATACTTGAAAACAAATTAGTCTCCCCATTTTATTTGACATGAGTTTGTCACCCCACTCCGTTAGTCCTAATCGTCCTAATAGCCTTGAGTTAAGAGATCACATTGTTAATTTTTTTGATGGTAGAGTGCGTGCGAACCTATTCGAACAAGTCATCTATCGGACGCTTATGTAAGGTTTGCTAAAGAGTAAATTGATTATGTATCAGGTATGACTAAGATCAAGTAGATGCACAGTTTAAAAAAATAATATGTACACGCACTTTTAAGTAGATGACAGTGAATGTGCCTTACATGAACGAGTTGGAGTTATCTTAATCTAGTTTCTAGCAGTGCAAATTAGTTAATAATAAAGACTCTAATATTTTTTGTATTTTTTATAAATTTATAATGTGTTTATATATCTAGATGTCAATATGTCGGCTGAATGAACTGTTTATATTTGAACTACAGGTCAAGCCAACTTTCTTTTTCAAAGAAAATAAAAAAAAATATCGGACGCTTGGATGAATTAAAAGTAATATAGATAACTACAATTAAAACTTTTATTTATAAAAATTCTATCTATGATGTTATTATTACATCATGATGATTAATATTTCAATTTATATTAATGTAATATTATAGAGTTCATAAAAAATATTTTATACGCCGTATTTATTTTACAGTAAAATTATTTGTTCAGGTCAGTGATGAGACTATTTTTTTTTTAAATCTCCATTTTTTTTTAAGGTCATAATAAAGATTGAGACTGCAGTAGAAATAGATTTCCAATTTGTTGTGCAGAGGATATTTTACTCTGCTCATGATTGACTTTATGAATTTATTTCATACCATCATTACCCATTTACCAACAAAATATCTTCTTATTTATCCCAAAAAAAGTAAATTCTACTTTAAATAAATTTAACATTTTCATCACAAAATATCTCATTAGTGTCCAACATTAAATCGAGAAGTAGAAAAAACGCGTTAGCATAAAATTCACGAAGTAACAATAGGGAGGAAAAATACCTCGAGACTTGAACGATGCGCCTCGATGGGGGAGTAGAGGCTGTCTGGTAGAGTGAGAAAAAAAGTGAGAAAAACGGGGAAGAAAATAAAAAAAAAGAGTAAGAAGAACGTATGTGAAATAACGTCGCAGTGTGAAGTGAAGAGGGTGGAAATAACGCGGGGACGTTTTATTCGCGAGAGCGTGCTCTCCCTTTTCAACTCCTTCTGCTCTCAGGTGTCTGGCGATACTCCAGGGGAATGAATGAGCTAAAGAATCTTGCGGACGGTAAGTGCGAGACGCATCTGTGCGATCGTTTTCTACAAACAGATATAGCATATTCAATAAAAAAAAAAAACTAAGTAAAAGAAGTGTGAAATTAAGTAAGTAATTAAATTGAAATAAATGAATCCATGAAATGCATTAAATATTCAAATAAGAGTGAAATCAAATAATCAATAAATGAAATGAAATTCATAAAAAGTAAATAATATCTCCGTTAAATAATTACGTTAGTGGAATATTTCAGTATCGAACTGACGAAATTTATTTAATTAAAAAATAAATTGTCACAATGAACATAAATGTTGTAACAATTAAACTGAAATTTTATTCAATTATCATCTCAACAAACTAAATAGATAATGATTATTATAAAAAATAAATTTGAGATATTTTAACAAATTATTTAAGTAAAATAACGCGGAAAAAGACTTGAAAAAAAATAATTAAATAAACGAATATAACTTTCTGTGATGAATAGCTCATTAGCGATGAGAGAGTGTGGCTGAAGGGAGAAAAAAAGTGAAATAAAGTATAGTGAGAGTCATTGATTTTGATGCTTGTAAATATTTTCTAAGCCTTATATACATCCACTCTCATCGCACCCTTTACTACTAACCTATGCATGGAGTTTGCAACCCCTGATATGCCTTTACTTACAAAAGAAAGAAGGCCACATACGCAAGAGAAAATAAACAAAGAGGAAAGAGAAAGAATGAACGACAAAAAAAAGGAGAAAAGATATAAGGAGAATATAAAAAGAGTTTTTCGCGCGCAACTAGTTCTCGTGGCGAGCGACAGCGGAAAATTACCTAACGTGCGACAAGATGCATATATCCTTTTAAAGAGAGGACTCAAGGGAGTGTCGTGGTAAGAGGGTAGTTAAGTTCTTACAAGGTAATTTTCTAGACATTGCTTCAATTCTACTTTATTCTTACGTTGCTTCAATATTTTTCTTGAATACACACGTTCGAGGTTTCCAACTTTTTCTTTACAGTTAGTTACTAGTCGAATTTTGCAATGGATGAAGCTAGATAAGGACGTAAGAAAGAATAGGAAAAGAAAGTGAAGAGATATCAAATTAATTAACAATCGGGAATGATGAATGAGTCGACTAGTTAAGGCACTCAATTATAGATGATGAATTATTAAAAAATTATCTGGTTATTCTTTTTTCTGTACTCTCTTCTCAATTTCTTTGACTTGAATAGAATTAGCTTCGTTCTTACTTAATTGAGTTTGAAATAAATTATTGAGAATATGCAAAATTCTCTGGTTTCAATTTCAAAAACTTTTTATCTAAGTATTCTTTTTCGTTTATTTTCACTAGAAAAAAATGGTTGAAGGTTGTAATTTTTCAGGCAAATAATTGAAAGTCTGGGTGTTGGAATAAAATTGAATTGTTTCACTTGGAAATGTTTGAAGTCTATTTTTGATTGATAAAAGTTTGTTATTTTTCAACACTTTAACTAAACATCATCCTTTATCCTACACTGATAAAAAGATTTCTTTAAATGCTATATGATTTATTAGTAATTAATAAATAAATGATTTGAAAATAAACATTAAATGAATTATTGTTAACAGAATTAATAATTTCTTAGCTGTTATTTCTTACTCTAATAATACGAATAGTGTTGAAGTATTAAATAGTTTTCTCAAAATTGAAAACCATTCATAACAATTACGATCACTCACTTTTTTACAATACGTTCAAAATATTTAAATTAATTTTCATGTCCATTGTACTCATTCTTATATTAACCGGAAGTCAAGGATTATTAGGTTAAATGACATTTGAAATTTCTTCCATGAAATTATGTGACTATTCGAAAAAGCCATCTATCGGGCGCTTCGGTGAATTACAGTCAAACTCTTATAATTTTTATCCCTCGGGCAAATTTTTCTAAGAATTAAAATTACGGGGCCCTGTGTTAACATATGGACTAAACTATAGCATATTGACATTTAATATACATAAAGTAAAAATTACGGGGCTAAAAATTATAGGAGTTCAACTGTACTATCATGAATTCCTCTATTAGTTTGATGATTTATTTTTTATTTTGTAATAATCCATGTTATTCAATAAAGAAAGTAAAATGAGTGTTGTAAAAGCACTAAATAAGCATTTTAGTTCCATAAATTGGAAGAAATTTGGATTACTCACCAGGGATAAAGCCATAAAAGAATTTTTAGAAGAAACACAGATCTAGCGCGAGGATGGAGGCAATACGTTAAATTATAAGCCTGAACTTTGGGTATATTTATATATACAGAAGAAAAGTCAGATAGAGAGTAAAGTGAACTAAGAACTGGAGACGAGCAAACTAGGGAAAGAAAAGGTAGCTAGAATGCTCACAACTTACATCGCACTTAGCAATTTGCCACAAAGATGTGAATCTCACTTTGCACTGTGAAAAAATATTGTCCCGATTTATTTCCAAGTGATGTTGAGTCAGATGCATATAAATCAATTTTGTGTTCAACCGGATGTTTAAAAAATTAAAAAATTAATTATAATTTAACAAGAAAATATGATAAATTCATTGACATTCTTTAAATTAAAATGAATTGTTTTAAATAAATGATATTTTGGTATTTTTTTAAAAGTAAGAAACATTAAAATAAAATGTTGTAGATTAAAAAATTCAATAACAATGATGCATAAAAAAATAATTGTGTGGATAAAATGAAAAAATAGAGTCGGAAGTTGAAGTTTATACCAAGCTGTATGTCAAAGAATAAAAGAACTGAATAGATTTTTTCAATAGATTGAAATAAAGAATGGGGGGAAAAAAAAAATTTTTCTCAATTATAATTCCACATTCTTTAAGCTGCTTTTTAATCTTACAAGCTTTTCATTTATCATCACGTTTGTTCAAGTTGGAGCTCTAATATGTTATAAAGAGCCTCGAGGTCTTTTCACCCTTCGTCGAAAAGCTCAAGAACTCAGGGAGAGATACAACACGTCTGTCGTCTGAATCCCACCCCTTTCTAGTCATTTTACTCTCACAAGAGCTGACTTTCCTTTGATTTGTCTAGGTCATGTTCTGCCATTAAACTGAGTGCATCAGCAGTATAACAAATTATCTAGCATTTCCCTACACTAAACCCTTCAATCTCTCGGTACTTGAAGAAGACAATGATGGCAATGGAGTATTGTTAGAAAATTCTCTATCAAGGTTTTTAAGAAAGAATTCATTCTTTTTGCTGTCAAAATATTTTTTTATTATTCCATTCTAGTGAATAAAATATATCAATGTTCAACAGCTTAAAACGTCCGAACAAATCTTGAGATTACTACTTACCAAATTTTTATTGTTGCATTTTATCCATTCTTTGGATGTTTATTTCATTATTTAAACATTATTTTTTTATTTTACTTCAATAAACAATGTGTGGTAATTATAGATTATAGTCCATTCATCCCCCTCCCCTTCTCATTGGCAATTATTTACGACTTGTACAGATCTACTTTCAATAATCAAAGTGGTGGTGCAAAGAGAAGTTAGCTGCTTTGTTTTTATTGGCTAAATGTGACTCCATATTGTGTCATTTTTATTTTAAATTTGATTAGTTCTCCATCAATTGAACTCTCACACTTGTGTCTAATGTTTTACTTTTCGTATTTGCACTCATTCTGGCTTTTTGCACTCCTTTATTCCTCTTCTGGCTTCAAATCGAAGTAAGTTTGACAATATATTTCGTTTCCATTGTAATTAGGAATGACAGAGTTCAACTATATAATTACTAAATATTTCTTGATAATTTTATCAACATTTTTATCTTACTGAGAAAAAGAAGGTTGCTTCCAAGAAAAATTATTATTAATTTAAATCAAAATGCTTTGATTTGAAAAATTTTTTTTGTTAGCAGTCTTTTCTTTACATTTATTAAAATAAATAAATATGTCTATTGAAAAAATAATTTCAGCAAATTCCACAACACTTGGTCCTAATAAACGAATAGAAATATTAAAAATAATTTACATCACCCACGCTATTTACCAGAGAAAATTAAATGTCACGTGGGATTATTTATTTACAAAAGCGACATTTACTTCTGAAAAGGAGCCATGTAAACGGCTTTTTTTACTTAACTAAAAAATAATAAAAAATAGAGAGAGAGAGAGAGAGAGAAAAGAATGGAGTGAACTTTACAACATGTTGAGTGTGACAAACGAAAGCACGTTATTCCATCCAACTTCTCACACTGTCGGAGCTGTTATGTACGCAAGAAAAGGAAAGGATGAAGTGTGTGAAGGTGGACTGGAGTAAAATGTCGCAGTCTGGTGACAGCACCAGGAGGTAAAAATGAAGGGAATGTTAGGGAATTTGAGATAGATGACGGAAGGAAAATGCTTGACGCTTTAGGCAAGATGTAATCACACAAGGAAACTCAGGATGGTTCGTTGCTATATGAGTGCGAGCAGAGCGAGAGAAAGTGGCAACCAGGTGGTACCTCAGCGGATATCGAACGGATGTGGGTGCCAGATAGCACTCGAAAGAGGGTGAGAAGCGAGAGAATGGCTTGGAATGGACGAAGAAATGTCAGAGTGTGCGAGGGAGATGTAAGGAGATTTCCAAAGATTCCATTGCTTGGACGGAATGCCACCTTACACATCCGAGGTATCTAGAAGAGAAAGAAATCACCTCAAAGACGATTTCTTCTCTCAGATAGAGATCATTCTGGATTTGCTACAGCTAAATCTTTGGTACTCTGTCTGATGCACCTGTGGCCTGAAAATCTCAACAAATAGTCGATACTTGATGTAAAAAATCATTTCTGGTATTTGGAGACGATTAATTGATTCACTAGATTTACAGAGTTGAAACAAAATAATAAATTCTTGGGGATTAATCACTTTAGAGACTGAGGTGAAACATAGACTCGTGTGAAGGAAAATATTTCAGTGAGTTCAATAAGCTGATCATTTTTCAGGGGTTAGTGTCTTGGAAAACATAAACAACAGTTCTCAGAAGAAACAAGACTGTTCTATTTTGCAGACAATTTTGCTTCTCATTAGGAAGAACCCTTTGTGTTCATTTGTCTACACTGAGAAATTGATATTCCTAGATCTAGAAAATTTATACAATTTCTAATCTCATTCTATTATTTTTATTTTTAATTTCAATAAAATTATCTTTTATCATAATATTTTTAAATACAAGGAAATTATTTATCATTTAATTTTTTTTTAATCTTGACAAAATAAAATAGATTGGATAAGGACCTTGAAGGACCTTTACTCTAACAACACATTAGTGTTGCAGGGTCTTGATACTGATTGAAAGTACTTATAATTTTATCATCATCACAATTTTTAGGAGTATCATGTCAACAGTTGTGATCAATTTAAATTTATCCAACACCTTATTCAGGTATTTCAAAAGGAAGAATTAAAAGATCTATTGAACTTGCACCATAAATTCTCGATCCAGGAATATCGTTATTTTCAGTGAATCTGTCAAGACATCGTTGATTTTTAATGAAAATGAATTGAAATGTTTGGGAAAGAGTTTTTTTTTCATCATGTGAGATATTTGTTTAAAGAAACTGTTTTTAAGGAACCTTAAAATTATTTTTTTTTTAATTTCTGGTGGGTTGAATGAATTCAAAAAGGTTGAATGTTTTTTTTATTGCTGAACTATTATCTCAAGTGTCACAAATATAACAGCAGTTAATGTTAAACTGCCACCAGATAAGACAATTTTCAGCATTATATACTTTTTTATCATTCTCTTTAGCGTTTTATCCATTTACTTTTTGGTCTCTTTCTATTTCTTTTGGTACTTTTTCTTCCATTTCAACGATAGAGAACGCTTGGCCATGCATTTCTCTCGAATTTTCATGCACGCCACTTTTTCTCTGCGTAATCAGAGGGAAGACTCTCGAATTCAGGCTTGGTTGTAACGTGAAAATAGCTGTTCCGACGCGACTGGGACATTAATTTTGATGTAATTCTTTTTTATTCATTCCGATTCTTTCTCATCATTCTGATCGGACAATTTTTTTCCGTGCATAACGAAAAACATGACAATAAAAATAAAATATAATAATAATGATATTTAATGCTGATAGCATTACGTCACTTGAGAGAATGCATTTGACATTTCCGAGTGTCATAAAATATATATATATATTTTTTTTGTTGTTTTATTATTTTTTATTTTACGAGTAAAGTCACTAAAAGTGTTCACCAACTGTGGTCTAGAGTTTCGAAATTTTTTCAAAGCCGTAAAAAAAAATTCTGTGCTTCCGGAGCTTCAAAAGCTTTTTAATTTTCCCCTCCTGGATATTGCGATGCTCCATCCCCTTTACGTTTTTCTTCCTCTGGTGTGCTCGAGAGGGTTGTTTCTGTGAAGTGCGTAGCCGAGAGCTTGCTACTGCTACTACTTGAGTGTCTGAAATTCGTAGAATAAAGCGAAATCGTGTCTCAAATTTATAATGCATAAGTTTTTACGACGCGATACGCTTTGGTAAATTCGTATACGCACGAGTGGAAAATTTTAAATCGAGTGGACTACCTTTAATACCCCCGTCAAATATTAAATGAATTCCTTTTAGTTCAGATTTCGCTCTTTATGATCAATCAGTATTTTTTGATTCAATTGTTATTGAAATTTTTTACTTTCTATCAATCGGAAATCACTCTTCTGATCGAGAATAAAAACATTTTAAGATTTTATTTCAACTTGAAAAATATTTCAACCCTCATTTTTAAGGTTTTAAAAATTTTTTAAATCAGATCAAAGGAATTATCATCAGCAATAATAACTTTTAGTAATAATTGTTAACCTCAATCCTTGAATTTTATTAACTTCCCAATGAGAAGTTATAGTAATGGATTCAATTGTTGTCATTTATTTTCAACTTTGCTTAAAATTTATTTAATCATTATTTAAAACAATTAAAATACACACAGACATTAAACTTGAAATAATTTTTTATCTTTCAATAATATTATATTTTTTTTATTTCATTTTTTAACTCACAAAAATGCATATTCCGATCGTTTTAATTTGATTAATAAATAATTAGTTTCTTGGAGAGAGAAGGAATTTTTTTCATCTAAAATTCGTGTGTATATTTAATCAATTCAGTCTCAAACCCAATTTTTTCCAAGAATAATGAAGCTCAACTAATTTTTAATCAAAGTGGATTCCTTTTCTCCTTAAAAGAAATAAAAAAAACTAGATCTCTCTGCCTGCTTCTAATTTCAATCTGTTTTTCAATTTATTTAACTATTCACTCTCCTATACCATCAGTTCTTGATTTTAGAAGCGTAACTCGTTTATGCTCACTATGCTTTCTCATTCTTAAAAATTTCCTTTGAGCAATGAAAACTATAATTTAGTACGTCTACTTGTATTTTCAAGTCTAGAGTGTTGGTTAGCCGTTATTTACTCTGACTGATTGCCTGCTGGTGTAGTTCATTCTTGTGGACTTTCGATCTCTGCCATAGCTTGAAAGAGTTTCTCGTTGTTCACAATAGTAGTGAAGTGACTCAGAAAATGAGGGAGCAAGGGAGGGGGGTAAAAAGAAGTATAGCAAGAGAAAATGAAGAAGTAAGAAAAAAAAAAAAGGAAATACCAGTTGATGAAGGACGGAGAAAAAATAGAAGGAAGAAAATGCTCATGACATGATGATGGGCAGTATTTTATTTCACTGGACATGCCTTCAAGGTCTTGAACGGTTGAAATAAAAAATATATATTCTTGTCTAGGTTTAGTTGTTATTTTTGTTGAATAATGGTGTTGGAGATAAACTTCGAGACACATAGACAGGTAATTCCTTTCTTTCTCCACTGTTTCACACTCTGGAAATTTATGGAAACACAAACATACCGAGATAGTGTGAATGTCAGATGGAAAAGAAAAAATTATTCCATTTAAAATTTTATCAAAGGAATTAATTAAAGTGATACAAATTTTTGAGCTAAAAAGTCTTTTTGATTTCAATGGATGTAACTGATTTATGTTTAGGAAGTTTACTCTACTTCCTTCAAAATGAATCATGTACTTGCAGTCTTGAAATGTGATAAATTGTACTATTTTCTCTATTTAGTTCAATCAGCTTTTCATTTATTTACTCTTACGTTTACTACCTTGTGTATTGAGATGCATTTTATGTCTGCTAATTGTACTACTAGTGTTTAGGTATTACTTATACACTACGCGACATAAATGGTGTCTCAATTTGGTATAGGAGGGTATAGGGAATCGTATGTATAACCTCAAAAAAACTACAAAAATCCCTGGCTTGAACTGTTGAGTATATTTAATAATAAAATAAATAAATAAATCATTTTATTTCTCCAAAACAACCTTTAATATTTTGAATTATTAATACTTTATTGTAAAGAATAATTTTTTTTTAAATATTGCAAGCTTTTCTGATTTGAATCGAGCAGGAAAAAAATGCAAAATGATATTTTTTTTAGGAATTGTTGAAAGAAAAAAGGAATAGATAGATGGGATAAGTAGTCTATTTCATTTCTGCAAATCAGACATTTCTAAATCGTGACTTATCTTCCTTATCGTGTGACCGAGAAAAGAAAAGAAGTCGAGTTGAGGATAGCGCAAATGGTAGGGAGTTAGGTGGAGGAATGTACCTGCCTAAGAAGCAATCACTCAGGATAACTAGCTAGCCGATAACTTTAAACAAGATATATTGGCTGCAAAAGAAGACCTGCAAAGAGGAAGAGTATCAAAAAAAAACAAAAAAGATGAGAAGAATCTAGTGATGATGAGAAAAAAGGAATATTAAAAATACTTTTTCTATCAAACAATCATTTTTGTCATTTCTTTAGAAAAATCTCTGCTTTATAACACTTTATATCATCATAATCTCAGTTTTTCAACTAAAAAAAAAATTGTTTTAATAAATATTCCCTAGCGAATTGCAAAAGGATCTTCTTTTATTTCAATATTCAAACCTTGGAGTAAGAAATTAATTGAATTGAGAATCAAATTACAGAAGAAATTTTATTCTACCAAATTCGTGTAACCGTCAGTTTCAAGAGAATATTGGCAGATATTAATATCGAAAATCAATAAAGCTTTCATATTTGCTTCGAAGAATAATGAATTAAACATCAACGATGTCATGTAATTCAACTGTTGCATGGTATTACGAAAAATAATTTTTTTTTCTACTGACCTCTTGAGTGATCATTATTATTGAGAATAAAACAATGAATACATTAATTAATAATATAATATTTTTATTGTTACGATATTATAATTAAAAACAATTCACTAAAACTATTTACAAATTGGCAGTATTTTTGATGTCATGAACAATAGAATTTATTTCGAACTTCATTATTTTTTAATAGGGACACAAAATGTACAAAGCGTACAAATGTAAATTTTGAGTAATCAAATAAAATTGAGTTGTTAATTGAGTTCAATTATTTACAAATGCTCTTTGGAGTTATTTTCACCGTGAATAAGAGAACGTTATAACAATTAAATTATCTTAACGTTATTATTGAACATTTTAATCGAACTCTATTATAATTCATTTTGGATTAATTTATTTCTTTTTGTTCTGTTTCATGTACGTGAATATCATTTTTATATCCAAAATTTAACATATTGGTAATTCGTATTGAAAAAAATCTGTAGTTAATTATCCAAATAATTTTTCAGTGAATTCCGAAGTGTCATGGCGGGTGTTTTGGTCGTGAGCTTTTTATTTCAGTAAAAATGATTTATTTTACGATTATTATTGTACTTATCTTATCAATGTCTGATTAATGATATGCATACCACTTTTCTGAATATTTATAAGTATTTTTTACATGAAAAAAACTCATAACAAATCCACAGTTTGATGAGAAAAATTCGAGGTGATTTGAGGTTAGTTAAGCCCAGCCTTAAGATAGTTATTTAGTAGTGATCTAGATAGTTTTACCAGCTATCTAAATAGTTAGAAAAGGTATAAGAATTGCTGTGACTGCAATATACTTCAGTTATACTTTGGATTATTCCTACAACTATGAAATTTTTTAGTGTAATATTTATTAAAAAAATTAATTGATAGTAAATAAAGATAAAGATTAAGTAAAAATTATTCTGCAACTCAGGATAATCTAGAGTACACTGCATAGACAGAATATTTTTAAAATGGAAAAGAATCTTCATTGTCCTATAGAGTTAATTTTATTTAATCCTTTTTTTCTCGACCCAAAGCAAGCATTAATTAAATATTGTAAAATAAATTTATGTCACCATCTATCTATTCATTGACAAACGACTGATTTTGCTGTTAGCAACACTTGACTGATTTATTCATCTTCAATAAACATTTTAATTAGTTTTACTAAACATTCAGTATGCATTTCGCCATATGTCATAATATTTTTAATTAAATAACTAAGTTATTATGAATAGTTAATTTTATTTTGGACCTGATTTTCAAGATCATCTTATTTATAGTTTGCTACGAAGGAATACTTTTAAATGATTGAATGAATTAGAAGTGAATTTGTAATTGAACAACACATAAATGACTTGTCAATAATTAAATCAAAAAGTTTGAAAGAAATAAAAATATTTAAATAGCATTGTGTCTGCAGAGAACGTAAACTGAGAATGAACATTCGAAACGAGATAGCTTCGATGCACCCCTTTGGCTAATTAACTTGAAACGTATTTACGGAAAACAACGAGTTAATGGAGTCACGTGGCAGTGACTCTGCATCAGCTTCGTCATTGTTGCTTGCCACGAAACCCTATCTAATTGGTTAACTTGAGTATTCTCGTTTGAAAAGTGATACAAAACAACTGTGAATTGTTAAACACAGGGCAAACTATGCTCTTACTATATATTATTACAAACTTTTGAATACACATATCTACATTGCAATTCATCTATTTTATTTTATCTCATATTTAAAAAGGAAAAAAAAACCCTTTTTATTTATTACATTTATCGCATTTATTTTTCAATTTTTCCTTTATTTATTTTTTAGATAGCCATTTCGTTTTGTTTTCAGAGTGTCACGAGGCATGCACTGATAAAAAAAAAAAATAATAATAATGATGGTAAAAAAAAATAAATAAAAAAGTTTTTTGTCTACATCGACATTCATTGCGTAGTTTTTCATGGCTTTTCTTGTGTGTCTATGTCAGGACCGGTTGCGTTATTCTAATTCCTAGGAACGAAGTGAATGAAGAGCCCAGGCTCTGCATTATAAATGGGGATGAATTATGTCGCGCACGAGTACGGGGTTGAATTATTACCGCGGCAGTGAGCGTGCGCCCTCGGCTAATGGATCAAAGCCGTCAGTTCGTTCGCTAATTTTGCGCCTCTCGCCCTGTGCATTTTACTTCTTTTTCTACCACTCAACTTCCCTCAGCCTTTAACCCCAATATTCTTAAGCAGTTTACCTTTGAAAAAAAAAAATTTTCGTCGTTCTCAAAAAACTTTACGAAAAATTAAACATAATCACTATTTTCTTATTAGCTCACTTTTATGGCGTTAAGTTTCTTAGTTTTTTAAGCTAACGTTTTATGACTAGTCAGAAGTAAATGAGCCGTCTGGATGTCAAGAGATTTAGTTTAAAATTTTCATTCGTGTTTGAAGGGTTTCGTAATTATTTTATATTATTTTTAATGAATATTTTGGTTTGTATTGTACGTTTTAATTCAATTGGAGTTGATTGAATTTTTTTTTTGACATTTAATTAAATACGTTTAATACTTGATAATAAAAATACTTTAAAGAATTAAATAAACATTTGGTAAAAAAATAAATAAAATATTTGTTTACAAAATTAGTGAATTATTGATAATTAAATTAGTTTAAAAAAAAAATTCAAACTTTATGTTTGTTAAAATTTTATCATACTCTATAGTAAATAACGAGGAGTTGAAAAAGTTTTTTAAATAAGTCTGAATGACAATTCAACTTTGAAACAATTTATTAAGAATTATTTTTATGGAAAGTAGGGAATTAAATACAATTAATTTTTTCTAAAAACTTTTCCTTTCGTCTTCATGAAATTTCTTTATTTTCCTAAGTTGCTTTTATTTCTTCCAACGTTGACGTTTGTTAAAGAAAAAATTAAAGAGTAGGGAAAGGTAGTGTAGAAGAAAGGAAAAGTTTCTCACGAAAGTTCCTTGAGATGAAATCTATCATCACGGGTGTTTCTTGTGGTTTTGTTGAAAATGAGAACAAGGACGTACCTTCTCTCCATTATAAATTCATTCTCTATTGTCTTATTGTTTCGTCTGTCCAAGCCACTGGTGTCTCGTACGTCGACACTTTGAAATTCGCGAGTTTTCGTGCGTCCGTTTTGTATAGAGTACTGAGGACAAAAAATGAGCTTAAACTTAGCCAACTTACATTCAACTATCTTCTCGTGATGAATTTATTGTTATTTTCATATTCTCATATGACAATTTTCAACTATTTTCCAGTTCAAAGTATTTCATTATTATTTTAGTATATTTTATGCCTTATGAAAAATCATTTAGCAATAAAAAAAATTCGGGCAAGTTGTTCTCATGGTCATTAACAACAAAAAAGTGCAATTAATATTCTTATGATTATATTAACAAATAATTTGGCAATAAATTAAGATCTCAAACTATTTAATGATTATAACAATTTTTATTAGAATGCCACAAAAAATAATTTAATAAATTTAATACAAGAAATAGGCATAGAGCTTTTTTTATTAATGATTAATAGTGATTTTATGAGAAGTAGGAATTAATCAAAATGTTTAACAATTGTTAGCATTAAAATTAAGATGGCCTATATAGAAAAAAAAATATTTCTTAAAATATATTAAAATATAATTATTTGGTCCAATTTTGTGTAATAAAATATATAAAAATAGAGAAAAAAGTAGGATTATGAGTCATTTTTTATTCTTCTCCGTGAAATTATCATTAATTATTACTTTTCGACGTTTTTGTTTATTGCTAAAAAGTTATTTTTCAAAATATTTTTGGGTTAGCTGATGGAAGATGCACTGTGCTCGCATAATAAACGAATGGACCATATTAAAGACTGGACCATAATCCTATCTTCTCCTCTATAAATAATAATATATTAATTAATACTAAAAATCGCTGAATATTGATTGATTGATTAAATTAAAGAAGATGGAAAAATGATAAAAAATAAATTGAACAAAACTATTTGTTAGTAATAACAAAAAAAAAATTTTTCCCCTTCAAATGTAACTTTTTTTCTAAACGAAATATTTTTTTTACAATCATTAATATATTTGAGCCAATCTTATGCTCCATTTTATCCACAATTGTCATCCCAAATAGATGAATAAACTTAGCTAAGATTAATGAAATGTATGGAGAAAAAAAATTAATCTTATTAATAATCTAAGAAAACAGACCACATTGAAATCCTTTTCATGCTCTATATGACATTAGAATGTTTTTCCTTCTTATTCATTATTATTTATGGAACAACGGAAGGGAATAAAACATTCACATCAAGAGATTTCATAAATAAAAAAAAAAATGGACTTGAAAAGAAGAAAGTTTTTTTTCTAGTTCATCAGAGTAGTTTGATTAAAAATGAAATGAAAATCAGAAAGGAAGAAAAAAGAATGACAAATAAAAGTAAGAGACTACAACAATAGCATGAAAAAAAAAAAAAAATAGAGAAAAAGTATATAGGACTAAAGATAAAGCTATTATATGATTATTATGATTATTATTATTACAAATGACTGAAGGGATTTTTGATATCCCTCACATCATATCACAGTATATCAATTTATCTTAATCGATTCTTGCTATCTAACCACCCTCACTCATACCACCACATTCCTTATCGCCTCGTCTCGATTTCCTTAGCCCATCATCCGCAAACTCATCTAGTAATCCATTCGCTTGATCTCCACATTAACCATCCCCTATATACTGACCGATCTACCCTTAGGGAATCACCGAGATATCTTGATCTCAGTTCCGGAAACCTGTGGTCAATTCATGTCCATCGATTTAGGAATAAATGTCCCCTGTTCGAACATATCTCTTAACATTTCCATATTTTTCTTCATCAAATTCCAGAAAAAATTTCACATTCAACCAGAAAAAAAGTATTCTTTATCTCCATTCCTTCGATTTAAATTTTATTTTTTTCAAGAAAAATTAGAGATTAAATTTCTGAATTTATTTGCTGCTTGTTCCAATGAAAAATGGGGAAGATATTGACTGGGTTAAAGATGAACGTTTGCAGTGTATACGAGTAATATGTTCACTCGCATGGGGGTTGATACCATACAGGCTGTAAGTGAAGGATGGGGGATGTGCTATAGAGGGTGATTTGGTTTTATTAAAACTGTCAGCACGACAGAGGTTAAAGGCAAGTGCGTGCTGTTGTCAACAGTTTATTGCGACGCTACATGAATGAATGTATATATTAAGATGAATTATCAAGATTAAGCTTTGACAAAAGTGAAAAAAAATGTCTACTAAATAATAGAGTTAGGATATATTATATTAATAACAACAGACATTCCTAGAAATGAGTTGATAAAATTAGGAGCAAAGTGAAAAATGAATAGAAATTGGATAAAGAAGAATGATGTTCATTTGGCAGTTGTATAATGAGGCGTAACTTGATGAACAATGGGCGTGAAAGCAAAAGGAATATTGTCCAGTGTCTTTAGAGTAAACTAAAGTTGGTACAATCCAATTGACCTGAATGATCTCGTAATCCACCCCTTCTCTTTAGCCTACTGCGTTCTCGGATGCTTAAGTCTCGCTTCTTCTTAAGATGCTCCTTCAGTTTCGAGTCTCATCCTTCAGGTCTTCAGCTAACTTCAAGGATGAGCGAGTGCCTCCTTTCGTTCGTCAACGAGATCGAATAGAATTAGGACATAAGTGGATTATCAGCCAACGAAGGTCGAAGAAAAGCAGCCAGGAAGATCGTCATGACTGCTTTACTGTATATATACTTTAGTGAAAAGTACTCTGTAC
The DNA here is from genome assembly GCF_013357705.1 of Chelonus insularis. Classification (NCBI taxonomy): domain Eukaryota; kingdom Metazoa; phylum Arthropoda; class Insecta; order Hymenoptera; family Braconidae; genus Chelonus; species Chelonus insularis. The sequence continues at coordinate 180,140 of NW_023276544.1, forward strand.
GTAATTCAATTGTTATCATTAAAATAATTTAAGCTTCACCCAAGCTTTTAGTATTTTACTTCAAGTTTTATGTAAACTGTTAAACTGATTTACTGACTAGAATGCTGTTGATGCTAACAATTTATTTGTGTGAAAATTACATTTAAACTAAAGCTCATTCGATATTTTTATTGGCTTGGAATTTATTTTTCTGTGATGAAAAAATTCTAATAATGATATTAAACATCTCTTGAAAAAAGGGAGAATCGTTTTATGAAGATAATAGACCAAGAGAATAATGGCTATATTAAACTGCTCAAATGTCTTGAAAAAATGAATTTGATATCACTTGTTCAGAATAATTACTACCTCAAAATTACTTTCATTTTTATTCAACTTTTTAGTGAGAAGTTTTCAACAACATTGAATCCAATTTTTGCTATTTTTAGTTTTTTCAATGGGGAAGTCAAAATATTGGGTATTATTATGATGAAGCACTTTTAAATGAAAGGACATCTATTCAGGTATTAATTAGAATGATAGTTGGACTTGAATTGATAACAAATGCTTGTATAAATGACTTTTTGTGAAAGTAGTAGCATGTTACAACCTACCCCGTTCTTGGGGCAAGTTGTATCTGGCGTGGGGAAAGTAGTAATAAAATAATAAAACAAAATATTTGGATGATTTTTAAACATTTATTGTAAATCAATATGAAAAGTATTTCTTATAACGTATTTATTACAAACTCATTTCAAAAAGACATTGTAGTAATTTGGAATCAAACTTTACGAACTTCATTTTATTATGTTACCTGGAAAAAATAGTGCACCTGCTCACAACCACTCATTGCACTTTTCTGCACCTCACTGGCTGTGCTTACGTCCTAGACCTCGTTATAAGGAACAGATTAAGTGTAAATTGGAAACAAAATATTCGACACCAGCTGGCTAATTAAGCTGTTATTACTTACTTCTGTTTGGGTGGTATTATTTCCTACCTTCGTCTTAAATACTTCTTTTAAAAGAAAAAATTTTTATTTCTTAAATAAATTCAAATAAATAATTTCTCAGTCCTATAAATTCCTGTAATATTAAAGTTTCAAGATAAAAACCAATATATTTCGTTTTAATTAATTCCAAAAGAAGAAATAGGTGATAACTTTCTCACCTTTACCCTTCTGTAAACCCTCCTTCATTTTACCTTGCTATTAAAAGAAATAAATAAAAGAGGATCCCGAAGAAAGTGTGTAATATAAAAATAATATTTTTTTCACTTTATTCCTCAACTGATGGGTTCTTATGTATATGAATCTGACGGCAATAAAGACGAAATAAATATGTAAGGGGAGGATGAAGAAATAACAGAATAATAAAATGTAAGAGAGAAAAAACAAAACTAATAACTGTAATTCGTCGACAGTAAAACGATAAATTGTCAGAGAATGTACGAAATAAAAGATAGACATTTCAGAGTTGAAAAAAAAATAGTCATAATAATGAAAAAGGTGAATCTAGATAACGAGGATGACTCGACAAAAAGTGAAGAAAATTACAGTGTTGAATCGTGAGAATTTCGTCAAGCAAAAAGTACTTGATTTTATGACAGTTAAATAATAAGATTTTCATTGAAAAATCCAGTAGACAAATTAATTATTCAACGAAATAACTCAGACAATTATTGTTATCAGATTTTCGAGGTTAATTCATTTTTATTATTAATGTCAAATATTTTTTATTTATTATTCCATATTTTTTATCACTATCAAAAAAATGAAAGACATCAATTTATAAATAATTGATTTAACAATTTGAATAAATTACTTTTTGTTTATTAATATCATTAGAGATATTTTTTGTTGTCATTACAAAAGCAGAAAAGCTTGAAAAAAAATTTTATTTGGGTCTTTTCTAAAGAAATTACTATTATCACCTCATTAACATCAGATGTTTTGCTTCACGCGGTTTTCCAAGCCAATTGTCATTAGGATATTTAATCTTAAGAGATTTTTTAGCAATATTCAGACCAACTTGAATGCAAAAAATGAAAAGATTTAAGAAAAAAAGAAGTCTCAAGGTATTGTGTTCAACATTAAAGTATTGATTGATTTTAATTAAATTTAATTATTAAAAAGATAAAGAAGGTTTATTTGTTAATTGAAGAGAAGAAACTGATTAATTATTAGCCTTGTAAGCTTGAATGCGATGTTTTTAATTTTTTAATTTGCCTTATTAGTCTAGAGAGAAATACTTGAATTCAAGGAACAAGAAGATAAAGGCTGAGGTGCTATCTCGCATAATAAACACATTACATGCACAGTAAGGAATCCAATGCAATTCCAGCACGACTGGTATACGTTCCAATAGTCATCTTTAGGTAGATCCTGGAGGCTTCTGTCTTAGATCTTTAATGAGAAGGCTTTCTCTTCTGCTTACATACCGAGAATTCTGAGGTACACGATACCTAAAATTATTAACCGCATTTCAAGTACAATCGTTGGAAATTAATTTGTGTTAGTTATTATTGTACATTAAAGAAGATATTTATTGCTGATTACATTGAATCATAAATTTAACATTAAATTCTGGTTTGCTCTCTATATGAATTAATCAATTAACTGCATCCCAATTTCATGACAATAATGTTTGCTTCTCTCTATTACTCACTCTCATGTCACTTATCATACGAATATCTGTCTGTTGAAACCACTCGCATCTATTCTAATATCTACAGTCACATAAATATTGAATACGCATCCATAAATTTACGAAAATTATGGTGATAACCAGGATAGTTATTTTTAAATTTATTCCTTGTGTTTTGAATTTAAGGGAATTGTTTAAGATACTTCAGTAGCATTGGTTGAAAAAAAAGGTCATCCAGTCAATAAAAATGACTAGAAGGTCCCGGGTTCGACTCCTGGTCTCGACAGAAAATATTTTTCGCTGAGAATCGTCCTGGGTTAGTTGTAAATTCGCGTCTATATGTGTTAAAAAATTGGCAAAATGGATGTGCTACTCTTCTAATTAGAACCTTATTCTGAAGTTTAAATACAAATGACATTAGATTAATTAATTAATTCTATTTAAAATAATTAAGAAAAATAAAAATCTATTTTTTTAATAAATTATTCGAAGTAACCATCAGAACTGAGTTTATAAAAATGTTACCATGTCAATTTTAAAAAAAATTTTCTTGGTGGATGGACCATTTTCTATCATAATTAATAAATAATATAAAAATTAATTTAATACCTCTATCCTCATGATATAGTGGCTTATTAAAATTGCGTAGTCATTTTATTTATTATGTATTGCAGTAATTCGTTAATTCCTCTAATTGGATGTTCAGAAGTACATGAACATCAGAGAGACCAAAGTTATATCTATTTCATTACCGAAAGATTTAAATAACTCAAATGAAAACAAGCATAGTCAACTACTTTGAGACTACATTTGTTTTCTCTTCTTCTCTTTTGCTTTCTGTTTACACAAACTGTTAATTTAGTTCAAGTAGCACTTCCAAATCTTTAAATCGTTACAAGCACAAACCTTGAAGATGAGAAAAAATTTATTCTCAGATTTAATTTTTCTTAGAATGAATTATTGTGATGGTAAATTGAAAAGAAAAATAGCAAATAAATCAAAATTATTGTAAAAAAATAATAAATCTTTAAGAGAGTTGAAAAAAAAGTCTCGTTTATATTATCCACAATGTTTTATTCGTATTGCAAAAAGTTGGAAAAACAGAATCGATGGTATTGTGCAAACGTAGCGCAGCTCTATTCAGTTTAGGTGGAAAGCTTACAGAGTGGGTGGGTGGTAGGACATGGTTGTACAACGATAATTCACTTCCTATCCATTTGGCTTGCGATAGAATGCCACTTGACAATGTATACCAATATTATTTTATCTCTTTACCTTTTTACTATTGATCGTAACACTTTTTTCATCCTTGGTTTTTCGAAATTGTTACTGAACAGTAAAAAAGTCATCCTTCGGTTCATAGAATGAAATATAAAAATCTTTCAATTGTGTAAAAACAATCTAGGATTTCCGAAATTTGTTGAAACTCCATTTCTTAAAAAAAAAAATTACTGAAAAATAAATCATTGGGTTGATGAAAAAGATGGTAGAACATTTGGAATAATTTTCTATTTTATTTTTTTACTTAATAGTCTATTAACTTTATCCTAATATCATCAATACATTCTAGAATGTTTAAACCGTAAAAGTGTTTTACTATTTCGTTGCCAACCTAATATTTACCATAAAAAAAAATTACGAGTAAGGTTCGTGCTCTGAACATCTTTATAGATACAACACCGACAGAATAGAAGTAAAGATTAGGCTGAATAATAAATACAAAAAGTAAAGACAAGTAAGAAAATTGGAAAAGTTTAAAAAAAAATTTTTTCATCAATCATAAAAAAAAAAAAAATCATAATTAAAAATATTTAATTTTACAAAAATTGTTTAAAATAGAAGTCTTTCAGTAATTGCAAAAAAAAAATTTTACAATTGTTTGAATAAAAGTCTTCTAATGACTGCAAAAAAATGGCAGAATTTCAAATAAATCAACTTTGCAATAATTAATATTCTTGAATGGACAAAAAGAAAACTGCAATTTCTCTCCAGCTGATCTAATTAAACTTTGAATGAATTTCACTTCTTTTTTTTTTTCCTTCAATTATAGCTATTTTCCATTATATTTCACACAGTCAGATGTAGTTTGAAGTTGTTATTTCTTAAAAGTTTTTCCATTAATCACACGTTATAATGTGTAGAAAACGAGTATAATCAATTGTATGGTAGTAAAGAGACCAAGAGAGCTGTTTGGACACAACCATTTAATTCTCGTTGTTAAGACGTGAGCGTTATTTCTCTCGCAACGATTCCATTAAAGCATCGATTAAACGGTCAATTACAGTGAACCCCGTAGGCCAAACCCGTCACGTCGTCACAGTAATTCTATTATCTAACCGATTTGTATTTTTGCTTATTCTCTTCTTAACAAAAAAAAAAATATATACAATTTAGTACTTTATTTTGTAGGTAATTTATTTTTAAATTGAAACAATGAAGGAGACTATTCTTTATTTTCTGTCCATTGTGTGTATGTAGTATAATAGAATTTTATACAGAACCTTGATTAAAAGTTTATTGCTATTTTTACGAATAATTTATATATTTCATTAAACTTCTCATTAGAAAATTATTGTAATGGGATCGATTTTTGAAATTCGTAATTTTATTATATCTTTACATTTTAGAACATTTAAAGGCATTTTAAACGGTATAAAAATAAATTTATGTACGTACGTACAATTGTACGTACGTATGTCCGGTTTTTTTTAGTTTTCGATATCTCGAGAACCGTTAAAGATATCGATTCCGGACGAATTCCATTCGAAAGATGATACAATAAAGAAGATCTGGAGAAAGTTTGAACAATTTCGGCCCAGCCGTTTTTTTGTTTTATAACAAATAAACTGTAAAATGAATTACAACTAAAAATTAATTTGTTCTATGATAAGAATTGTTAAAAAATTTGTTTAATATTAATGAAATATCATTGTTAGAGACTTTAGATAATCTAGAACAATTGCATATTGTTTGTAACAATTTTAATTTATTATAAACAATTGAAAACAAAATATTATAAAACGCCGAATTTTAATGAATACATAAAATTATATATATTATGTATGAAATTTTCATAAAATTGCAACAAAAAAACATGATTATAAATAGTCAATAGGAATGGGAGGTTCATTATGTAGATACAAAGAGAACTCAGATCCATTTCTGTTTATTTATTTTTTTGCTTATATTTTAATTCGTGATATTAATTTCAAATTATTTGACTATTGTTTCAATAGAATTTCAGTTTAATGTAATTACCAAAATACTGTTTATTAATTTTTATAACATAATTAAATTAATAATAAATATTTTAAATTTAGCATTCACCAGATAAAATGAATGCCATGTAATTTTAAAATAGTATTAATTACATCTCTAGCTGTATTTCCGTTCATATTGAAGGATTAAATATTAATAACGGAAACAAATGTCGAATGTATTTTTAAAATTGTTAATCCGAATGAATTTTTTACGATTCACTAAAATATTCCATTTTTTGAGTAACAGTCAATCTATTTTTAATGACAATAACAAAGAACAAAAAGTCCTCTTTGTTTCACTTTTGGTTCGTTCAAAAAATAAAAGATATGAATTTCACTTAAAACAGGGAAAAAAGTGTAGTATAAACATGGAGATATAGTCAAACACGTTGACGTTGGCTTTCGGAGAGTGAAGGGAAAATTGTAAGGTAGGCCATTGAAAATTAACGTACCAAATACTGTACCGAGAAAGAGGTAGTCTATACATTGAAGCTGAACCCATCTAGCCTCGAACATTGGCACTCCAACCCTCTAGCATTTTCTCATCGTCCAGGGGTGTCGGTATTAACGTACGAAGCGACGCGTCTGCCGTCAATGGTATAACGCCCCAGGCCCTAGTACGAAAGAGGGTCTACATTATATCCCAGTAAATACTCTCGTGTGCTAGTGTATCAGTAGCTTGCTGTGTGGATAGCTTCGATGTATGTACATCCTGTATGTTCATCCATCTTTGTACGAGATAATAAAGTGTATTCATGAATAGTCAAGTCGAGAAAAAGCTTATGCCAAGAAGTATGACGTTACAAATTATATTGACTTTCTTCCTTACTTTTCACACTCATTCTTCCATCCTTAACGTTAACTGGCACATTTTACACTTTCTTTATGCTTCATGCTTTCATAAATTAAATATCATTCAGTAATAATTAATTTTTAACGTAAATTTCAAATATTTCATGATTAGAAAAATGCTAATCATTGTTATTTAAATTTTAAAAAATATTTCTTTTATCAAAAATTACTTTACATATTTATTTGAAAATTATGGTGAACTATTTATCTTTTCCTCGGAGAAGGAAAGACAAAAATGTACTTATAATTCAGTTGTAATAATAAATATCTATAAAATATGTGAACCCCAAGTCAATTGATAACAAAATTGCTAAAGTGAAAAATGACTTGGAATATTATTTCAAAAATTTTTCGTTGTTGTAAATCATTTTCATTTTTTATAGAAAAAATCGGCATAGTTTTTTTTATAATAGAGGTTGAAAATCATAAATAATGGAAGTGCAAAAAAATTTACAAATAATAAATGAAGGCAAAAAAATGTTTAAAATTGCAGAAATTATGAAAAAGTTATCACAGTTTGTTATAGTCTGACCGAATTCCAATGTAATCCCTTTGTTATTTGACCTAGTTATTATCACCTCTTTTCTCACCGTTTTCACATCATTCATTCCCTGTTATTCATTGTCACACACTTGAATGAGATAAAAAAAAATATCTCGAGAGATTTTTCCGTTAGTTCACGATTCTCATCGGGTGATTTTGATGAAGAAAAAAAACTTTCAAGTATCACTAATTGGAAGACGGAATAGTTACGAATTCTTGATAACGCTTGGATTGGGTAATTCAAGTTTTAACGAGCCCGCGGTTGGATGAATTGCACTAGTGGATCGGGAACATCGACCCCAAGTCAAGAAAAAAGCAAGAAGAGGGGTGGTGACATTCCCAGATTTAGTAAATTCGTCACGTACAAAGACCGATAACTTTTATAGCCTTCAATGCGATATCCTCTATGTATATCTCGATCTTTTGTGCACGTGGATTATCTTCCATTCGTGGAAACGGAAATAGGAAACGTACAATCTTTCAATTTCCATTTTAAATTTATCACTGTAACATTTTAACTAATCTTTTTGTTATCCTTATTTTTTTTCATCTTAATTTGATTTATTGTTATTTCTGCAACAATTTTTCCAATAGATTTTTTTAGACAACCACAAATTAATCTGCATTTTTTTTATTTAAAATAAAGAATCCTTTAGATTTGTTTGAAATTTATTTTGTCCAATAAATTTTTTGTTGATCATAAATTGTAATAAAGGAACGGGGAGGCTAGTTGTAACAATTTTTAGTTTTTTCAATGGGGAAGTCAAAATATTGGGTATTTTTATGATGAAGCACTTTTAAATGAGAGGACATCTATTCAGGTATTAATTAGAATGATAGTTGGACTTGAATTGATAACAAATGCTTGTATAAATGACTTTTTGTGAAAGTAGTAGCATGTTACAACCTACCCCGTTCTTGGGGCAAGTTGTATCTGACGTGGGGAAAGTAGTAATAAAATAATAAAACAAAATATTTGGATGATTTTTAGACATTTATTGTAAATCAATATGAAAAGTATTTCTTATAACGTATTTATTACAAACTCATTTCAAAAAGACATTGTAGTAATTTGGAATCAAACTTTACAAACTTCATTTTATTATGTTACCTGGCAAAAATAGTGCACCTGCTCACAACCACTCATTGCACTTTTCTGCACCTCACTGGCTGTGCTTACGTCCTAGACCTCGTTATAAGGAACAGATTAAGTGTAAATTGGAAACAAAATATTCAAAACCAGCTGACTAATTAAGCTGTTAGTACTTACCCTCCTCTCGCTTCCCTAATATAAATTTTCTTAAAAAAAATAATCTTCAATAATAAATTTAATTAAAAAAAACAAACCATATGTTCTTCATTTTATTGATGAGTATGAGTAAAAACAATCTAATAAATGAATTGAAAAAGAAAACAAAGGAAAAAAGTATAAATAAAAAACAAAACGCGTATCTCTTTGAACTCTTTCAATATGTTGCCTTGTAAAAGTACTTAGATCTGAATGTGAATTCACGATATTGAGACGATCAAAATACGATCGTGATACTGTAATCGAAATAAGAATTGGGGATTAAAGAGCGAGAGAAACGAAGAGATAGCAATCGATTTATCGAGAAGTCAACTAAGCCATAATGCTTAAGTTGCCTTCGCATTGGTGTATGTCCGCAAGAGTAGTAAATATCCTTAACTCTAACTCCCCATCATCCTTTCACGACTCACCCCTCAACTCTGTCAAGTATAGATATACTCCTTCTCCCTCCATTCATGGACTCTAGATTCCACCTTACCAATTCTACTCTTTCTCGTTGTCTTCTTATACTCTTTTTACCATGTTAATTGAATGGCTGGTCATAAATAAAGTAGGTTTCGGCTTAAATTCTTCTTGTTGATACTTTAAAAGCCGCAAGAAAGCTACCAGAGAAAGCAGAAAACGGAGACACTAAAATCCCACCTAGAATATACTTAAGATATTTTTAGTTCTGTTAAAGTAAGAGCCCGAGCTTTGTCACTTTTTTAAAAAGATTTTTTACCTTTTAACAGAGACGAGAAAAATAAATAAATGGATAAAAAGTAACCAAAATGTAGGAAAAAATTTAATTTTATTAATTAATTTTCTTTCACTCAATTCTTTTTTAAGAGTATTGTTAGGATGAATAAAATCTTTGCTCGATGTAAAATTAAACTCAACTTGAATAGCTATTGATAAGACCTAATGTGGAACAATTATCGGTAAATAATTGACTGGTATCAGTGAATGTGTAGTCAGGCATGAATGCGTGTTCTCGAACATGTAATGCCTGAATGACATAATAATGAACCAAAACCATTATTTGTGAGCAAATGTTAAAGGTTTGTTGGATTATAACGAAAATAACATATTGATTTCTGTGATATGACATTTTTAAAATTTTTTTTTAATAATAATAATAATAATAATAATAATAATAATAATAATAATAATAATAATAATAATAATAATAATGATTACAAAGGGTAAAAATTAAATCACTGAAATGAATAATTGACAACTGAATAAAATATTTCATTTATTCCAATATTTTTATTGAGAATCCAAAAATCTTTAATGAATAATAAATAAATAGGCAATATAAAAAAAAATTTATTTTGTAAAAGATAAATAATTATCATAAATAAAAATAATGCAAACATATGATTAAAATCAATTAAATAACCAAAAGAACTCTTTTTTCTGTTCAACAATTTTTTAAGTAGAATTAACCGAGTTTGTTCTGACACTCCCTATTTAAAAAAATGAGTCAAGTAGCAGACATTTCCCTGAATGCCAGAAAACCAGAAAAATTCCATTATTTTTATGTCCAGCATTTTCCTTCATGGGAGACATTTATTTTCACCAAGCATTTGTTCAAGCAGAAAATATAGTCTTAAATATTCAAGTGGTCTGATTTCGACAACTCACTCTTAACTATTACGAACAACTAAAAAAGGTATTCCATAATTCAGAAAAAATTCCAAGAATAGTCGACATAGTTTGACATATCCTTTGCTATTATATCGAATTCTACCACACGTTGGATTGAGCTCATGACAAAATGAGATTATTATTGCAGCATGCTTGGAGAAGGTATTAGCATGAGCTCTCTTGGGAAATACCCCTTGAGTTTCCATAGAGTAACAACTGTCCAGGAAGCTCCTCGATGCTTTGATGTAGTTCACCTGAACCGGATACGGTATCCCTCTATAATGCTAGAGTAAATCAGAAACTATGGCGTTCTATGGCATTGTCAGAAGCTTTGTCTAGGTTAGAGTTCAGTCTCTATGACATTCGATCGCTTTGGTGGTTGTCTTTAGACATTATACTGGACAACGATTGAATTTACCAAGTTTTCCAACATTGCGAGAGAATGTTTGCCCAAAGTTTACACTATATGCTTTCTCGCAGTATACGCAATGCTGTAACTAACCATGTATAAGCTAAGTGTTAGTGGTGTAATTCTCTGTTGCCGGCTTTTGGTTTACCTATTTGTTCACATTCGGTCTGAAGAGCTCATTCACTTGCGGCTCAAAACTAACTCTTGTTGCTGGAATAACTATTGCTTCTACTTCCAACAAAAGACACCTTCACTTCAATTTCTCTGATGCTTTATCATCAGAAGTTTGCTTTTATGTTGCTTTTTACCTTCTTCTCAATGCCGAAATGCTTTTCAATGAGTCTAGATAATCAAAGCCACATTAAAGATTCCTATGGCTTTAAAAGAATTTATCTCAATTTATTTTTTTTCAAACTTACCTAGACTTGGAGGAAGCTTATGTTCAAGGTTTCCAAATGTGTCCTAAATTTTATCAATCTAAAAAATGACAGTTTAGATTTATTACAAGTAAAGTAGTGCTAGCTAGGAATTCATTCATCAATTGATCCTGAAATTAATCGGTCCAAATATAAGAAACTCATCAATATCTTGATCTCTTTAAAGCAAGAATTGTGATGATGACTTTTTAAAGTTTGATCAAAGTATCTTATATCTAATGAAAAATTTTTTTTATCTGACTTCCATCAGTGTTGGTAATGCAAGAATATAATAGCACAAATATAGTTGTATATATTTTGAAATAAATAAAATAACTTTGGACTTGGTTGCAGCTGGATAGCAATTTTCTAAATAATACTTTGAAGCTTTATCGATAGTTATTTATTAATTATAAACCAGAATCGAATGAGCGTGTTTGTATAAAAGTATCAGTCCACTGGTATGCTATAGAAAATTGGATAAAAAATGAATGTGACCCACTTGGATTGACTTGATAAATATTTAAGAGTGGCGCTTGTAGTTAAGGCTGAGAGAAAACCTACTTTCTTAAAACCACTAAACGACTTAAACCGTCACGAATCTAAAGCCACTAAGCACTACGTGAATGCATAGATGCATAAATACTACAGTACACGTTGCACGTTGTGTAGCACAAGCACCAGCTGGTCGTACACATATCGGAAGATCCATACATATCCAACCTACACTTTGTACTATTCATCCTGACCTTTTCTCATTAATCATCACATCAAAACTATACATTTTCCATTTGCTGTGTTCATTTCTATGATTTATTCCATTATTAGACTCGTGCAGAAAAATACATGTGTCTTATTTCAACGTTATTTACGATGAAAAAAAAGTCATTTTCATTCAACTTCAATGTTCTAATTATTTTTTTTTTTTCTTTTTAGCTACTAATTTTTTTAGAAAATCTTTTTAAGGTAATTGAGTATTGGCATACTCACAGTTGACAACCAATTTTTTTTTTTAATTAATGTGCAAGATAATATTTTTATAAGCTATAGTCTAGTCAATGTAGAAACCTTAGCTCCATTTGTGTTGGAATTTTTTGGACAATGGGCAATTTTTAATTTTCCAATGCCAAAATATTTGCAATAATCTACAGAATAAATGGGTCCAAAAATGAAAGTGTGCAGAATTTTTTTTCTATGATTTTTGCGCATTTTGTGCTATAGGTAGCGCTGCATGCTAGAAAAGGATATAACTTGTCAGAATAGAAGTAATGCATTTCTTATGGGCAAAGTCTTTTTTTTTTTATTTTGCATGTGAAAATAATTTTCAATTATCATTACTTACATTATTATATATCTATTATAAAGAATTATTTTTTACAAATGTCATAGCGCATTTATTCCTTATAGACTATTGCAGATATTTTAACATTGGAAAATTAACATTTGTACATTGCAGCAAAAATTTTATCATAAGTGAAGCAAAGTCCTCTCATGTTGACTGGACAATTCAGAAAAACCAAACAAAAAATTCCTGTCGTCTTGTCAACATTGATTTCCGTTAAACAAAACTACTGGAATTTTTGCTATTGTTTTAATGAAGGGTTGTGTTTCAAAAATATGCGTCTTTGCATTATTTTCTCTCCTTTGTTTATCATATAATTGCATATGTGTATATTGAGCTGAATGAAAGCGGATTACCGTTTCAATGATGGATTTGAAAAGAAAAATGCTGTGTTGACGAAGAAAGTATTGTAACATCATGCATTATGTTGGTTTATATAATGGTGCAAAGGTTACTGGATATAGAATGGTCGATGAACGTAAGCGCCAGGTGCCTTTATCGGTGTTCAGCTATTTCCAGAAGGGTATTCTACTGGCCCACATAACATCAACATTACATATAGGCACGACCTCCACTACCCACAGACTCTACGCTCTTTACCCTCCATCGATGACTCTCACCTCCTGCAAACTCCCACACTCATTCTTTCACCTCTATTTTCCTCTCGAAACCATTTTTCTCGTCTCTCTAGTAGTTTCTGTGCTCTCAAATAATCGATAGTTATTATTATTGACATAAATATTATCAAGGTGTTGTCTATAATCTCGAATAAAAAAAAAGCTTTACGCTATAAAATCCCTATAAATAAACTTCGATTCAATTATTTAATTGTTATTTGATTTTTTTATCCATCAACTTGATGGAGTAAGTGAAGCTGTTTTAATTACTCTTAACAATGATGAGTTTTGAATAGGATGGATTTAAAATATTATATTTTTTTCTTCTGACTAATCAATTTTCTTTCATTATCAATTGCTAAGCTTTTAAAAAATATTTTTTATGATTGGAATTTTTTTGTTTCATGCTAACTTTTTCTTTTCTTTTATCAGTGCTAATAATATATAACAGTGAAAAATACTTTTAATGGAAAAGTTTAATATTTTACAACGTTTATAGAGTTATTTTTATCATATAAATCTGTGCTTCATAATAAACTCTAAAATTAAAAAAGATATGAGAATGATAGAATTTTTTTCTTTTCCATGACAATTAAATACAATTAATTTCATAATTAATGTAGAAAATGATTATTATTTATTACCAGTAAAATATTAGTGCTTTTATATTTTATAAAACAATATTTAAACGAATAATTTGAATAATTATTAATGTAATTCATCACACAAAATAAAATTTGGAAAATTAAAATTATTAAGCTCCAATATTTGATACTTTCCAATTTTCATTTTTATTTTTCAATTTCAAATTTAAAGCCATCAATTACAAGAAATCTTTTGTACTTTCCTTCATCTCAATCCCAAGTTAAAAACAAAATAAAACTCTAGAAAAAAAAAAATCCTCAAAACTTTCCACACAAATTAAAGTCAAACAAAGTTTAAAAAAAAAAAAAGAATAATAATAATGAGAGTTTTCTTTTGATAATAATCAAAGGATCCCAATCGAGATTTAGTATCCATCGAGGAGGTCGGACTAGCAGATAGATATTAACAAAGTTCTTGGGTAACATTAATTAATTTCTCAAGGTACATGCATTAGTTTATTGATAATATAATTTGGAAAGCACGATGTAGAAGCGTGAGAGGAGGGGGGAGGGTGGCAGATGGGCATGAGGCAGGAGGTCGTGAGTGAGAAAGAGAAAGGTTGAAAATTCCCTGAGGAATAATTCCCAGACGCTGCGAAACTTAAACTCAATTTTGGAGGAAGGATGGGAGTATATCATCCTAATCTTAATTCAACGCTCGCCAGATCTGCGCCTCCTTCCGCGGAGCCGTGACAAATAGCTTTTAATTTCTGGAGCCTGTTTACCTTGCTCTCTGCTGTCGCCGAATTAATTGGCTTGCCTCCGCCCAACCAAGCTGCGTTATCTTATCGACGGCCACTTAAACCATCCACCAAGTACCCAAGCCTTAGCTCTCGTGATCACTATTACCATCGTTGGTGCCTTACACCACATTCTAGACCTTGCCAAGCATCGTATCACAAAGCTCTTGGCCCTCCTCTCAATCCTCTAAGGTACACAGGACGTCAGATCTGAAACAGTGATTATGAATGCAGACGGGCGTGTAAGCCTCTTCGAGCTCTGTTTGCTTAAACTCCCAGTGCAAGGCGGACACTAGCCGTTATCATCCCCTATCGAGATACAGGGCTTGCTTGTGTCAGCCTACTTCACTTCACTCTGTCAATTCATCTGTGCATCCTATCAACCTTGCTTATCTGCCCTCACTCTACTTCACCCTTTTTAAATATTCTTACATCCTATTATATTTCTTTTCCGATATTTATCTGCTTACTTTTGATCAACTTCTCGAAATTATTTGCTGCTGTGGTTGAGAAAAAAAATATATCCTGCAATTGGATCTTCTCTTTAGAGGTAATTGACTTTTATCTCGTAGCATTTATTGAGATTCCTTCCTGATTTATTTGTCTATTTCAAATGTTTTTATTTTTATTGCTTGGAATTATGAAGATAATCTACAATTATTGGATTTAGAGGAAGTAAGAAGATGGTTTGTTCATCAGAGATTATATTGCTTACATTAAAAAAAAAATGTAGCTAGTAAACAAGCAAAAAATGAACTTTATTGATAGAAGAATATAACTGAGCATTGAGTAACATTTTTTTAAAAATTAAACAACCATTGATTTCAGCATAAATTATTTCGTATTCAACTTTCTATTTGTAAAAAAATAGTTTTGAAAAAAGCAGGAAACTTTTTGCAATAAAAAAAGTGTTATATTATGCAGGCATTTTTTTCATTCGCCAAAAAATTCGAGGAGTAAATTATTTATTTGATACAATAGTAGAGTTGAGCTCGTTGCATTCAAATACGAGAATAATAATCTATCATTTCTATTGTCGATGTACATTTGAAGGGAATTTTTCATTCATTCGAAATGAATGAAACCAATGTAATCATAATTTTTATTTTCATTAAAAAATATTTAATGCATTAATTATCACAGTTTCTTTTTCAAAATAGTTTAGCATCCACATGTTGGTACTCAAAACAGTAATGATTTTTTTTTATTTGTTTCTTTTAATCTAGAAAAAATTCCAGTAGTTTTGTTTAACGGAAATCAATGTTGAAAAAATGACAGGGATTTTTTTTTTAATATTTAAGGTAATATTTTAGCATTTACATATTCATAGTTAAAATAGTAATTGAACATTTCTCTTCATAGTATGTGTCTATGATATGTTATAATAACTTATAAGTCAATTCAATAGCTGTTAATAAGAAATGAACAAATACTTTAATTTATATAAATTATTTTGATTAGCATTGCCGCCATTTTTTTCTAGCAAATATGGTGGTGAAACAAAGACAGACACCAAGCTACAATGTCAAAAATATATTCCAAGTACTATTTTTTATATCAAGGTATTTTTTACTGTAGGTCAACTGTGTTCATTGTTAATAAATCATCAACTTCCGGTACAATTAAATAAAGCTAGTCATAAAAGCTCGTGTATTATTGCATCACTTTAATTATTTCTCCTAAACAAGATGATAAAAAAATCTCTTCTTGTTTCTCTTATCTTATAGAAATGTGATCTTTCAGATCGATCAAAAAAAAAAAATGATTATCAGCTGTAGGTATGTCAATGTCTAACTACTTTAAGTAATTTACCATTTTCGAAGTGACTTTAATCAGGAGTTCAATCGTATTGTTTAGGCATAATATTAATCATCAGTACTCTGAGTTATAATGAATAGTTTGCTATGTAATTATCATATATTTATCTTTGTGTTGAAATGATTTATATCGCGACTGCAGTAATTAATCATTAAATTACTGCTGAACGATGTTAATGTGATATAATAGAAGATAGATATTGAAATAAATTCCTGTGGAATATTGAATTTGCATAATTTAGTAGATTAACAATAATAGCTCTAACTCTTATTATAATCTGGGTTGGTGTATTAGAATAATCTAATCATCTAACATTATTGCCATCACAAATTAACCCGAATTCGAACTTATTATTCAATTAATTTCACTCTTAAATAATCCTACTCCAAAATTTAATGTAAATCAACATTACGAGTAGAGCTATTTCAATGGCTGTTCAATAATTCAAGATAAACTATTGGGAAATAGGATATTTATGTTTAAAATTTTCATTTCTCAAAGGAAAAATATAAAAAAACCTTTTATTAAATAATTTTCATTTGATTTTAGATAATTATTACACTGAGAAAAAATTTTTACTGTACAAAAAAATATTTATTTAATTAATAAAAAGCATTTGAAATATTTTTTGTTAAAAAAAATCAAATCTCCTTTGAATATAACTCAATTTTATTAAATAAACAAAAAGAAACTTTTATAAATCATTGATCGATGTGTAAATAATAGACTTTAATTGATATTGATAACATTTAATTTAAATATGAATATAAAAATAAAAACATTTATCATGAATCTTAAGTATAAATTAAATATTATATTTAATTCTATTTAAAATAATCGATCACAATAAAAATGTATTTTTTCAATGAATTATTTTAAATAAGTATCAGAACTGATGAATCAATAAAAATATTATCATGTCAATTAAAAAATAAAATATTTTATTGCAACTATTGAAAATTTTGATTTATTAATTAAAAAAAATATTACTTGTTGACACTCAATTATTTCTCGACGTACATTTTATTATTTTAAAGATTGAATATTTGTTGATGGTTTCTTTTATTTATTTTTTTATTTTATTTATTTATTTATTTAATATAAAAGTTAAATTAAACCCATCAGTGCAGTAAACATGTCAGTGATAATTACACAAATGTCATTAGCCATCCTTAGTGAGTTAATTAACTTCTTTAAATAAATTGAAAAAAATTTTTTTCTACAAACTCGAAAGAGCAGTCATGAAATAAATGGTACTAATGACAATGTCTAGAACACTCACGTGTATCGTACGTTTTTACGAGCTATTATAAAGAAAAAACAAGAAATCCAATGAAAAAGTACACAATTATACTCTAAGAATTACTCCTGTCACCCTTTTTTATCAGGTGGTAGTGTCACGTAAAACATCAACAACCTGTAAACTTCAGTTACTATCCATCGCCATAGAGATACCAAGTACATATACTTTACTTCACTTAGTACATCTACTAGACTTATATACAAACCTTAACATTATATGTTAGTTTCTTCGACTTTCAAAGTATAAAAGCGATCTGCTCGTTGATTTCCTCCTTTTACGACTTGAGTTTGCCTCTCATTCCATTCTTGTGGGTACTTTTGAGACCTCAAAAATTTAGCATCCTCTGTAATGGTCTTTTAGTCATTGTAACTTGAGTTTTGAGGATGACATTAGTGTATCCATTCATTAAAAGTCTTACAATGATTCGTAGCTGTGCCAAATTAAGCGTTAAGTGAATTTAGTAATCTTCTTTATGAGAGTTTGGTTAGAACGTCATTTTCTGTCATAAAAATAATAATAAATCAGCAAAGAAGATTATACCAATTTCAAATAATCAACTTCTTGATACTTTTTATGAAATATTGAATTTTAAAATAAGTTAACAACAGTAGAATAATTCAAAGATTCAAAATACTAATCAAAACATTGAATTTAATGTGCTCTTTATCCTATAGTTTTCAAGTTACAAACCTCTGAAAGGTTTCAACTTCAGCTCTAGTTAGATATAACCTCTACAAGTCAAATGGCCAGAGTTTATTGATAGATGTGACTTCTACAAGACAAACAGTCAATCTTCTTTAGTAGATTTGACTTCTCAAACGAAAATATTGTTAAATATTGAAGATAAACTTCAAACATGTTGTAGATTCAATCTTGAAGTACACATAACTTGACAAATCTTTTGAGTTATCAAAATTCAAATAAACTGATGACAAATAATATTTCTTTAACTTTAGTTTTACAAGAGATACACTCATAAAATGAATCAGAAGAAAAAGGATCATTTTCAAAGTCTATTAAAGGTTGAGTTATAAAAACTTCATCATTTGATCCACGTGGTTGTTGGAGAAACAGAAAAAAAAGAGCAATAAAAATAAACAAAAAAAAAAAATTAGAATTAAAATGTCAGCTTTTTGTTGAAAGAATATTGTTTGTTATGTGACAATGTCAAAACTTTTCCATTCTATTACAGAATTTACCCTCGAGCTTGAGCAGTTGGAAAGGTTTAATAACCAAAGTATATGTACATGTGTATGGACATCTAGTGAGTGCTCGTAAACGATGTTAATACCATGTTATTGCATATACGAATTGACAATTTTTGAAACCATTCTGTATTTTCCACTTTTATCTATACACTCCAGTTGTCGAAAGATTTTTTATTTGTTCCCATTTTCCATTTTTTCTCCCTCCCCGTAAAAATATTCGACTGTTTCAGTGCAGTCACGTGTATCTACCACACTTCTTTTGCTCTCTTTCAACATCGTACCTTTTTCGCTTTACCTTCCAAACCAATGACTCGTGTTTGTGGACAAATATTCGTTGTTTATGTCCTGTTTACGTTACCTCCTACTCCCCTACACCCCATTATTCTTTTTTCTCTACAGTCTACAGGATTTCATATCGAAACTTTATCAAATAATATAGGGTCTAGTCAATAGACTTTTGCAGTATTTTATATCAAAAATGTTATCATAATAAAAATACAATGTTTGTTTTCAGTCGTTTCTGAATTTCTGTGAATTTATTTTGGTATAAAACAATACGCATAACCATATAAATTTAATGACTTTGTAATTAGAATTTTAATGAAGAAAGTATTGCAATTAAAAGTTTTCCAGCTTGTTGATATCATATTTCATTTATAACTTCACTAACTAACCATAAATAATTTTTATCATTTTTGATACTTAAATCGTTTCAATTGCATAAATGTTTTTGCCAAAAATATTATTATGATAGAGAGATAATATTAAGTATACATTATTAATCATCACTAAAAACAAACAACTTCTTTCCAAAAATTTTATTTTGACTGATTGAAAAAAAAAATTAATTGCTAAAAAATCTTCTTTCATTGTATTGTTTTTTTTAGGATTTATATTTTTCTAACCTACAATTATTTTTTATATACGAGTTATACTGAGAAAATATATATTCGTACAAAATATTTTTCTCGATTCAAAATCGAACTCGTCATTTTTGGAGTCCTGGAGTCCAGCATGCTGCCACTACACGGAGATAATTTTTCCACTGAATTTAAGTGCAAAAAGTGACAAGTGCATGTTTTGAAATTATTAAGTAAAAGTATTTCTCTTCGATAATAAATTTTGAGTTCTTATAAGTAAACTTGAGACTTAAGAAGTGTTTTAGTAAAATAATTACTTATGACAACCCAAAATTCATTGTTGAATAGTAATATTTTTACTTCGAAATTTTGAAACGTGCGCTTGTCATTTTTGCACTTACATTTAGGGAAAAAATCCTCTCCGTGTACACCATCAAGATTCCATAGATATTTTTGTAACATTGGACTTTTAAATATTCCCTTTATAACTATGACCTCCTTCTCATACATCTCAAATTAATTCGTTGATGTTCATTTAATAATTGCGTTATTCCAACAGTCGTTACTTTCATCTTGATATTTACTCACTTTTTGAAAAATGTATTCTGCCTACTCACGTTATTATTATTATTATTATTATCATTCAGGTGTGGCTTTTCTCATTAACTGCAACTGTAGTTCAATCAATGATAAAGTATACAATGTAAAGAAAAATTATATTAAAACTTAAACTTGTTGGCTATATAAATGGGAGAATTAGAATGGACGAAATACAATTTATCAGTATTTAATGAATCATGTTAAATTCATCAGAGAGCAATCACTTACTTAATCTAGCAAACTATTTTCTGATAGAACATGCTAATTGATGTTCTCTTCTTTGTGTATTATATACAACTATTATAAATACCTATGCATGAATAAATACTAGCGCTAATTAACTAATGTATTCATGCTTAATCAAATTGAATTAAAAAAAAAATTCAAAACTTTCTGTTTAGTGAAGTGATAGAATCATTCTAAAATGTTAATGAATTTTTGTTTTATTATTAAATAGATGTAATTGATTAGTTACTGTTTTGTTTATATTGTTATGTTATTATTGTTATTAACTACTTAAGTGATGATCTATTAGCCGTACGATATAGTGAGGCGAAGAGTTTATTATTATACGTGAGAGGGAACTCATTCGACATGAAACAGTAGTGCAAGGGAACTATGAAGGAAGTAGGCAAAACAACACCGGCGACCAAGGCACGTCAAGAAGTTTCGTGGTCTAGCTCTCGACCTCGGCTTAATGAATTAAGTTAGAATTGTTAATTGTTCTAGGCTGTTTCACCAGCTGGAATTACCCTCTTATACGTCTATCCACACTCAATTGCTATTTTGCAAGCTTCATCAACAAGAATATTTTATTGTTGCAGGATTTATTATCCATATTTTATTTATTCACTAGTAGTTCCTTCTAATAATTTCAACAATATATCTTTAATATTGTTTGAAAACATCATAACCATTAATTTATCATTTAGCTGACAATTTGTTAATTATTTTATTAAAATACATCGTATTAAAGTATTTGATATCAAACCCTGATTCAAAAAATTTATTTCACCCTTAAAATTGCCGAATACTTGGCAAATTCTTAAAAAAAAAGACTTTTTTTATATTTTAGTGATTTTCAGAGTGAAAAGAATTTTTTAAACGTTTTTTATGAATCTACATGTATAGTCTAGATTCTAAAGTTTCTAAACCGTCTCTAGAAACGGTTATTGGACCGTCCGTTTATTAAACATAAGGATTTCAAGTCAAGGGGGTAATGATTTTTAATGTGTATTCAGTTTTACCCCATTTTAAGAGTGAAATAATTGATTTTTCATAAGTTTGACCTGATTTCGTATTTGTAGGCATTGAGACGAAGAGAATGAGTGGTCAAACTTGGAAATCGGACAACTTTGATTTTTCGACCCCAAAAAATGGCAAGTGGTACCCCTTTCCATTTTTTTTGGCCAAAAAATAAAAGTACTCTGATTTTAATGATTGAGGGCTCATTCTCTTCGTCTTGATGCGTAGAAATGCGGAATTGGAGCACCGGTCAAGAAAATTCACTTCAACACCCTTAAAAACGGGTTACACTAAATACAAAATATGAATAATCATCCCCGTGACTTTAAACCCTTATAACTCATGAATGGACAGTCCAATAACTGTTTTTCGAGACGTTTTAAAAACCTCATAATCTAAACTAAATATGAATATCCATGGAAAGTGTTTAAAAAATTTATTTCACCCTTAAAATCGCTAAAATATAGAAAAAAATAGCATTTTTTTGGGAAGTTGCCAACTATTTTGGCCATTTTGAAGGTGAAATAAATTTTTTTGAGGTTTTTGATGGATACGTATGTTTAGCTTAGATTTTGAAGTTTCTAAATACTTCCTAAAAATTATTATCTGATCATTTTTAAACGAGTTATGGAGGTCCGAAGTCGAACAGTAGGTGATTTTTTGACCCTTACTCAACTTTGGACCTCTATAACTCTTATACAAGTCATCTAATAATGATTTTTAAGAGGTATTCAGAAACGTTAACATCTAAGCTAAACATACGTATCCATCAAAAACTTCAAAAAAATTTATTTCACCCTCAAAATGGCCAAAATAGTTGGCAACTTCCCAAAAAAATGCAATTTTTTCTATATTTTAGCGATTTTAAGGGTGAAATAAATTTTTTAAACACTTTCCATGGATATTCATATTTAGTTTAGATTATGAGGTTTTTAAAACGTCCCGAAAAACAGTTATTGGACCGTCCATTCATGAGTTATAAGGGTTTAAAGTCACGGGGATGATTATTCATATTTTGTATCCAGTCTTACCCCTTTTTGAGGGTGTTAAAGTGAATTTTCTTGACCGGTGCCCCGATTCCGCATTTCTACGCATCAAGACGAAGAGAATGAGCCCTCAATCATTAAAATCGGAGTACCTTTATTTTTTGGCCTTAAAAAGTGGAAAGGGGTACCACTTGCCATTTTTTGGGGTCGAAAAACCAAAGTTGTCCGATTTTCAAGTTTGACCACTTATTCTCTTCGTCTCAATGCCTACAAATACGAAATCAGGTCAAACTTATAAAAAATCAATTACTTCACTCTTAAAATGGGGTAAAACGGGAACTTGCTTTGATTTTACCGTAAATTATGCTCCAATAATAATTTCCTGACACCACAAGAAAAACCCTTAATTGTTTTCCAAAGCCCAAGCAGAGTTCCAATCTTACCATCTTATTGCTATTGTCATGAATCCGTTCCATTATTCGGGTCTTGTGGTTGTTGAGATTCGTGTTTCAGTAAAACGAAACCACTTTGGCAGTATCCAAATTCTATGAATCTCAGAGCAAAGGGATTATAGTCCATTAGTAGTTTCATATGTGCTCTATAGGATAGTTTTGTCCTGCTTTAGTCATAAGTTTGTCATCCTCACATCATGTTCAATATGTGCAGCTTCAATTCCCCAACTTCTCGATAAAGTTTAGATATGAATGATGATATACAGTCTGACATATCAGTTGATCCCATTTCTACTATTTGCTGTCAAAAGGATGTTCTCTATCCTCCATCAGTTTATGTCCTTTGGCAGGATGTACCCAGGATATTACAGGATAGCACTCGTTTCCGTAATTTTGGGGTCGATCACTTGAAGCTGAGTGTTGAGTTGCGTACTAATCGTATAATTCAAATAGTAATTTGCTATTTTAACTTCAAATATTAGTGCTTTATGATTTCTATGTCTATTTAACTTTCATCTAGTTGTCAAAAACATCTTGACTTTTACGCCAAAAATGCATTTACTGTAGAATATCAATCAATTTCTGAAATAATTTTGATTAATAAATTTCATATCTCGAGGTAAATTTTAATAAATTCTTTGGTAATTAATCCAGACATTGAGTTATTTGAATAAATTAAAAATTAGTTTGGAAAGATAAAAAAAAAATGTCATTTTAAACTGGAGTTACTTTTAAGCCACTAATAAATAAACGAGTTAACATGTCTTGAATAAATAATCAATTATGAACTGACAGACAAACACTGGTAACATTTAGAAACTTTTTACCCCATGGGTGTTACAATATTAATTTTGCCAAGTAAGCACTTTGCAAGTATTTGATCCTTTGTAGGAAACTAGTACCTGTTAAAGGAAAAATGGCTATTGAGTTAATAGCCTCTTACTCAAACTTCAGAAGAATAAAAAAAATTTAATATCAGTAATTAATGATAGTGATTATTTCACTATAAAAAAAAATCAATCATCTAACTGAATACTGTGATAACTTTTTTTCTTTTTCAAAAGAAGGAAAAAAAATGGTGAAAAAATTAGTTTGCAATTTTTCAGAGAATTTCTTATGACATCTGAGACATGTATTTTTATTTGGATTGTCAAGAACCTCTTCGTATATTGATACCAACATCACGAGATTGATTTTCCTTCAACACCGAGTTATGTTTCTATAACTTGAAATTTCTACACTCCTTCCTCTATCATTCAATAAATTTTATCAACATTCAATATTATTTTTCAATTCATAAAAAATCTTTTTGCAATAATTAAATATATCTTTCCATCCAATTAAACCTCTATTAGCTATTGTTTTTTTTTAAATGTTAATTTCATTTCCTTACAGCTGAATAATTAATAGACTTTATTTTAGTGAATTTATCTATTAATTGACCTCTTTATTCAGAATGTTTATGAATCAATAATTAAACTTAGCCAATAATTTTTAATTGCCATTTGAAATTATCTCAATTTAAAAAGTATATGTAAACAGCAAATTTTAAATAATGATATATCAAGTGACGGTAAAATAAATTTTACTGTGAATGGACATAACGAAAACATGAACGATTATCCATTCATTTCAATCAGACTGATTTTGGTAGATCTTTACTACTATTTCTACAGTTTATTCATGTAGCATTACCGTAAACATACTTGTTAGGTTAATTGACGTTGTTGAATTGATGCTTTATGTAGTCCACGCAATGTTTTGCTACTAACTGACGCTGTTAGAATCATCAAAAGGTATATGGTCATTCAATCGTTTACCTGTCTGAGTAATCCGTTTATTATTCTAGTGTTTTACCTTTGATCATGTATGGTAATTTAGTCCGTTGAATATTTTTCCAACTGGTTGAAAAATTCTCTTGTTAACTTTTGGGGGGGGGATATTTTGAGATCATCTGAAGACATTTATGGAATTTTTCAACATCTTGATATACTCATGTCAACTCTACATATATGACTATTGCATGAATAGATGATCTAACTGGTGAGTTATCGTTCAGGACTGCTCGTTCGTGATTCATTTAGCTGGATCCTAGCCAAATCTATCGTCGACGGTGGTCGTTGTTTCATTACCACGAACCCGGAAGGGATTCCTGTCTTTATTCCACTCTCATCCTCTTACATTGTCTATCCATTTTTCACCCCCTTCAATTCCCATACGCCACCGACAACCCAAGTATCATTTTTTTTCGCTATCACAAACAGATGCTTTTTCAAATTATTTTCTCTCGAATCCTAGATTATTTTTGATCTTTAAATATTGGAGGTTCATTTTTCGATAAAATATCGTTTCTTTTGTGGAATATGTAGTTAAGAATTGTTGTAAATTTTAAATTAATTTGGAGTTAATATTTATTTTAGGGAAAAGAATTTAATTTCTTTTTCAAATAAGATCACAGCTTTTATTTTAAGGTTTTTTTTTTCTTTAGATTAGAATTAAAAATGATTAGAAAATAAAATGTTTATTTCAATGAAAAAAAATTCACTTTCCTCTTCATTTAGACCAATGATAATTTACTACAACACTAGTTTTTTTAACATTCATTCAAAAACAGTTTTTTAAATGTTGATCAAAAAAAAATAAGGTAGTTATTAACCCTCTTTTGTTAATCTTTTTATATTTTTGTAAAGTAATAGAAGACAAATAAATCAACATGCATAAAACCAATGCATTTATTAAATAAAAAATATCAATTTTATTATAAAGAGCCTTGGATCCATTTTTTATTACGATCCGGAGCGATCGAAATACCTTAAGGCTAATCCACTTTTAAATTACATAAATTAATTTCAATACAACTCAATAATTATCTTATGTTTCTCTTGAAATCAATATCTAAATCAAACAGAATTACTTAAAACTTCAACAGAATAAACATCTGTGATGACAATTATTTTTACTTTCAATTAAAATTAAAATTATCTTAATAAAATTTCCTAGGAATTATTTTTCTCAATAAATTTTTAATTTTAATATTTACTGTCAATGTCAAAATTCATTTCACACTACAACTTATCACTTTCTTTAATATTTAAATTAAAAAAAATCAAAATAAATATATATATTTAATACCCTAAATACATTTTTATAATTTTTTTTGTATTTTATACATAAATTAAATTATTTATAAATATTATTTTTAAGCACCAAAGTATAATCAATATTGATTAACGTCTTGACATGTTAACCGCAAAATTTTCCAACAAAGTATTTGTTGAAACCAAGTTTAAAAATTGATCTTCAATTATTTACATGCAATTTGGAGTTTAAAAGTAAAACTTGGCGAGTAGCATTTAATTAAATGGACTGTTAATAATTTAATAACTCATAATAGAGTATTCAGAAGTAGTAATTAGTGTCTTGGTTATTATTATAATACTTAGAATAAAACTGATGACAAATGGGAATTTAATTACTACTATTAAATATATAGTGAAGGAATTGCATAAGTTTGTTTATTTTGTTTAAAGGAATGGCTCGTGTGTATCGTGATTATACGTCAGTATATTGACTCAAGCAACTTTTCCAATGAGTTTCATGGAGTCTAGATCTTTCGAAATGCTCAGTAAACACGTGCCAAACTCGTGTATACATTTTTCAGTAGTGGTAGTGCATGAATCAGAGTAGAGTTGGCCAGAAAGGTTCGTAAACGCGGCAAGTCAAATCGAATTGGCCGTCCTAAAGTTTCTGCAGACTCGTTTCACGGCTGACGACGGTAACTTTGGATGCTACTACTTCCGCAGTACTTTGGTCTCCACGAATTTCATTCGATTCGAAGTTGGAATGAGAATATTGGTGCATATGTGCTCGAATGTAGAATATGGATGAGGCATCATTGAAACTAAAAAAATCATCTTTTAGAGTAATTAAAACATTCATAACACACTGACTAAAAACTTTTTCAATTAATATTACTAAGCAAGGTAGTAGTAACGTCAAAGACTTGCTGGGCATTTAATTGTCGATTGTTGATGCATAAAATTAATTAGAGAGAATATTTCCATCTGTTGGTAAAATAAAATAAATACACTCAGTATTTTTACGGTTGTGAATTTTTTGCTTTCTGTTTTCCTGATATTTTTTTTTTTTGTTTTAAATAAAAAAAAATTTAATGTTCATTTAATCAATAGAAAGAATTCGAAATATTCACAATAAAATGTTTTGTTGAGTTTTATTTTATTTTATTTAAAATTATGATTTAAATACCAGTGACATTAGATTATTTTTTGCAATGTGAATACAAAGTGTGTTATAGTAAACATATCTACACGTGTTGAATATTAAACCTCGTAAACAAACCATCAATCTTAACACATTTTAAAGTGTGTTAAAAATCACTACAAAGCTCTATAGTTTGTTGATAACAATTTAACATTGAACACACTCAAGGTGTGTTATTTTAACTCACTTCAGCATTACAGTGTACTTTTCAAGGCACCATGGATCCTGAAAAAAATGATCAATTCAATGAAACATTAGAATAAACAAATACTCTTGACTCTGACATTTAGTTAACGGTTCAATAAATTATTTTGATTGCTCCCCCCCCTCCCCTATATGGCCATCTATCCCGGACTTGTTCTATTTGTTTGATGAATTATTTTTTTATTATTTGAACTAAACATCAAAACTGAATCGATAAAAATTTTATCATGGTAATTTCAAGAAATATTTCATCACAATTATTTTTACATTTTAATTTCATTAATTGAAAAAAATTTAACTTATTCACAGTCAATTTTTTTTCATTAATATTACGAGGTAATTATTGTTGTGTAATTTATTAGAAATAGAGCAGCGTCTTAAGGATGATTTTATTCAAAGTAAAAAAAAAAAATAAATAAAAGACATTTAATTATATATTTTTCATAGACAAACAATTTTAGTAAAGAAATTAATGACAAATTTACGAAAGATTAAATTTTCTCTTCAAGTAAATCTTGAATTCTCAAATAAAGGGGTTGATAAAAGAAATAAGTGCTCCGTTGTCGTCAGGAATTTTAATATTGTTTCATAAAATGTTTTCTCATCTTTTTTGCAATCCAATACTCTCCTCTTCGTTCTCATACTTTTAACGGAAGGAAAAGGAAGTATCGTTTTATTACAGGGCGGTGGCATGTAGGCGGATCGTCGTGGTCGTGGACCTCTTGTGTAAGTCTCGAAAGTGGGTGGCAAAAGGGAGAATGAGGAAGATAGCAAAAGGGTGGTGTATAGTTTGCGTAGTGTAGAACATCATGAATGTATATGCAAAGTCAACCATCCAAGCTGTGCACAAAGCTAACGTCCATTTAATGTATCCGGACTGCCTTCGAGCCGATGAAATAAATCGAATCACTTATATTGCAAACATGTTACCGTAATATCAATTTGTCCTTACATAAATATCCAATAATAAAACAGAGGATAGTACCTTTTGAATATCAAAAATAAACTCAATAACATCAACATGCAAATAATTCAATTCCAATACATTTTTTTCTTCCAATACATTCTTTCAACTAACTGAGATAAACACACCAATAGATGGACTGTTAAGCATAAAACGTGACTAAAAAAAGACAAAATCATTACAAATAATTAATTAATTAATTTCTAATCAAATGATTTTCTATATTTTTTTAATTAATCAGGCTTTAC
Source organism: Chelonus insularis (assembly GCF_013357705.1). Taxonomy (NCBI): domain Eukaryota; kingdom Metazoa; phylum Arthropoda; class Insecta; order Hymenoptera; family Braconidae; genus Chelonus; species Chelonus insularis. Next base: position 208,697 of record NW_023276544.1, read on the forward strand.
TTTACAAAATAAAAAAAGTTTTATTACATTTTAATTTTTTAATGATTTTAACAATTTGTTCCTGGCTCCCCTTAGTTTGTTTAAGTCGTTAAACATTGTAAACACTTCGAGTGATTTGTTTTTAAACACTTGAATTTGCAGTGTATAAGTAGTCTGACTTATTTAAAAAAATATTAAAAAATAATGTAGAATATTCGAAAAGGAGTATTTCCGGTTAAATTAATGAGAAAATAAGAAAAAGCTCAAAATTACAAATTTTTTATCACGTCACTTTTTTTTTATCATACAGAGGGTGTTAATTTCATATATTTAAATGTGTTGCAGTACACCAAGCGTAATATACTTTCCGAGAGGGAAACTCTGACATTGTGAAAATATTTCAGTCGCAAGTTTTGAGCAATAAATTTATGTTTGCCAACCCTAGTTCATTAGAGGTCTTGAGAGAAGGGTACAAAAAATTTTTATCAATTAATTACACTTTTAACTATAATTATTATTATTATTATTATTTTTTATTGAACAAAGTATAAATATAAAAAAATATTTCCGGTTAATAAATCGTGGATTTTATAAAAGTATCCATTTCCAAGGTTTTGGTGAGTACACGCATCACGGAAATCCTGGTGTCGAGAATGTACCGGTGCAAAACGAATTCAGGAAGGAATTGGTGGTGAAAAGATAAGTGGAGAATTCCGTCGTTTCCCAAAATGATTTCACATTTCATAGCTTCAAGTCTTTTTTTCCCTTTTCTTTACTCATCTCCACTGCATCTTTTTTATTTCCTTTCTAACTGCCTGTTTTTTCTTTTAAAATTTTCTGGAAAATAAACATTTTTTTATCATCAGAAAAAAAAATAAATTAATTAACAAGAAAAAATATTTTAGTACCATGAGAGTTTCGTCATAAACATTTTATTTTATCATCAAATAAATATGTATTTTTAAACTATCCAATTCAATAATAAAATCTTCTAGTATTATGATTGATATAAAACTTCTTATGATTAAAAATTTTATGAAAATGTATGAAAATAGAGATTCAATAATAAAAAATGTAAGCACCCATTTTTCTTTTACTTTCTGAGTGCTTTTCTTCAACTTCTTTATTGAATAAAAATTTAATTTGCTCTTCAATCGCAGACTCGGGATATTTGTCCTATATTGAATATTTCTTATTGACAATCTTCGATATTAATGGAGCTAATAGTAAACTGATCGATAACCCCAGGAAGGCCACTGCTCAATTCCACAGCGGCTAATTATCGTCACTTCTTGACTGTCCATTTTCCAATCCCACTGCCCCTTTACGCTCCATATTCATCCCTTCATCGGCATCGTTACGGTTGCGTTTGTGGCTACGCTTCGGCAGATTCATACCAATTATTTCACTCGAATATTGCTTCCGAAGGTGTTGAACTCGTTACAATAAATTACATCATTAATTAAATGAGCTCGTAAATGATAGCAAAATGACATAAACAATTTTTATAATGTTTTTGAAGTATTTAAATTACTCTGCGCCCTTAAAAAAAAAAATACCCAAGGCCCTTTGAAATGGAGTTGATATTTTTTATTGAATCGGCACACTACACTGCAAATCAAAGATTTTATGAACGTGTTAAAATAACATACATAAAGTGGATTTAATGTAAAATGTCCATAAACAAATTATAGATGATTTTGAGACATTTTTTACACATTTTAAGGGTGTGGAAAATCTATAGTTTGTTTACGGCATTTGACTCTACATTGCATTCAGTGACATAAATGATACAATCAATATTAACAAAGATAGCTCTTGATAGAAAACACCTACACTGTAAATCCCAGTTTTCCAAAATGCTTTATTTTAATACGGATAAGTGTGTTAAATATGACGTCACCCATTTGATTAACATTGTAGTCATTTTTTACACACTTAGATCTGCGTTAAAAGTGACTACAATGTTAATAAAATGGGTAACGTCATATTTAACACACTTATCCGCATTAAAATAATGCATTTTGGAAAACTGGGATTTACGGTGTAGCGACATTTGATGGCAGTCAAACGAATATTAACAAATTGAGGTAAATATTTATTCATTTACTGGATTTTGATTTTTTAAATTATCTTTTCAGGTGTCTAGACCTTAAGTAGAATCACATTTATCTTGTTTAGACTAAAAAAAAAATAATCATGCATTTTAGGGCTAACATTAAAGAGGCTGAAGATGTTAAAAGTGTCCACAAAAATAACACACTTGGATTTGCAACCAAACTTTCTGCGTATCGATTAATTTGTCTTCTATGACTTCGAGGAACCAATGAATATTAAAAAGCTTAGTCTTATAATTAATTATTATTTGTTTAAATGAAGAGTAAGGCTCAACTTCGAGTTCCAAACGATTAATCGATCCTTCTGATTAAAATAGACATTTTACTTTATAATAATCTTTGATTTTAATATAGTAGAAAAAAAATCTTAAGAAAAAATGAATTATCTTAACTGAGATACCTTAATATTAAATCCAATTATAATTTTTTAATTTTTATAATTGAATAAAATGTCTGTATTCTTCATAAACTAAAAAAAAAACTTTTTGTCCTACAACTACTCATCGTTGATAGAATTGATAAAGTAAATTGAAAATGATAAGAGATGTATTATAGAGATATGAGTAGATTAATTGATAGAACTCTCCAATTAACAAACTTTAATTAATCAAATTTCATTTTTGATCTTTTCACAAAAGATTTTTTTTTTTATTTTATTAATGAATAAATTTTTGTATCATACCATACAAAGAATATGCATTGTATTAAATGTTTGTTACTTTTATGTATGATAAAAACATTATCAGTAATGTTACATGAGATATTCGTTTGTTTTCATGCAGTAAATAAATTTGCAAAATAAATAGAGTACAAGAGATATAAAATACGAGAGACGTGATGCAGAAGAGTTTTGATAGGATTTTTACATTACATTAAATATCAATGTATTGATTTTATGCTCTACATTCTCAAAAAAAGAAAAAAAAATAATTTTATTTCATAGATGCTATTTTTTGTATTTAAAAAAAGAAGGAATAGATTTTAGAAAATTGATGAAACAAAGAAAAATATTTAAATATTTTTGATGGAATTTGATTGAAGGAAATTTCTAGGATATTCAGGGATATATAATGATGAGGAGCCGATAAATTAGCATACCACAGAGTAGAGTGCTCAAATGGTATACAATCACATAGAATAGGAGCTGCCAAAGATCTATTACAGCAAGTGGTGAGGTGTCGGACGGCTGACAAAGTCACCAATCTGTGAAACTAGTTTCCTGGCATGAGGTATTATAGACCATGCAATCTCGAGTCTAGACAGACAATTAATAATTTTAAATGAAAAATATCAAATATCTTTCACCACAACTTAAAAAAAAAAAAAAGACAAAGTATTGGTCTGATGAAAGTCGTCAGTTTATTTAATAAAATTATTCTTTATTTATAATATTTATAAATTTTTTGTTCTATTTGTGGTTTTATTTTTTTTATTTTTTTTTGTGTATTTTGTTTATTTATTAAAAATGTTTAATTCATTTCTTTAATAGGAAATTGAGTTGAATACTTGGGTAAATGTTCAAATTCTTCATCAAACTTCTTCACCACTTTTCTCTTGTATATTATAGAAAAGTTTATTTCTCTAACGTTCTTAAATATAAGCTAAAAAGTTGGCTAAAAGTGAGTCGTGTAAAATTACTGTAGAACCTGTTTCCAACAGTTTAATAGACAACTTTAGAAATTTTGTCGATAAGAATGTTCACTTTTATTATCCCACTTGGGTTTTTGATGTATTTATTAACAATAATCAAACATTAAAATAATAAATTAAATTTTTCATGACTATTATTTTTTAAACAGATATGTTGGGTGATTTTAACTATGTTTGGAGATTAATTGGCTTGACCAACTTAATTTTTTTAAAGTCACTTAGCAGAATACTTGACTCACTCTCATATAATTCGCAATGCCACAAAAGATGTTTTAAACTTGCAATATTTTTTCTTACACATACATCAATCATTGCGCTTGCGTGATTATGCTAGGTTGGAATTTAACATTGTTTAAACAATAGTAATAATAGATTTTTTGTGAAAAAATTATTTACAAATACTCTCCTCAGTGACTACTACAAGAATTCGTTGGTAAAAAATTTTTAGCATCATTGAATAAATTTATTTAATTATTAATAATCCCTAGGTATTTTTTTTACTAATGAATTATGGCTCTAATTTTATTAATAGTAAAAATTGTTTCTTGATTAAAACCCTTGTGGTGGAACCACGATTTAAGATAATCATTATCAAATTTTTCGAAAAATTCCTCGAATTTTGATTTTTTCCTACATTTCAAGATCATTTTTAAACACTTTTAGAATTATTTATTCCCAAAATTTATATTTAAAAATATTCATATTTCACTTTGTATTCAATGCATATTTTTTTCATTCCCGAACTCTGATTGGTTCTTTTTTTTTGGCAGTAGAAAAAATATCGAGTTAAATTTCAGAAAGCGACAATATTGAATGTTGTTACTTAGAATCTAGTCGAAAATTATGTATCGACAATAAATCTATAAGACTCGAAAGTAATACTAAAAATGCATTGGACATGTGACAGTAACATTGGTATGGAAAAACAGAAACGTCGGAAAAATCAGTCGGACGTAGAAATCGAAATATAAAACGTAAAATGGCATAGAGAAGCCTCCATCTACACTGCGTAGTGTGCAATGAGTCGGTGAGCATGCACGAATGATTTCCTTTCATGCTCCAAAAGGCCATCACCGTGGAGCCAACTCGCTGTAGGTTCGTTCGCCATTTTCATTGGTGTATAATGTCGAATCGACAACCCATCGCTGTCTCTTGTTCACCAAGCTGAGAGGCAATTCGTTGCAGAAATATATCACTGAAGTAGTCGATAGGCTTTTCCAGATCGTCGTTGAAAACTACCCTCCTTATGATGTGTGGTTTTCATATATAGAACGTCAACCAAACCCATCTATCTCAGTCAATAGATCATTTTCAACCTTTCTCTTTTTCTAATGTTGCCAACGTCCAATTGACAAATGTATCGTCTGCTTTATTAAAATTCGATTCTCAAAAATTTCCACAACGATAAATTCTTCAGGGGCTTTTTAACATGGAACATTAGGGAATTTATATTTTAATGGGCCACTACTCTAGTAGCAATAAAATATGGACCTGATCTATGGTATGCTCTAATGTAATAGAAATATTTGATATCAATTCAGAACTACCTTGTTTCTACTTCAGTACAATTGCACTGATCGAAGAGATTTATAATGGTCCAAAATATTTTATAAAAAATCATATCTTGAGGTTCCTTGAGTGGAAAAATATGGATATCTAATATCTAAAGGTACATATTGAGCTTTACGCACCAGGATTAGGCAAATAAATAGATAAAACCAGGAACAACCTACAGGAAAAGATTCGCACAACAACGATCTATCGAATGAAGCGATATGAGGACGATTGGTTGACGAATAAGGAAAATATTCAAAATTAGAAATCGAAAGTGATTAAAAAGATTTTGGTCAGCCATACATGAAACGAGTAAGAGAGTTAGAGGTATAAAAAACAATATTAAAGTTTAATAAATAAATTATAGAATTTAACACACCCTAAAGTGAGTAAAAACACTGAGACAAATGGAATAGGCACTCTTTTATTAGTTCCATATCACTCAAGACCTTGCAAAAATTAGGTAGACCATGTTCAGGACTCCAAAATAAATTCTGATTTTAATTTTTACCCAGATGATAATTGTATATATTCACAATTTAATATTTCCCGATATAAATCTGGCAAGATATCAAAGAAACTCAATAAAAAAAAAGACATTTTTTTGAACTCTTTTTTCTACCTGTCCTCTTAGGATAAATTTGCATGAGACTTCTTCAAAAATCTTGAAAATTCAAAAGTAAAGTTACAACAAGTTTGAAGTTTTATGAAGTTTTTTAGTCTCACAAGTTCAAGAATCGTTCGAAAAACTTTCAATGCGTTTTTTGAAGAACTTTTTATTTCAAAAAAATTTCCCACGACGATTTCAAAATTAATCAGTTGATTTTTTTTTAAAAATCTGCTTTACTTACCACTAGAATAATCCATTATTCTCCAACAAAAAATACAATCAGTGTATTTTATATTATTATTTGTAATCCTTTTCTTTTATTAATCAAATCTTTACTTAATATTTCGATAAAAATTGTTTTAAAATATTCAACAAAAAAGAAATATCTATAAAATAAAATGGTATGATTGATACTAAATATTCATACTCTTCGTAAAAAACTATTATCAATGCTATTCACTCACCAGAGCAATGTTCGAAGCTGATTTTAACAGAAAGTGTTGAACAAAACGATTCATCACAGTCTTCAGATCATTCTAGAGTGTCTTTTAAAAAAAATAGCAGTATTAAAGTGACAAATTTATAATAGATGTGATAAAAAAAAATAAATGGTATTTATTTGAAGTATGAACTGTTTGAAATATTTCTTTTGACGTTGATCTATTTGAATTGTTTCTATCTCACCCTTGTGGACAAATTTTTCTTCTTATTCTCTCTCTCTCTCTCTCTCAGTCTCTCCACTTTCTGTGTACGCTTACTTCAGTTTGAGAGCAGACGAGGATAACAAAGCGGAAGGATTAACAATGCCAGTTGTAGGGACCAAGTTTGAATAGAGCGAAAGCATTGTGAAGATGTATATGCCAAGTAATGAAAGAGAAGCATAATCACTACAGCTTTTTCATTACCTTCTGACATATTTTATATTAATTAGATTCACTTACATCACTAACGACCTTATTATGCTACACAAGAAAATGCTACTTGTCGCCACATAAGTAAGTTTTATTATAATTTACATAATTTTTTATTTTAAACGGAATTTCATAGAAAAATGTTACCTTTTAAATTATATTTTTTTCTTTTTTTTTTTTTGTAGACTTTATTTAAAGACTAATAATAATTTAATTAAATAAAGAAAAGTAGGAGAAATGTTATCTGATCGAAAAATGGGAGAGGTTGATTAACAAATGAATTAAAAAAAATAAATGATAAATTGAAACAAAAAAATTGTATTTTATTTGAAAATTTTATTTCATTAATGTTACTTGAAATGTAGAGAGTATCTTTTCATAATTAGACAATTTACACAATGCTACAAACACTAATAAATAATAAAAAAAACAATACAAAACTTTTTCTCAACATGAAAACCACTCGGTACTGATGATAATTAACCTAGTTTTTTTTTTTTTTTAGATTAAATTCAAATAATAATAATATAAATATTCATTAATAATACGTATACTTGAACAAATCAAAAGGATTGAATTGAAAACTTATTTCTTAATTCTCGAATTTGAATAAAAAGAATTAAAGACTGTAAATATATCTAGATGTTTCATTAAGGTTTAAGATAAAAGAATTATTATTGTTGATTTTTTTTTTTAAGGATAAAAATAAGAAAAATATATCCAAGTAAACTGCAAATAAAATAGTTGTGTAAATAAAATATCTAGAATCGAATTTTGAGCCATAAATAAGGATAAGGATAGAAAATAGAACGAAGAAACGTAAAATAAGTTAAAGCAGTTAAAAAAGTTGGAGAAAGAAAATATGTATGGTTAGATGAAAAATGCATTATTCTTTTCGCAGACTTTTATCTCACCTCCAGTGGATTTCACACTGGAGAGAAAAGATGATTTGAGTGTTAGTGAGGGTGAAAGAGGTGGCATGATGGTCACGATCGTAGGGTCACGTCCTCATCGCAGTCCAGCCGATGGTTACCTACGTGACGTCGTTAATACGCACCACATGCGACTCCACCCAACCTTTTTAAAGCAAAACTCTGTGGTCAAGAAACAACCTAATGCATGTACAGCACTTGGGTCTGACTTTCTAACACAGAGTTATGCAGATTTAGTCGACTCTAACTACTTCATAACATGCAATATCATCGAATAAATTTTCTACTTTTTGTCTGACTATTTACCGGCCATTACTACTTCCACTTTTATTTTTTCCTTCTGTATAACGACTCAAGTAAATTATTGGCTGTACTTATTTTTATTTTTATTCTTATAATTCACTCGATGGCGTCAGAAAATATGCATTGAGATTATGAAAGAATTTTTTTTTTCCTTCAACTTTGATTATGTTTTAATCCTTGCATATCATTTGAAGTCAAATAATACACAAAACTGTTTTAATTATAAATAATCTATAATGTTTTCTTTAAATATTTATATATTTATAGCTAAAAAATTTTTTAATTTTTTGTTCAAGATTTTATTTGCAGAATAACAAAAAATAAGTAACAAAGACTACATTGAAAGTGTAAAGCTGTTTTATAATTTAATTCTGATAAATTTTTGATGAAAATGATTAAATATAAAACAGTATCTTTATTGGATGAAAAAAATATGCACACCAAAGTACTTGAACTTGGAAGGCTTTACCAGCTTCTTAAAATAACCTTCCTGTGCTATTCCGAGTGAAATTGATTTTAGGAATGCCTAAATACCTATTAGGCCCTCATTAGGAATTAGATGGATTAGTGTAAATAAGTCATTCCTAATCTATGCCTGATGAATTTGTTTTAAGAATAAAATAAGGTCTGCTGAATTTCAAAGTACCTGATGATTTTCCAATAACAACCTTATGGTCCTTATCAGGCTTACAAAAATTACATCTAAAGTAGGCAATCAGTTGCATCAGCCTCATTAAAATATTTGAAGAATAAATAAAAATTAATTAAAATTTAAAATAATTTAAAATAAATTACAATATAAAAGATTTATATCAGATTAAATATTCTTTTAAATGCTAATAAAAAATTATTTTAATTATAAATAGATTTATACTGATGAGATTAATTTTAAATCTGACATTGAAGAGTTATAAAATTGAAATACACAGAAGAAGAGTTTTTGAGATAAATAAGAGGTTTTCATATATTCCTAAGATGTGAAACATTTTTTCGAGAAAATTTTTTAAAATCGTAGACGAGTTTGAGATGTGATGGATTGAGGAACATGTTGAAAGACGTTAAATTACTGATCCATGCTCCAGGTAGAATTCGTTTTTCCCTTGGAGCTTTAATATTTTTATTTATTTATCTTTACTTAAAATTAAACTAGTTGGAGATAAGTTAGATAAACTTAACTGACAAGCTGATACGTGATTTTTCTTCCTCTTGACTGTTGGCAGTTTTGTCCCAGTGCCTCAGGTTGTTCAGTAAAAAGCTTACTTTTCTGCAGCAGCAAAAGCGCAGTAGAAAAAATGAAAACGTGCTTGGAGGAAACTTGACGTTGGAAAAAGCGGTGAAACCGTTAATTCCTTCATATAACCTAGAGGACACGGATATTACCTTGATGTAGAAAAGTTTTTAACTCGTTTAAAAAAAAAAATTGTAAAAAACTGACAAATCTAAAAAAATTATATAACGAAAAAAAAATCACACACAGATTTTTCTCTTTTTTTTTCTGTTAATATTTATTATTTAAATAGTCTCTGAAATGTAATTAGTTGAAGCTCTTTATTAAGTGGGTGATTAATATATTGTTTTCAACTAAATTAAAATGAATGAAACAAATGAATTTTGACACGTGTCGAATTTTTCATTAATAATATATTTATTTGACGAGAAACACTAGAGTAAAAGAGAGCAAGTGTATCATTAATGCAACTGCAAATCGGAGCAATTTCAAATGATTAATGATGAATTATAAATTATCCCTGAACAGGTCAGCTGTACATACGAATAGCTTGACTGCGGTGAGATATAAATTGCCCGATAATTATTCGTTACGCCAGTCCTACTTTATATTTTCGATTTTTCATTTACTCTTTTTGTTGATTCTTATCAGTAGGCATATATGAGTTATATGTCAACCTGCTTTATTGTTACATATAAATAGTCTCTTCATAAACATTAGAATGTTATCTTCAACAAGATTATCTATTTGGTTATAGAACAATAATGGATCTAATAATTTACATCAATAACAAGATCACATGAAATAATGGACATCATGAAAAACAAGAAATTATTGAATAAAAGTTATTTATAAATATTATTACTATTATTATTTTTTAAATTAAAAAAAAATGGTAAATATTGAAAAAAAGTTTAGTAAGGGGAAAATTTCTACCTGTTTGAGCCTCCACATTTTGATTAATATCTGGGAGATATTTCGAAATATATGTCTCAAAGATCTGGACGAAATGAAGAAAGTCGATATAGTCAGAATCATCATTGGAGCGTAATTTATGGTAAAATGAAAGCAAGTTCCCGTTTTACCCCATTTTAGAAGTGAAATGATTGATTTTTTATAAGTTTGACCTGATTTCGTGTTTGTAGGCATTGAGACGAAGAGAATGAGTGGTCAAACTTGAAAATCGGACAACTTTGATTTTTCGACCCCAAAAAATGGCAAGTGGTACCCCTTTCCATTTTTTTAGGCCAAAAAATAAAGGTACTCCGATTTTGATGATTAAGGGCTCATTCTCTTCGTCTTGATGCGTAGAAATGCGGAATCGGAGCACCGGTCAAGAAAATTCACTTTACGCCCTTAAAAACGGGTTACACGAAATACAAATTATGAATTATCTTCCCCGTGACTTTAAACCCCTATAACTCATGAACGGACGGTCCAATAACCGTTTTTGGAGACGTTTTGAAAACCTCATAATCTAAACTAAATATGCATATCCATGAAAAGTGTTTAAAGAATTTCTTTTACCCTTAAAATCGCTAAAATATAGAAAAAAAATAGCATTTTTTTGGGAAGTTGCCAACTATTTATTTAGAATCTTGTCTCGTCGACGTAATGTAGACATGTGGTTCGTATCCCAATTAATAGAATTAAATCCTCATGAGTTTTAAAGCGTCAACTACATCACTCACTCAATGCCATTTACTTACCATTTTTTATATATTTTATTTCCTTTTTTATTTATTTTTTGTGTACCCTTCGACTAAAGTTCTTTCAAAGACTCATACCACTCAGACGCATGGCTCTTGAGTCACAATTTACGCTAGACTGCCGTCAATTTAATGAATAGTATGTCTATATATGTATTCGTCAGTCACAAACGTTAAAGTTATCGTGCGAATTGGCGTTCAAAAGTTTCATGAGTTCATTGGAATTATGCTGATTTTTGATGTTAAATTATTGGAATTAAGTTCATTCATTTGATATTTTTTTTTTATATAAAAAATTAATTATTCATAAAAATATGTCTAATTTCTTCTGATTAATCGAAATTAATCTTCAATTTTATAATAAACTATTCAAGAAAATCATCCATGCCAGAGAAGAATATTTACAATACAACATGACAAATAATTAACCCAAAGTATAAATGAATCAATTAATATATAATTTACAAAGAAATGGATATAAATTCATTTTCTCGAGTATTGTAGGGTTAAAAGCTTCTAAAATACATTTTCGACAATCAAATTAAAGAGTAAATCGATAAACTAAAAACACTAAAAGCCAATAAAAAATAAATTTGATAAAAGAGATAGTAGCTCTATGTTATGACATAGTTTTGTAATGTTATTGTTTATAAATTAAATATTAAAAATTATTTAACAACACATATTGCTGAAATTCAATAATCCATAAAATGTAGAAAAATATTTTATAAAATAAAAAAAATGAATAAACTCTAAAAAAAAAACTGAGTACCAATAAATAAAAATCAACATTCCAATCGTTGATAAATTTTAATTGTTCATAAAACTGATCTCCAACGATAAAATAATAGTTTAAAGGACCTATTAAATAACAGAAATGCATTAATTCTGAAAGAAAAAAGAAAACAGTAAAAGGAAAAGACCATAGAAAAAAAGCTGACTGAAATAAATTTCATTTATAATATCATCTAGAATAGATGGAATCGACATTTGGTCATCAAATTTACGAGCTGGCGATGGGACATACTAGAATGGTAGAAAGAAATCGTCGAGGCGTCGTGGACGGTCGACTGGTTATTCCATAAAAGTGATTTTTACGGCGCGTGCAGGAAATGGTAGGAGTTTCTTCGGCTGTGAAATTCTTTTTCAATTCCGGGAGTGATGGAGCAGTTGGTGAGGGTAATAGAGGGTACAGAAAGGTGTCATGGGGCAACTGAAATATTCAATATTACTAAAACCCTGCGGTGGTATGTGACGACAACCAACTACTACTACCTTTACTACTGCTATCACCACCACCACCGCCACCATTGCCATCACTGGTCTTGTCCTATCCGTTATCTTATTCCTTATTTCGTATTCGTTCTCTCCAATCCCCTTCCAACCTCTCACTGAACATTACTCGTCGTCTTTTTCATCTTTTCTCACGATTCATATGACTAAAATTCGCTCGAGAGGGTGTCTAAAGCACTATCATTTTTTAAGTACATGGAAATTATTTTTTTTAGAATTTTTAACTTGAGAAAAAGACATTTTTTTAGGAGTGATATTCATATGGCTGCTCTTGAATAAGTTATTTTACAGTATAGATAAAATTTTGTGATAAATAATCCATAAATAAGATGCGAGTGATTTTATTTATTTCCTAGGAAAAAGTAAAACTGGTCCAACACTGATCCAATCTAGTCAACTGTGAACTAATCTTGCTTCCTACTAGCTATGTTTTCTTTTGAGTCACTTTTTATATGTTAATTTATTGAAAATAAAAAAACTAAAAACCATTGAAAAGTTTCTTGTTCATAAAGTCAATGTAGAGAAAAGTTTGATTTTGTAAAAAATTCTAATTAAAGTTTTAAAATATATTCTCTTCCTGATCAATTTGTCTTCAATTTCCTGGGTTTTATTTAGTTGTATACTTTGAACTTGTTCCAAGTAATTATTAATTTTCTATAACTATTTTTTCTTTATTTGAATAAGCACTTTATGAATGATTAATTAATTTTTGCTTCAAACATGATATGACCTGGTGAGTTCAATATCATACTCGTCACTTGGATACTACTTCTTGATCAGTGATCTTAATTTTGAATGAATAATTAAATTATTTATCACAACCAGCGATTGATAGTTTGCTCATTACTTGTTTCTTACTCTCCTTGTCCTGGTCACCTACATCTATAAATTGTGGGAATAATATCAATAAGCTTTCCAACACCTTGAAACAAAAAACTGCATCAAAACCTTGAAATTCAATTCTAGAACCATCAACTTTATCATAAATCGGTAAATAAATATATTGACTTTATCAAAGCATTTGGTTCTTTTTTACAAGGGTATTTTACTCATATTTTTCAATATCACAGCAAGATTTACTAGAATATTTGATTTCCTTCTCCATATCCAAGGAAAAAATAAAAAGTGACATAACCCCAGCAGTGGCATTATTGATATGCCAGCACGTAAATGCTACTAATCTCAAGTAATATAGGATCAATTTACTTAGCTATATCTGAACATCATTTAGTTGTTGTCTTGGCGGTCGTTACGTTACAAGAAATTTAATAGAGAACGCACCATCGCCCATGAAAGCATGGGTTTTGCAGCAGAGGTAGAATTCTGATTGTATCGTATCCAGCCATGATGATCCAATATGTCGGCTATAGCATTCCTTGCAGCTAGAGGTATTACGTGCTCACTCGGCTTTCAACCCTCTGCTGCACTTCCTTTTCTTCTCTTCTCCACCATTCCTTCTCATCACGTCTATCCTTTTCTCTTGCATTCGCTACGACTCGACATTTTGCTAGATTACACCAGACTTCTTGATTGAATACATCAGCATTATTCATCAGAATCTCCAACACTGTATTCTTCTTCAGGTTAGCTTTCATTTGAACCGATTTCAATAAAATAAAAAAAAAGAAAGTGCACAATCTAGTCGAAAGGAATATCTTTTGTCTGAAAAACACAAACTGGTCCATTTAACCCTCCAATTCTAAAACTGATTTCAATTTGTATTTTATTCAGAAATGGTTTGATTCACGTGCTACCAGGAATAGATAAGATTACTTGCCGACTTATTTTTATTGGGTTGAAAAGTATTCATGAGATATCAGATCATTTAGAGTTATTATTTTTATCTATGTTTGAATTATTTTTAATTCTATAACTGATTCAATCTATTATTCAGAATTTCCAAAATATTCAAGAGGCTATAGAGGATCCATTTTTACATGACTTCATAAAATTGGAATAATTTTTTGATAAGATTTAAGATTAAACACTCAATTCAACTTCTATTGAAAATTGATGTCACATGAAATATCACTTTTAATGTACTTTTTACTGAACGTATCATCGAACAAGTGCAATAAAATTAATGTAGCCTTGAGTGATATCGGAATTTAAATTTAATTATTGAAAGTTAATGGCATAAATTAGAGAGAAAATTCAGTTTTGTTGGAATGAATTGACACTAAGAGATTAAATGTATTCATAAAATTATATATCTAATTCTGAACATCGTTAATCCTATTGAATATTCTTCAAGAAAACAAACCTTCCAATTAAACTAATTGTTTTTAAATATAAAAAATGAAATAGTTGAAGAATATTTGAAGGAAAAAATTAACTTAATGATCAAGTAAGTAAGTTCTGCTATAAAACCACATCTTGACTGATCTTTTTCTTCTTATCTTTCTCTTAAGATGAAATTCATCTTGATAAATAATTTAATTCACTTGATTCTCTAGAAGAGATTTTTTGCTCTATTGTCACCACAAAAGTCACACTCAATTTGTACCCTTGTCTCCCTTTGTCTCGTTTGAATTCGACCCTTCATTCTGTCAATTGATGAATGAATTTTCGACCTATTCAATCTCAATTGGAGCCTATATATTTGCTTCAACACTAGCAGAAGCTTAAAGCCTGGTAGAGTCTCCAAGCATTCCTAATTGATTTCACAAAGGAAATACTTATGCAACCTGAATACGTAACATTCAATTGATCCTCCTCTATATCTCTATACATCTTTGGAGAATAAAGTATGAAGAAATGCCAGAAGTGTATATATTTTTTTTCCTCATGGCCAAGACGGATAAAAAGACTTAGATTATCTTGGAGCTAGCTAGGGGGGCTAGGCAAGACCAATCCATGGAGTTATGGCCAGTATGAAACCCATGGCAAATGATGCACCTGTACGTGACTGGTGAACAAACTTGCAATTCTGACCTGACTCTCTCACTTGTACACTATTGGCTTGGTACTTTATTGCTAATGCATGACAAAATAATCTCTATTTTATTTATTTTAGACAAAGAAAATTATTTTATTTTTTTCTTCTTTTCAAATTTATTAAATACTTCTAGAACAAAAGCTATTAGTTTTTATTTCAATTGTATTAAATGTGATGAAAATTTTTAATTATTTATAAAGAAGTACTTTCAATTATACAGTTTGAATAAATTGATGCAAGAATAAGAATTTATTTTAAATGAGAATAATAGTGATAATTGAATTCTGAGGATATTTAAATAATTTTTATGAGTCTTCAACATTAAAGAATAATGGCTTATAAAATGTAATGGAGAAAGATGAATATTATGTTTTAATTAGAAAATGAGAAATAAAGTCGTCAGTGTTGTAAGAATATCGACGTTATAAAGCTGCAAGAATTAATCCCGTCTATGTTTTAATTTATAAAATAGATGAATAATGACGTCTTTAACAATCTTGTGTAGCAGAAGATTATGGGATCAAGGTTTTATGGTGAAATATATTTTTATCTTTCAGTTAAATATGAATGTTTTGTGACAAACAAATAGCATAATCATTAACCAAGTCTTAAGCTATCTAACTTCTGAATGAGAAGAGTATCAAAACTATGTTGAAGAGTGTAAACATTACTCCAGAAGATATCAAAACATTATTCTTAATAACATCAATAGTTTTGAAGTTATTGGAGCTTGAAAATGATTAAAGTTGATCCCACAATATAATCACATCATTGATGATTCAAGATAAAATAAAAATTTGAAAAAGAATGACAAAATCTAATTTAGGATTGGTACTTAGCTTGGAGTTATTTTGAAAGTATACAAAACAGATATTTAAAGTTGGGAATTATTTTAAAGGATGAGCATTCATTCAAAAGGTGATATTAGATGAACATTTAGGATTATTTCCACCCAGTCAAGTATCTATTCAAAACAAAAATAGACTTAAGTGGCGTGAATGTTGGTATTTCACAGAGTAATAAATTAGTAGTGGCTTTAATTCAACTGCTCAAAGCGGAAGGAAGTTGAGGGAAAACAAGAAAATGCGTTGTTTCAAGTTGGAAAACATTTGATTAAATTTTAACACTAATGTAACGCTTAATGGATTTACACGCACCTTTAAACTGTGTCTAGATGATGGTTAGTTAACGTTAGCACGTAGATTGGGTTCTCTAGAGAATACAGCAGAGCAATGGAAAACGATCAATGACTGGTTTGTAGTGTCGAACTATCGTACGCCCACTTGTGAACTCTAGACCATGGAATACGCATAGAGACCAGGGTAATCCTTTGGATATTGGTGGGAGTGAAAACGTGGATGAGCAACTCCTGATGCTACTAGTGGGGTATCTATTACGTGCAACGTGCTTCGAGTTTTAAAGGTCTAACAAGAGTGGACGTTGATATTCGACGGACGTACATTTTGACGTCGAGCTTTTCGTGCGCGAACGCCTATGTCATGGACACGTTGATGCATTTGTGTTTATGGAGATGCGTCTATATCTAAAACCTACACCAGTCTGTATGTGTGTATCAGTAGTTGATCCTACAGATCCTTTTCCCATTATCCATGTCACATGAGAATGAGCCTGAAAGCTTTATTACCAACAGGACCATGCATCTATGCACCATTTATTCCCTCTAGAATTAATGCTGGACTTTTAGTCTTTGTGATCTCAAGATTTTTTACCTGTTCTGCTTAGAGCAAATTCTTGTTCAGCTGCTATCATATTGTACTGACGTTCAAATGAATGAATTATGTGCAAGAGTTTACTTTTTATCTTTGATGAAAGATGATTAATCATGATGATACCTTTGATTTTTTGGATCTTGGATACAAAGACCTCAGTCACCAATCTTGATGAACTAGATTTTTAAGCTTCTTTAGAGCTGATGAGTAGATCTTCAGGTATATTTGTCTAGCATAAAAATAAAAAATCATTAGACTTTGTTAAAATAAATCAGTCAAGATAATAATTAAATGCTAATTAATTAATTTATTGATTAATTGACTATTCTAAGTCTGTTACTTGTAAATAAATAAATGTAATTACTTATTTACAACAACAAATTAGTAATCACATTTATAAATTCATTTGAAAAGCTCGTTAATATTTTCAGCAAGACAGATGTCATTTTTTTTTTGTTAAATATTCCTATGAATTATTAAAAATTTTTTCAATAAATATTTAATAGATTCAATTAATTTTAGAAGCTTTTGATGATATGAAGTCATTTCCAAATTCATGTATGACAGTTTTTATTTAAAAATTAAAGCTTTGAAGAATTATAAAAATAATTATTTATCCAGATTCAAGTGATAATCATTCTAAACTTTAGGTATTTTTTTAGTTCAACAGCTGATAAAGAATAAAACTAGAAATTCCAACAAAACATTACAACTAGCAATGTAGAAGCTTTCAGCTCAGATATTTTGCATAAATTTTTCCCTTGATGGATGCATTTAAACTCTATAAAAATCGTAGATTTTTATATTTTTTGCAGAACATTAGAGAATGATAAAAAAAAATTATAAATTATATCTATGACTTTTTAAACTAAAGATTTTAAGCTTCTGAATGTGTTCTATTTTATTAAAATCATGTAATATTTTACTCAGATATTTATTTTTTAATATTACATAAATAATCGAGCTGGAGATTTTTGAAAAAAATATCATCAATACTATTATAAAAATAAAAAAGAAAATATAAAATACTATCATGATAATAAGTAGATAGACTATCAGTTTAATTCAAATCCTCAAATTTAATACTTCTGGAAGAGGTACAAAGTTGATTAGATTTCAAACCAGATTGATCAAGCCATTCTGATGGATTAAAGAAAAATATAGTGAACGTGGAAATATGGAGATTATAGTAAAAAAAATAATTGGTTCAATATAATTCGTTTAATATTTAACAAATACAATCATAATAGGATTAAATTGTTCATTATTTATCTAACAAAAATTTTCATTTCATATTACAATAAAAATTTTATCTTCAATTTTATTTTCAAACCTTATAATTTTTTTTTTTATTTAAAAATAAAAATTTCACGTTTCTTGAATAATTTGAGGAGCAGCTTAACCGATTTTATTGGAAATTCTTTCTGATGTGAGATATCCTAGGATATAGCGAATAAAAGGTTTCTGATAAAATCTGTCCAGTCGTCTTGAGACACTCTTGGACGAAACTGTTGTCACATCTACACCAGTGTGTTTGAATTCACACAGAAAATATACTGGAAAAAGTATCGATTGAAATAAGTGGTGGTATTTTATTTAAAAAAAAAAAAAAGAACAATATTAAATATTAAATCACTAAACTTCAACACTCTAGTAGAATGTAATTCTATAAAAGTTGATGAAAATAATAAATGAACTTGGTATCTGTCAATCTAAAAAGGGTAATACAAATGGTAAAACATTAAAGAAAACTTTAAAATGGTTTTATATAAGATTTTCATTCATTGCAAGAGAACTTACTTGAACATTCAGAGATATTTTTTCATCTACCAACTGTTTTCATAAAGATAAACTTAATCTTATAAAAACACTTGGAATTTTTAAACAGGATTATATTAAGTCTCATAACAATACAAATAAAATTTATATATTTTTCCAGGTTATTTTTTTTTATCAATAGCAGAAAAACCTTCTTAAATATTAGCTAAAGTCAAGCTCAAGTATAATATCGAGCATTAACGTCTTTTATCTTAGTTCTCAGTTAGGTACATCTGAAACTTTTTAATGTTACTCCTTGCTTTGTTCGACAATAGTTATAAAAAGGAGTTTGTCAAGTTTATTTATCCAATTTTTATCAGTGCATTTTTAGCTTGATATTCTGCAGCACTGTTATGTAATGTAAAAGGTGAAAGAGGAGTTGTGTTGTCATGACCTGTTTCGTTGGTCATTCTAAGTTAGTTTATGTCTGTGATGTTTTCATCCACCTTCTTTCTATCTTTTCATTGGTTTTATCCCACTCTACACTTCTATTTCTCTTGAGTTGAAGCATCTAGCAAGTAATTTAGCCATAACATGCTACCTTTTTATTGAAGGTCTGAAATTTATCAAAGTTATCACGTACTCGTTTATATTTCCATGGTTGTGAAAGCAAACTCGTCATATTAATTTTATCCTCATGTTTTAATTTTTTTTTTTTTTCTTCTTTTACTTTTAGTTTTCGTATTTTATTGAGAAGCACAAAATAACTTTTAATGTGTTTTATTTTTTGTTGAAAAGTTTTAATGTTTTTAATAAACGCGAGAAATGAATTTAATGTAGTACTGAATTTTCTGGACAAAATTATTGTCAGCATTGGGAGTTGGGAGGAGGAAAAAAAAAGGATACGCTTGGTAGAATAAAAAAAAAAATGGAAATAGGAATAAAAAATAAAATGAAAGAAATGTAAAGGAAAAAGTAAAATGGGTTTTCGCTAGGGAAAGGGCTTAAAGCTATTGCGATTCGTTCAGTAGAGTTCGAAGCGATATTGGTCCCAGGGCGGCCGACGAAAGCGTTCTTGGAATATCATTCTCTTTTATCTAAACTACCTTCGTCGAATCTAAAAACCACGGTCACTCTCGGGAATGACGCTCATGTAAAATGACAGCAGTATAGACTTTTAATCATTGATTTTTCAGAAATCATTATTACTTATCTCGCAAAAGTATTCTCAAGATAAAAAAATAACTACAGATAAATTATTATGATTTTTTTAATTTTTTTAATAACAATAATT
Organism: Chelonus insularis; assembly: GCF_013357705.1. Taxonomy (NCBI): domain Eukaryota; kingdom Metazoa; phylum Arthropoda; class Insecta; order Hymenoptera; family Braconidae; genus Chelonus; species Chelonus insularis. Next base: position 228,703 of record NW_023276544.1, read on the forward strand.
GCATTCAACTCTTTCTTACTCATAAAAACATAAAATATTTATAATTCTTTTTCAATAACAAAGTTTTTTTTTTTCAAATCTCAAATGGTAGAAGTAAACTGTTAAAAAATGATCAGTGATATTTTAAAATTGAACAAAAATGTTCTTTTCAATAAAAAAAAAAAAAGAAACAAATCGAGTGAAGTGAAGAAGAATAAAATAATGTTAAGCGAAGTGAAGTGAGGCGACATAAAATATTTAGAAATATTCAAACTTTATTTATATCAGAAAATGGAATATTCTTCAAATGAGGAAACTATCTTGAAATGAATTATTTCGAAAATGATTTCTTCAATTTTACCTTTATTCTTCTGAGTAGATTAATACTTCAAATAATTTAATCAAAGTTTAATTCAACCTTTAAAGAATAAAAAAGATTTGTTAAATTTAAATAAATTTAATTCAAAATGGTGGCTTTTGGAATACCCAAATTCGATGTGAGAATTTGGGTAATTACCAAACAAATTAATTTTTCTTTTTAATACGAATAATGAAAGGTAATCCTTTAATTAGCTCAGGATATACAGGAAGTAATATCTGAAATCGATTATAATTTAATCATGTTTACATTTCGAGACTCCAGAAAATTCGGTCATGATAGAATGTCATTCAAATAACTAGACCGAATAATAGATGTTGACAATTGTTTGTGAATTTTTTAGACTGGTTCTTTAGGTAAACAAACAGTTACCTTTAAAGTCGTGGAATAAACAGCCACCGGTGGTCTGCTTGGTTGCATCTCGGTGAACGATAAATTGCGGTATCGATTCCCTCGACGACGAGACTACGCCCTCGAGAATCCCTCCTGCCACAGATTCGAGATTGTTGAAGGCTGTTAAGACCTTTTACCTTTTGAATAATGTGTTTCTCTTTATCCTTTTCCTTTGGAATTTCAAAAATACCATTCGACAACGTCATGATTTCATTCCTCAAATGGAAATGAGGGGAGAAAAATTAAAACTCTAGTAAAACCAAAGCTGTAACCTGTAACATAAATGAACATTTAATAAATTAATGACTAATTGATTGAAATTTTTTGTAAATAATTTTTTATCTTAATTCTTTTATTTTATTTGTAAACAATTACGAATAGTTAAGTAATTTTTATTTAAAAAATTACTTCCACTTTACTAATAAAAATATTTACAATTGAATAAATTCATCAAGATAAAAAGTAATAAATGGTTTACTTTTAACAACAAAAATACTCTAGTGAATTAAACTAAAACACTTTGCTGGAAGGTGTTGTCAATGGTTGATCAATCAATAGAAAAATGTCTTTGTCGTTGATCGTATAAACAAAACAAGTAACAAAAGAAATATCCACGCAATTGGTTGAACAATTTAATTGTATTGTTTCCTGTTTAAAAGAGAATCTCTTTGTTGGATTGACAGAGCTTGGCTCGGAAAGCTCTTGAATTCGAATTGTGGACGGAATCGTGGTGGTAATCGTCAGTAATTTCTCTCGAGAGCCAGAATCAAGAGACCAGAGTGGAATAACAGGCGTCGCACTAGGGTATTTCAAGAAAAATAGCAAAAAAAAAGGTGACTCAAAGCTTCCCTTCGTTAACCGAAAATAAAGAAGAAACGAGGTTGAGGAAGTTGTCGGTGATCTCGATTACCTTTTTTTTTTTCTATCTTGCTTTCCTCTGCAGGTCTCAGGATTGCAACGATAAGCTCTGATCGATTAAACGCTTCGGTTTTCGTTAGCTTGTGGTACAGGTACGAAAATTCTGGTGTCTAGCTTTACGAGAACTTGTTCTTTCACTCAACGGGAAAACGATTTCTCTGCGGTCGAAATTCCGAGGCAGCCTCAATCCGTCACCTCACTTTATTCTTTCTTCTCCTCATACCATCGCGTGATTTTCACTAATCTGCTGCCATTTTCACACGTTGCTGATACCACAATTCGACATTACTTCCTAAAAAAAAATACTTCTCTCCAACATAATACCTAGCATTAACTTTTTATTTTTAAACTAAAATTTTACACTGATAGAAGCAATGTATTATTGTTAAAAAATAATTTATTTATTATTAATATCAATGTTTTTTTATTGTTAAAAAATATTTTATGATAAAAAAAAAAGCCCGTAATGAAGAAATATTGTTTTATCGTAAAGAAATATTTCTTTGCAGTTGAAAAAAAAATTTTTTTGTCATACTCGTGTGGAAAGTTCACTTTTCCATTCAAGAGGGGTTGAACTTTCCATGCAGGTATGACGAAAAATCATATTCAGTCTTAAGGAGGACAGTTAAACCAGCTTAAACCATGTGTTTAATTTTACATGTGGTTTGCGCTAGACTACTTTCCCTCCCTAGGTGGGAAATGCACTATTTCAACCGGCGTTCGCAGCGCCACCTAATGGAGGTTATAAATTATTTATAAGGCAAATTATATAATCCATGATATAAAGTATTTTTTAACAGTCTAGAAGCCTTAACAATCCCAAATTTCTTCTATTAGCATAGTAATCATTTTTCTCCATCGGTCCAGTTTATTATAAATCGGAAACATTCATGTTAATAACGATTATTTTAATAGCATTATAATATTTTAATAGCATTATAAATAAGCTAGATAATGATCAGGGATAATTAAGGCTTAATATAATCAAGACTATTAACAATAACAGAAGTAGATTTAAAAATCATACAATTTTAATTACTACAGATTAACATAAAATGGCGGTTTTAATGGTCACATTGTCTCTATAAAGGTATGAGTTGGAAAAATAAACAAAATTTCGGGATAAAAATGTTGTTGCCGGATACAAGATTAATGTATAATGATAAAATACCATTGTATTTATGTGAATAATCGATAATCATTTTCTGCGGTGGTATTATTGCTGAGTTGCATTTAATTAACGAATAACTTAATAAAATGTATATAATACAATTCAATGTTCATTTTATCTAAATGAGTCACAGGTTCATCACGTCATGAGAAAGTCTCCACACATATTCACAAATATCTGGCAATTTTCCAATAGAATTGTTATCAAGCTCAAATCAACGAATTATCTAGCCGTCTATGTTAAACCATATTACCAGTCGACTATATCATGCAACGCACCACTCACCACTACTTTTCTGCCGAAATGTGTGTCTGTATATCAATTTTACATACATCTATCAGTGTCGGAACATATATAAAGAGAAACAGAGACAAAGAAAGGGTATGAGGGGGAGGTAGGGTGCTAGGGAGGAGAGGAAGAGGATGTTGAAATATTCCGTTGCACATCGAATTCATTTCGCGTGCTCGCTTGGATTATTCGGCATCGGAAATTTCGTTATCGCTAGCGCCGATCGAATCGACAAATTGCCGGTGTGGGACGATTGCGAACGACGTTCGTTTCGATCGCAAAATTATCGAAATTTGCTGTAGTATACTCACGTCTTCCCTACGTATATTTTTATGTGTCAATTCAATTTTCATTTGCAATGTGTGTATCTACCTCCTACCCCCACATCAACCACAAATTTATTGCACCTTATTTCCGAGTAGCATTTTGAATTGAGGAAATGTGGTAATGGACGGAGAAATAAGGTTCCAACTGAGAAATCAAATTATTATAAACTTTGCTATTTTTTAGATATCAGATCGGTTTAAAATTTAAATTTAACTTGGAAGAAGTGTTAAAGATCACAAGAGTTGATTTGAAGAAAGGAAAAAGATTGTAGACTTGTTTCATTATTTCTTAGATTTAAAAAAAAAGTTAAATGTCAATCTCAAGTCATTCTGAAACGTGAAAGTAATTCTAAATAATTAATAAATCACAATAATTCAACCTGATGTTCATTGCCAAATATCCCTAGTAGGATCTACCAAGTAAATATCATTATCATCCAGTCATGATTGAGTGCATGATGACTTCATATCAGTCTCAATGACAGCCTTGTTGTATATCCATACTTGGAACGTTGACTGAATAAATATCACTGGTAAAAATGAAAGTTGGTTCATTCTTAATTGAGCTTAATCTAATACCAAGCTAAAAATGGATCAATCTTTTTTGTTTCTACCAAGGAACTGCAAAGCAAAAAATTCACGATTAAATTATTTGAGAATAATTTAATCCATAACCAGGAACTCAGACCTTATTGAAATGTAGACAATTACATGTAGTCTAGCAACACCACATATCCAGTATCCATCCCTAGGTAATCTGGTATAAAAAGGTATAGATTGGTGATGCTATAGACAAAGCTATATGTCCACCTATTTTAGTCACAACTATTTGTCGTGAATGTTCTATGTTAAACTGATTGCTATACATTCCAACGCTGCTACTTCAACCCTTATCATGCTAGAATTTATATTAATCTAATAAAAATTCCAACATTCCAAGACCTGGTTCAACTGTACCAGCTATTGGTACCTGAGATCATATCATTTTTATTACAAACAGACTTGGAAAATAAATATTAAAACATGTTTTTTTTTTTGATTTTGATTTGATTTATTGATTAATAAAACAAACTCTTTCCCAATTGGTTTCATTCATATTAACCAGTTCAATGCTCCCAGTGCTGAATGAAAAGAAAATAAACAAATGAACCTATTTATTGTTATTATTATTATTGGAATAGATAATCAATGTTATCTTGGAAAGAATCTTTCCAAATTTATTATGAAATTGGTAATAACAATAAAATAATATTGGAAATGAGCAAGAAATAAAATAAACAAGAATAGATTACCAAGTGGCAGATATTGGAGAATATTGACTCATTTGGTTGAATTAGTTGGATAAGAGTACTCGAATGATGTGGGAATTTATAGCCAATTCCAACATTCCACGGAGTAGTGGTCAATTCAATATATTGGAGCACATCAGAAGATAAATACTCTGAGCCCCTATATTCACATTATTCAACAACGTAGTGTATTACATAAAATATTAATCATTGAAAAATATACATGTATACATATATCTATTGGTATGGTGTATACATATATCAAAGTAAACCAATCACATCAATTATTCTCAATTCATGTTGAATCGTATATTAATACTTCACTAAAAGAGATTACAATGTAATTGATACAATATTTTCCCCAGTACTCATGAATACCTGGATATGTTTTTGTTGTAAAAAAAAAAACATGCTGCAGGAATGGTAATTCGAAAATCGATGTTTTTTTAATTGAAAGGTCCATGGTGAATGGGGAAAAATTAATTCAAGTCAATTTTATTGTGGATAAAAGTTAATAATCAGGTTATTAAAGGTATTAAAGTTAAAATAATATTTTAATGAATTTAAATATGTTGAAATGATTTTTGATAGTTCCAAAAATGATATCCCTAGCAGAAGACTATTATTGATCATTTTTGGTTTGACATTGGATCAGTCATAGTCAACCTGCTAGAAATAAATGAACCATTAAGATCTTAGTCTTGAGTTTATTTAATCCTATCTATTGAAACTCACTGTCAGGCAAAGAGATACAATTACAAAAATCGTTTGTGTGAATATAATTAAATATTTATAATATTTTTTTTTTATAAAATCATAAAGATTACAATTTAATAATGATAATAACGAAAAATATTTTTAAATTACCGTAACAAATACCAAAAAACAATAATTAAAGGATACACAATTAAATCGACCAATCAGAAAAGCGTAAATATTTTATTCGTGCGTTGATTGGTCAATTTTATTTTTAAATTTTCGAAATGAATAAAAATTAAAATTAAAAAATTTTTTACGTTGTCGACTTGAAACTGTGCGCTCGAAGAATGTGCAGTGTATTTCTAATTAATTATTAAATTAGATAATTTAGGTTTAATAGAATTTATTACAAAGATGTCAACTGCCATAAGAAATAGATTGTTTATAATAATAATTTTGAATTAATATTACATGGTATATTTAATAAAAGCAAATAAATTTATTTTATGAGTTTCTTGAATATTTGATAAACTATTTAATTAATGAAATTATTTTGTGAAAGAATTTAAAGTAAAAATATTTTTCAAGTAAAAAGATTTTCAATTTTACTAGTGATGATGATATTTTGTCTGGAATGCTTTTATATTTTTTAACACTAGTATTCTTAATTACAATTTCAATTAAAGTCAACGTCAAAAGCCATCACATTAATGAAGATTTATTTTTCTAAAATAATTTCATGTGAGTTAATAAATGAATTTAAAAAGATTTTACTGTAAAATATCACTAATCAGTACAATATTATTTTAGACAAAAATTATTTATGAAAATTTTACTTGATGTTAATAAATATTTCAGCTCATTTCTGTAATTTACATAATGTAGGATATTCACAGTTTGGTATTAGAGTACAACAGACAACATTTTACTCTCATATCGCGAGGCTTGATTATACTCAGTAGCGTTGGAATTTAATAGTCATACATACCAAGTGTATCTCTTCATAAAGCGTTGGAATTTTGAGTAATAAATAATCCTAGTCATAAAAGCTTATCAGCTTATCTCTTAGAAGCTACTATGTGTCCTCGCTTTCTACCTAGAGGACATTTCTTTGTCCAAATTTCCGGCAAGTAAGCAATACTTGCTCTACAACCCCATCCGGAAAAGCACAATGAGAGAGTGAGAGAGCTTTTGGACTCCAAGTGTACGAAGCTTTTGGTAAATGGTGTATACTACCGCTACTTTAAGCTTTAAATTCACTTGTTATAGCTCTCAACTAACGTTCAGAAAGTGTTCCCATTTTACCTACAACAGTTTATGGTATTAGAACAACACATTATGCACCAATTTATTTTTAAATAGTCATAAATTCACTAGTAAGACCAATTTCAACCTCAACCACCATTTCTTGCCTTGATTGAACACTTTTGAGAAATAGTTTCACCACTCGTAAAACTCTCACCACTCATTCCTGATTCCTTTATACAGAAAATGTTCCAATTAAATAGTTGATCAAACATTCATACTGCTGAGCTTCTAATTTGCCCTCTATAGAATGATAAGTCTTTTTTTCTTGTTAATTGATGTAAACCGAGAGAGGATTAAGCAAATTTTGCAATGAGGAAGCGATAATTATTCAAATGGATTACATATAGAGAAGGTATTTAGGATTTTAATATCGTATTTACATAGTGCATTCAGCTTAACGATTATTCTCTTCGCTAATTGATATTTTATTTCCCATAATATGTTTTGCAAGATTAAAATATATTTTTATTACGTAAATAATCATGTTTTATTTCAATGAAACCTGAACTTTGAATAAATTAGTATCAAATTAACTGGATATTCATTGAAATTGAATAATTATTGCGAAAATTCGTTCAGATTATGTTAATTATAAAAATTTTGCAGAATAAAAAAAAAAGAAATTTCTTTTTTGCAGTTAAATATCTACGTGAAGTTACACCATACTTCAGGAAGGCTTCCATCATTCAAGAAGTTGGTTGGGAACTCCAACGAGGTTTTTTAAGTATAACTCCACCCCCACCCAAGTCACCCCCAAGAGCGGACACACGTTATCTACCCTTACAACTGTGCAGACTTACACGAGCTCATCCATCTACTGATCCTGGTGAGTAAAGCAAAAGTTTCATCCTGCATTTTTCTACACTTCTGATGTAATGTTTAAAATATTCATGCTTTATGTGGCTTTCAATAGAAGTAAGTACAGCTGTTTTTATTCATTAAGGAAGATACTAAGTGCTTAGTTTGGATGATTAAAACTAGTGGTGAGTTTGCGACACTAGAGAGAATTATTCTTGCTATAAAAATTATGAAATATATTCTGGTAATTTTAAAAAATTGTTTTGAAAAAGAATATACATTTTTAGCATTACATTTACAGATAATTAACTTTGAAGAAGATAGTTTTAAATAAGTATGAAAAATATTCTATCTATATCCTGGTCTTCTGGGTTGTTGAAGCTACAATTTTTATTGTAGCACCAAGATTAGTTGGTATTGAGTCATTTATTACATAACATAACAGTGAAACTATCTATTATTTCTTCAATCTTAAAGCTGAAGAACAAAAAAACATCTTTTTATCAATTTATAATTCAAAATGAAATTTATTATTCAAAATTTAAAAAAAGTTCTTTTAATTATTGAATTAATTAATCTGTAATGAAAATTAAAGAATGTAGAGCGAAATAAATGAAAGAAAATTCTCCATACTTGGAGAATGACAAAAATTTCCAAACATTTCTAGAGTAATAACAAATAAAATAAAAGCTAACTACCTAACCCATTAAAGCAAAATATAGTTAACTGTAAATAATCGATTTTTATTGAGGTTTTATTGGTAGGGCTCTTAATTCTTCTCTTAATTTACTGAGAAACAAAAGCAAAAACGTGAGTCAAGCGAATGAAAGCTTGAGAGAAGACATGAGAAGTAAGAGAGGGTTGAAGAAAAGCAATCAACGACGTGCTGTATCTTCTTCTTGTATCTCAACTCGTCTCCTTAAAAAGTCCTTGCAAGCTTTTCGTTTAACTTTTGTCGTTCCTCTAGATCTCGTGTGCGTTTACATAGTGATATTTTCCAACCCATAGACAACCTCTTTCTCATGTACAAAATTCAAGAACTAGTTCGTGGTGTATAAGTCGAACCATCTACTTGAACTCAAGAGATATCACATAGACCATCTACCAATAGGTGAACAAGACGATCAAGTCAACTGATATATCAACATATATAGCTTTTTTCTGCATATAAACTACCTCTTCTCACCTTTCACAATTTATCGGAAAGCGATTCGTTAGAAACATATTTCAACGCTCTTTATACTAGAATTTTTTATGATTTTTAAACATCCTCCATCGATGAAATACTTTTCTTAATTTTTCGAGAGAAAAAATTGGTTATTTTGGTTTTATTTAAAAATAAAAGAACTAAAGGGAGGATAAAAAGGGAAAGGGGTATCAAGTGAAGAGTAGGGAGGTTGGAAATGTGAAGGTGAAATTGGTTTCCATGCTAAAGTAACCTTTCTATCCATTTTATCAAGGCTGCCTACACTATCTGCAATAGAGGGCTGAAGAGTAGCAGGGAAAAGTGCTTGGAAATTCTCCAGAACAATCTTTCTAGTTATTTTATAAATGGTATCAGTTTTGCTGTTGTTGTGAAACCTAAAACACTTTGACCTCTTGCTTTTTAGCTTCTCTGATACCTGGATCTTCATAAACCTCTAGAATTACAATTCATTATTACTCAAATTATGAGATTCTTTTATCTAATTTATCTCCAAAATATTACTGATTAAATATTGGTTAATGCTCGTTATTAATAAGTTCCTCTAGTTATCATGGTATTGACTTTTTCAAGTAATATAAGTGATGAACAATCTTTCACCAACTTACTGCTAATATTATCCATTTAATTTATATTATTAATCATTTCCATTAATTATCAGTTTGACTGTAATTTAATATTTAGAAGCTGAGAGGTTCACGTTAAATGTACTATACTGACCTAAATTTTATTCTGAATTAGTGAATAAAAACAATAATTTATAAATATTCCTAGATTTCTAGGATATTTCAAAGTGTCTGAAGTTCGAATACATCTTATTTAATTTATTATTAATATAATTATAGTTATGAATATCTTCTAATTTACTTTTAACATAAAGTCATAATAAAATTGATGGAAATTAATTCAATAATATCAAAATACTAGTTTCACATCCAAGCATTTGATTATATGTGATATTAGTTGAACAATAGATGAGTCAATTTATATGTTTATTATGGCATTCAATCAGCTATATACATGTTTAAATTAACAGCTTTTCATGGTGCCTAGCAACAATTAATTTGTGGAAATATTTTAATTATGTCATAAGAGAGAGAGAGAGAGAGAAAGTTAATTTGATTAGATGTAATTGATATGAAGATTCCTCCATTTGATACATTGATTAAATTTGCTGCTTCTCTACTACTTCAATCTTTGTCTCCAATTTTATTGGAGAATTTTTTTTTAATTCTGATGGAATTTTTTAACAAACTTAATAAATTATTGTCATTGTCTTTTATAGTTAAAGATAAAACCATCTACATGATTATACAACAAAAAGAATTTTATTACTTCAGTTTGAATTACCAAGTACAACTATTGTTTCACCTAACAATCATTTAAGTGCGTGCATTGATGATAATCAAGCTGGAAAAAATCTAATTCTTTGTAAATAACTACACCTGGACTTGGAGATAAAAACGATAACAATAGAAATATTTATCGTACAACGTAAACTCGTACAGATTTAATTAGTATCTCAATGATACGATGTAATCACGTGTTCAAGTAATATAAGGCTAACTAGGTTGTTATCGTTTGTGTATGGTTACACCTCCACATGATTAACGAACGAAGATAATTACATTTTGCAATGTGGTAGAATTCAACGTTGCATACCTGTTGTAATTGACATTAGCAACACATGTATACAAGTAAAGATACACCCACTGAACTTTGTTTATGCTTTCACCAGGTTTGAATATTTACCATTGAACTTGTTATTGTCAATCAATCATTCTAATCAGACTAGTAATTGTAGACGTTACCAATATACTTTTTATCGTCATTCATGAAACAAAACATTCCATAATTTAATCACACTATTTGTAATATATGATTGTATTTTATATTAATCAGCAATATTCATTATTAAGCTCATTCATTATTTGTTTTTATTTATTGTCATTATAATATTTGTGGATTCCATTTATTTAATTATTTATTGTCTAATTGATTCATTCCAAAGTATTATTAAATTGTTCCTCATTATATAACATCAATAATTAATGGTATAATTAATTGGATATTTTATCAAGTCATTCATTTGATTAAAAATAATCCATGCCATTATTTCAATGATGCTAGGTAGATGTTCATTTTGTATCACTTCAACATCCTGACCATTTTTAATCAGCTTCTATTTCAGTTGGATTCTACGTTGGAAGTTTGACCTTAACTCGACCAGGAATGTCACACTTTTCTCAGTTGCTAGCAAGTTGGAAAACCCGTTTGAAACTCAGCTATGCAAAATCATTTTGATCCTAGGTCAACCCTGGTAACAACTTGGACGTTGAAGCTAGGATTTTATGGGGTTTCTTTAGTCACATAAATATTTTAGGATTTGTTGAAAATTTTTAAATATTTTATTCAAAATTACTTGACCCTTCAACCTAAATAAAAATAAATATCTCGGAGTTATCATATTCATCAATTAATTTTCATTTTTCTTCTCTGCTGCATAAACAGTCTTATGCATATTTGAATTGTTGGTAACATCATGATGATGTAATCTATCTCGAGTAACTGATTCTGTTCCCAGCAGAATTTTGATTGGGTAAATCTAATCAGGTCTGTCTTAGCTTAAACTAACCAAGCCATTATTAGTAACTGCTACTTGGATCAGCTGTTCTTAAGATGGTCTAGCATAATTTTTAAATTATTAATGAATAAAAATGGATTCATATTACATAATTATTACATCAGACACGATCTCAATTACTATTGATTAATAATATTCATTAAATATGATTAATTACATTGGTATGTTGTTCAATCAAAGAGGAATTTTGCACATTGGGGAAAATACTTTAGATCAAAGAACACTCAGTAATATATTGTTACAAACTAAATGAACCCAGCTTTTCGATAGCATATAGACTCATTAGTAATAGTACTGCAATAGAAAATACCAATATTATATCGTGTTATTACCTTCATTAATAGTTCAATGATCATTATTATTTGTAATTCTGGATAATTACATTCTATTCAGAGTTGGAAATTCAACCTTGATGTCTTGATAATTATTCGAAGCTCAAGCCCTCCTGAACTAATCTTACAATTTATTATTATTATTCTTTTAATCAAGCAATTTTCCAAATAAGAGAGAGAGAGAAATTGAAATAATTTATTCAACAAGAAAGAAGCTATTGATGGAATAAATAAATTGCTGTTTATTATCATAATAAATTATAAAATAAAACAGAAATATAAATTATAAATTCATATTTGCAAAGTCTGTCAGGGAAGAAAATTTTCCAGCTACTTTTGGCGTGTATTTAAAACTTCCTTCCTTAGTTTCTATCACAAACTCAGCTAAACTTTATCCAATACCTGTATGCTTTGTTCCTTTACTTTGCCTTCGGGCAGAGCTTCCTGTGGTACTGGAAATTGAGATATCGTGCTTGAATGTCTGGGGGTCTTAATTTATTATTTATAGATCAACAAGATCCTCTCTCTTTTTCTCTACTACCATCTACACTTTCTTCCCTTTTCTTCCCTTGCTCTTCTCTCTGTCGATAGTGAGAGTGAATTTTATTAATGAAAGTATCGATATTTCCATCCCATCTCACTGATTCCCTTTAGGGAATGTCAAGAGGTAAAATCATACCTTCTGCTTTAGAATTCAACGACTCTCGTGGGAAAGATGTCGTCGATCGTTTGACATTTTAGAATCTCAGGTTGTTGACATGGAGATACCCTCCATCATCCCCTTTTAATATTTACTTCAACACCATCAAAAAATAGACTAAATTTAGAATGAAATTCCAACAACATCAGCTTCATTACTTAATTGAGCAGAATCATTTTCTATATTTAATAAAATTCAATTTATTTTAAAAATACTTTTAAATTTAAAGTAGAAGTATTATTAAGTTTTTCTTCTATAAAGTAACCACTTGGTGCTGATCTATACTTGATGGTCATATCCATCAAACTTGACCCAAACAATATCTACCCTTAGGCATATCCTTTACTTATCTTTTGCTTCTTCATACACAAATATACTCTTTTACGAGCTTGCATTATTCTTATAAATATGAAAGCAATTTTTCTACATCATTGAGAATTTTATTTTTTCTTCATTTATATTCCAACACGGAAGTATTTTATTGCTGACTACGGTCCTAAAATGAACTCAAAAATAAAAAGCATGTGAATAAGTTTCGTTATATTCGATAGATACAAACATGACAGTGGAATATCCTCTGTTCTAAAGATTTATAGAAAGTCGAAAGCCGTGTTTCGTCTGGGACGTGCAGTGCACACGAAGACGATTCGTCTCCAGACACACAAGGAGTGTCAAATAAATAGTGTGTAATAAAAAAAGGATTAAATAAAGAAGATAATGCTAGTGGAGAAATAAGAAAGATATATTGCAAGTGCTTTTTCTAGAAATTATATTAAAAATAAAAATAAAACAATTATTACTACATATTAAATGAATTTATTTAAATCAAATATAAATATTTTTTACAATGTTTCATTTGATAGAATACAAGTGTATAGTCAATCATTATTTCAAAGCAAATCCAGTTACACAATTATTAGTTATTTCTAAGCAAGAAAATTAATTAGCTCTGAATAACCTCATGTAATCAGTCAAGTCTACATTATATATCCTTGGTGAAACAAAGCCACCAAAACCTGGAGCGCCTTTATGGAATAAACCAATACCACCAAGAGGAGCTGCTGGTTTAGTTTCAGCTGGTAAAGCATCCAAAAATGGTACCATACTTTGTCCAGCATCTTTCTTCATATCAGACATTGAAAATTTAATTATTGTGTTCTTCAAATCTGGTACATTACTTTTAGACCTCAATGGATCATTCAAGTTCTCCATTTTCTTGATAATGCTAAACAAAAAAATATCATTAATATTGATCACAAGAATATTTTGTCTCTGATCTATTGGTTGAAAACTTACTTTAGATTACTGCTAGCTTGCTTCACTAAATTACTGGAACGTTCTGATTGCCACTGACATTTCGAATCAATTGTGCCTGAAATCCAGTTGAAAGGTGCTGTTGCTATTTGGAGTTTTATTCCTTTGAACTGATTCTGATGTACAGCTTGGAATTTAACACCTTTAATGAAAAGAATAATAAATGAGATTATTTCATTTTATTAAGAATGAAACATTAAAGTATGGACAAAATAATTTACCGCAAATTGCTGTGTTTTTATCAGCCATTATATCTTCCAGAACCAAGTTAAAGTCATAATTATTAATGACAACATAATCTCGATCCATGGACATAGATTCAATGTGAGACTCATTAAATTTAATTTCATTTTTAATGTAATCCATTTCCTCCAGAGGCATCCAAGACTCACTATCAGGGTCAACTTTACCTCCAGGTAATAATTTTCCACGTTTCATTTGAACATGAATCACTCTTTTCTGCTCTACCAATCGAATGCCTGTGACAACCCTGTTAATGATGAATTAAAAAGTATTTCGTTGAAAACCAATCATGATAGCAGGGTTAAATCCGATATTATATACTAACATATTTTCAGCTGTGTTGGTTAATAAACCACGAATGTTGATGGCTCGAAGAGTCGTCAACGGATGTTGATCCTCACAAATACACAAGCAATAATGGCAATGATAGAGTGTTGGAGAATAGTAAAATCGTGCTGCTTCCTTCTTCTTCCATGTATGTTTGTACAATGGTTTGACTACTTCTCCATTGCATTGACTGTTATCTCCATAAGTAACATCACTCGAATAGCTTTTCATCCATCCATATCGTTTGACACTATCTTCAGGCTGGAATATAAAACTTCATAGATAGTATCTGATAGCTGTTGATTTTATTGATTAATTATTCATTAAAAATGTATCTACCAATAAACAAACTTCTCCACCATATTCAAAGAAATAACCAAACTTATCACAGCTATGAACAGTTCCATTACATGGTCGGCTTACTGGGTACGAAACCTTTTTTACTGGTCCCACAGTATTTCCTGTTTGAAAAGTCAGTTGATTTCCAATTTCTGATACCCTTTTCCTGCAAGCACTGCATTGCTCTCTTGCTTGATATTGATCTTCATTAAAAATGTATGGTTGTTGGGCTTTTTCAAATTCTATAAAAGTATTTCCTGAGAAAAGCAGACAATGTTTATTTAATATCCTTCAAAAACTGCAGTTAACAATCGTGATTATCAGACAATGTGTGTTTAAAAAAATAAATAATTACCTCGTTCATGTTTGGAAGGATCACAACGATAAATACCTCGTGATGCTCTTTCTAACTCTTGATGAATTGCTTCCCTGTATTCATTCGTTCTGTTTACAAAACTGTCAACTTCACTTTCTAGAATCTGTTGATAGGAAACTAGGAAAAAAGGAGTTAAGAAATTAATGATAAATTCTTCAAGATTTGGAGAATAAAAACTGATTCTTACTTTCGTTCGTTGTAGTTTTCAAATAATAAGCTGCAGCATTTAATAGAAGTGCTTTTGTTTCAGTGATGATAATATTCATATAAATATCAAATAGATGTTGTTGTGGTGATAATGTATCATCACAGAGATCATTGGTGTGCATCTATTAAATTAAATAATTATCCAATTTTATATAAGAAAAATTCAGAGATTATTTTTGATTGTTCAAACCAGTTCATGATGTATTCTTACCTGAAGTTGATCATTCAGTTTTGTTAGAAGATTTTTTTTTGATTCACTATTTTTAGTATCCAAGACTGTCCAGTACAATTGACGAATAGTAGACATAATATTAAATCTTGAATCTATTATATTACTAATTAGTTCTTTTTTAGATGCCTCATCAGCTGAATTCTCCACAAGTTTTTTTAAACTTGACTCATATAATAAATCAACTTGAACAAACATAGTCTCCAGGTTATTAAGCTTATCATTGATAAAAAAATCCTCACGAATTTTAGCAGGAATTTTCGATGTAGCCAAAGTTATTCTTTGATTAAGTTGGATACCCATCTGTTTTATTGGTTGTAATATTCTTCTTATTTGTGATTGCAGTGTACTATTGAGGTCTTTAAACTCAGCTTCTCCTGGTGTTGTAGATATTTCCATTGTTTCAATGCACCTTCCAACTAATGATATTAGAAGGAAAAGTGATAAACTCACTTTTAATTGCCTCATCCTCCCAGCAAGTATAACTAACAAGATTCTTGGAAACTAGTCAGTGCTCTAATGAAATTAAATAATCGTTTTGCTGTTTATATACCTGTGTAATGACCATGAAAATGTTCAAATATTTTAGTGTATTTTACCATTGCTTCATCACTGTTTGAACTGTTCAACAATTTTTAAAAATTATTTGTTGCAGTTGAAGATGAACTTGGTTCATAGCAAACAGATTGTTGATAAATAGTTAATTGATTTAATATTAAGAATGATTAATCATGACCGAGGACTTATTTAGTCGCAAAATTTTCTTCAAATTTACCATACTTTAAGTAATATTAAAATTAAGTTTTTTTCTCTACCAATATTGATTAAAAAATTTGTATGTTTGTTTATGTAATCCAAATGTTGATATTGCTGGGCAATGTCATAGAGGGTCTTGGTACAGTTCAAAGTCATTCAACTATAGAATTAACACCTGTAGTAAATTTACATAGATAGGAAACTATCTAATCTCTATTACTAAACATCTACTTTAAGTTTATAATATTGACAGTTATAAATATTTATGATCGTTTTTATTTAGTTTTTACACGAATATTTTGTCAAAAGAATTGATCAAAGCCTTCAACATTCAGGAAGCCATTGGAGAATCATTAGTATTACTTCTTTTATTTTCAATGAAAAGTAATAAAAACTTTGAAAGTAATTTCTAAATCAGATGTTCTGGTGTTGATAGAGACCAAAAAAAGTTTTTTAATGAAAAAAGAATTTACTCAACCGAAAATCTAAAATTTCAATTAGAGTTTTGATATTTTTACGTGTCGATAGATTGAAGGGAAATTGGAAAGAATAAAAATATTGGTATAAATGAAATAATAGTCAACTGTACAGATATAGAACGATTTAGTAGCAATTTCCCGACATTCTAGTCTCCGATTTTGAATTGAATTGACGTACAATCCACCGCCAAACGATAGTGAACGCACGATGTAACGCATGCGGATATGAAATAGGAGAATTCTCGTGTTGGTTAGTTGTTGCAGCGTAGACTGTATGTAGAGTTGGATAGAGTTCCAACTAGATTTCAATCGGTTGCTATTGAACATACTGTGTTAGATGTAACAACCTTTGCCTGACCGCCGTGAGCGTTATAATATGTTATAACAAGATTGAATGTAAAGTTATGTCATTTCAATCTAGTGATAGAATAGCTGCATTTGAATGTTGATTGAGCGACTATTAAATCTTATCTAAACCCGACACATTAACAACATAATTACTAACATTTCTGATGATAAAAATAACCTAGACCATTGATTAGCAAACGAGTTTCAGAGATCAACTAATAACCTTCTTGGAGATCCTGGATCTCATCTAGATGAAGATGATGTACCAGTTGGAAAATTAATGTCAGTTAAAATACAATACTTTCTACTGCTTTTCATGAATTTAATTACCATGTTGCCACATGTAAATGTTATATATATATCACAAGATGGATGCTAAATATGCAAACATGAACAAAAGAGAATCTTGATGACATTTAATTGTTTTTTTGTTTTTTGACAAATCAATGACATTCTGAAATTAATTTTATATTTTATAATATTATTAATAGTTTATTGATCAAAAAACTAGAGTTCATAGGTGGAATATTTGATCCAGGTGGAAATAAACCATCTTGTTGAATCAAAATAATATTCTATTTATCCGGGTCACAATAATATCCCATGATTCTTTATTTATGCTAATTGTTAGACCGAATAATATTATTTCTTAAAATTAGAAATGATTGTATAAATATTTTTACTCAAGATACACAGAGAGAACACTTGCTAATGGGTTTCTATCATAAACTCTACTCTTCAATTACTAAAACTCAAATAACAACTCCAGAAACCACTTCAGATTGTTTTTAACCTTGTTACGAGTGACTAAAACCCTTCAGCTGTCCTGCAGTCTAGAACACGTTGAAAGCTTTAATATCCCCGGAAGCACAGCACATCCCCTGTTATGCACTAATTCCTTTTGGTAATTCTACAAAATTTCCGGAAACCACACTACACCCACCATCCTACAATATTTCTCTCTTTTGCAGTCTCGTCAATCTGCCTTCACTTTATTCACTCCTTTTGTGTTCACACATCTAAACTCTGTCTGTTCGACCTTGGTAACTAGTTAGTAGTTAGCCAGACAATTCAACATTGGAACCGGAAGAGTGCAGACGGTGATGAGAATGTAGAGGAAATTCAAATCACTAATTCAAGCTTCATGGAAATTCTTGCTTTGCTGATTAAAAAACCTATGTCTTTTTCACGGATACTATTATTTGGTTAATAATTTCATGTTAATTAGTTTCCTGAATTATTAAAACTTTCCGTATTTTCATTTTCTAAAGTAATATTTTCATTTTATTAGTTGCAGTCTGGTTGTATTATTTTATTCCTTCAGCAGAACATTTTGAATTTTCAAATGTACTTCACAATTTTTCAACAGTTATTCAATTTACGGATAGAAAAGAATTTATTCTGTTGGTAAAAAAATAATAAAAAAAAGAAAAAAACGTTGATTTTAATGTAGTTTTCTACGGGAGACTTGAGAGTTATAACATGAATAGGTCAGAGGGCAAAAAATATAATTTTTTTTTTTTTTTGAAATTAAAGAATCAGCGCGAACTAACAAAGTTTTTTTTTCTGCAGATTCTCTTTTATTCGGTATTAAATGAAAATCCTAGTAGAGCTTTTCAAATAATTTTTATTATCGTATATTATGTCATACAGCATAATTTTCCAGAACCAGCTTCAACTGAAATTCACATTTCGTAGATTTATGATTTTTATCAATCAACCTTACTTCAAAATTACCTCGTTTTTTTTTTTCCTCGTGTGTTATACATTTTATAATCAGCATATTTCAATGAATAATTTTTTATCAAGTTATTCTTTTTTTATCTAAATAATTGGACGATGTGTTAACCACTGGTCTAAAATTCACGACAACGTTCTGATGAAAATTCGAGACAGGAATACGTTGATGCTCTAACAAAAGGACTTCTCTAAGAGCGTAAAGCGGAAACTTCAATGGTTATTAAACGTGATATACAAGAGGGTAGCTTGTGGATGCATCTAGTTGGACAAGGCACCGCAGAATCCTTGCCAACAGTGTTCAACAATGCATCTTCATCCTTTTCCCTTTCCACCAAATCGTGCGTGCATCTGTACGGTTCTTTAGTCTTGTAAGTAGTGTCTAGCTATTGTTCCTAAATTTATTATGCCTCTACACTTTCAAACAAGATGAATTGAAAGTGTTGTTCGTGTCTGCTAAAAATTTATTACAAAACTCTAAGTCTGCAGATGATAACAAAAAGCTAACAATCATCATCAACCAAGCATATAACTATAGTCTGAACCAACTACTCTTTATCATGCTGAATGTTTTTATTTATAAAAACTTTTATTTATTTTATAATTGTGAATTATAAAAGTTTTATCATAAATAGCACAAAATATGTTTACTAGAATTAATATTTATTTCTACAAAGAATTCTTGTTGTTGATTTGATGTTCTACATCCTAGACTTCATTCAATGTTATGATATCTCATGTAAAACACTTTACATTAATTTATTTCTTTCTTCTTAAATTATTCTACATGTAAAGCTATGTTTCTCATTCACCATTCAATCATTCCCAATCCCTTAATCAATTGATCAGAATAACTAGATGCTTTGCTAAGTGTTGATGGCACTGATAATCATGATCAACAACATCCAACTGCTAATTCCAATTCCATTTAGATAAATGTTTCTTCCCAAAATATTATTCACTTATTTTCTATTATGTAACAAGTTCATTACTCTCTACAAAAAAATGTCGTTGAATAATTAACTAAAAAATTGAAAAAAAAAACTCTTATTTGTAGAGGAAACGAACATCCTCTTAGCTAATTTATACAATTAAACTAAAACTAGCACAATTTAAGTAAAACCAAGTAGTAAAAAAAAAAGCATGATTACTAGATCGTAGAATGGGGAAATAAAAAGTACCTGGTAGAGTTAAAGCAGGACAATCAATGGTTGTTGTGAAACCAAATATTCTCAAAGCTCGACGTTATCTCACCGTTGACCTGTACTCCAGCATCACGACACTCTACATTATATCTATAGACACGTTCCTAACATGGTAGCTGATGTATGTGTGTGAATACAAAAGCTACAATTCTATAGGACTGAGTATAGCCATAGGAAACAGGTCAAATAAGAATAAACAAAGGGAAGGAAGGCGAAGAATGCAATGAGAATGAAACGAAAGACAAAGAAAGAATGCAAAATAGAAGAAGGTAAAGGGTCGAAAGGGTATAGTCGACTGTTATATATACTAACTCATTTGTTACTGAAGCTTTTACGCAACGACTTCTAGGCATGCCTATCTCACTTTGATAATTGTGTTTTCAGCATTCAAACTCTGAGACACTGAACATCTACCAGTCTTGGTGTGAGATAAAACGTTTACAGTCATTCGCTCCTTTTTCTTCCTCTATTTCTCTCTTTTGTTCTTTTCACATTTCCACTTAGTCCCTTTACTTGCCATACAACATTTGCAATCTTTTGCCTTCTGACTATTTTTTACTTATTTCCTGCTCTTCTGTTTTCCACTCTTTCCCTCTTACCAATTTCTTCTTGGCTGTTTAAGCCACATTCGAACTTGCTCAATAGCAAGACTGGAAACTTTTTATTGTCTTAAAACTTAAAACTAATCATACTTTAGACTATTTAGAGTTTTATTTTTTTTCTTCATTTTAACTAGAGTTTGCTGGACTTTTCGAGCTTTTTATGGGAATGTTACACTTGAAGAATTATTTAAATCACGTTACTATTTATCTGTACAAAGAAAAAAAAATTCTCCCTTTCATTTTTCTTTTTTTTTTTATTCCAAGTCTACTATTTTAATTAGCACAGTCTTTGGATTTGCATAAATTTATCAAACAGGTTTTTTTTTAATTGAAAATTCTTTTGATTCAGTTTGTAAAACACTTCAATGAACTAATTGAGCTTTTTTTATGAAACTTCAATATGAGAAAGAGGAAAGTAAAATTCAATTTATGAATTTTAATGAATATAAAATTTTATAATATACTTTTTCTTCCTTTTTTTTTATTTTTTTTTTTTTTTTATTGAAAATAATACTTTAAACACTTATACAAAGTGTACATAGAATATACAAGCTAATGTATCGTTGGGAACTTCCCAAGAAACTGTCTGATCCGGTGATAGCAATCCCATGAGTCTTACGCCAGCCCTTTACGACTCTTATCGTCAGTCGTTGACGTCGTAACCTAGTACTTTACGTTGTGGTTTCTACGTCGTAAAGATTCATATTAAAATTTACCCTTAAGTTACTAACTTTAAACTTACTTGTATTCATGTCAATGTCAGTTCTAGGATTAATATATGCCACTTATCTGTAAAAATAAAATAGTAATAAAAGAGTTTGTTAAAATTAACATCCTTTTTTTTTTTTAACAAATCTTTTTTATTTTTTTAATAATATTAAATTTAAATATCATTTAAAAATATTATGGTCTCAAAAGTTATTACTTTTTTTCCATTATTTATTATACAAAAATAAAATTTCATTTATAAAAATAATTAGCATTTATATTGGAATGGAGTCTCACTTTATAATTTTTATTCTATGCAATTAATGTTGATTTTAATTTTTTTCTATGAAAAAAAATTTATATTAGGGAAGCGAGAGGAGGGTAAGTACTAACAGCTTAATTAGTCAGCTGGTTTCGAATATTTTGTTTCCAATTTACACTTAATCTGTTCCTTATAACGAGGTCTAGGACGTAAGCACAGCCAGTGAGGTGCAGAAAAGTGCAATGAGTGGTTGTGAGCAGGTACACTATTTTTGCCAGGTAACATAATAAAATGAAGTTCGTAAAGTTTGATTCCAAATTACTACAATGTCTTTTTGAAATGAGTTTGTAATAAATACGTTATAAGAAATACTTTTCATATTGATTTACAATAAATGTCTAAAAATCATCCAAATATTTTGTTTTATTATTTTATTACTACTTTCCCCACGCCAGTTACAACTTGCCCCAAGAACGGGGTAGGTTGTAACATGCTACTACTTTTACAAAAAGTCATTTATACAAGCATTTGTTATCAATTCAAGTCCAACTATCATTCTAATTAATACCTGAATAGATGTCCTCTCATTTAAAAGTGCTTCATCATAAAAATACCCAATATTTGGACTTCCCCATTGAAAAAACTAAAAATTATTACAACTACCCCTTCACTCCCCTGCGATCTATAAATGTCGATACATAAAAATTAGTTGATGATTGTTTTTAACAAAATTAAAAGATCAACATATTCCATAAAGTTTTTTTTTTTCTTTAAAAAGAAAAGCATCATTCAGGTTATTCCTAAAATTAAAAAAAAACGCTCCGATTAATCACGTCTCAAATATTTTATCTCTCAAGAAAACTCTCAACAATATATTTTCGCAGTAAAGTAAGCGCAATCATTTCCAATCTACGTGATTTTGCGTCACAAGCATATTTTATAGAAGCACAACTCACTCAAATCTCTAGCTATTGCTACATTCCATCTTCATTTCGCTTCTTATTTTTGCCAATAATTTTTTTTTAAAAGTAGAAAATCCTAGCAAATGGGGTATATCTTGTTGGGTATATAAGCACAATGTGAAATAGATGCTACTTGGAATTTTTTTTTTTTATTCTATCTATATACACTTGTACAGTCGTCTTGTTGGTTGGCAATACATATATATATATAGATATATATTGAAAACTGCGGCCGATGCGGAAATTCTCTCGGCAATTCACTTCCGGTATTTTGAGGTAGAAACTACGATGAGGAAGACCACGTAATCGGATCGGAAAGTGGCTTCAAGTAGTCGGTGGAGCCAATAAGTTGCAGAGCGATCGTGAACGATCTCAAAGTCGATTGCGTCGCCAAGTTGATCGTACAGACGAATCGTCGTAGCCAATGAATTCTCAATGAGTATACTTTTCGTTTCAAACTATTTTTTTCCCACTTCAAAAACTCATTAAAAAGTCACTTGTCGCATTACTCCGAGCTTTATAAATAGATATTAACATAGTTCTTTTTAAAAAAAATATATACTCTGTTTGAAAACTGCTAAAAGTTTAAAACTGCTAGAAAAGAATAACTAATGTCTTTCAGAGAGGTCTTATTGCCGGATTATAAGCTTTAACATTTCCTTGATGGAAATAAAAATAAATTACATTAATAAAGAATTCTCTAGATCATTTCTATCAATCTTTACTAATAAATTTTTAACTGTCATTTTGATTTTTATTTATTTTAATAAAATAATAAAATACAAATATTTTATACTTTTTAAAGAAGTTTGTTGATCGTATTCGAACTTTTAAACTCATAACTGATGTCTCTATTTATTGGAGAGAAAAGAAGAAAATTTTTGAAAAAAGATGTTATTTTAATATTCTCATCTTTGTTGAAGAATAAAATAGGTAAAAATGCAACTGCTGTACTATCATGGGCTTGAGCAGTTGTATTACACGAAAAATGTATTCTCATTACTTATTTCTAATGAGGTAAAATAAATCTAAAAAGGATCTTATTTAAAATTAAACATCTGCTGAAAGCTCAGAGCTTGAAAGAATCAACTTTCAACCTATTTTATATCTTACTAACTTTAACGCATTTTTCTTAGATGAAAAATGAATGGAGTTGAATAATTTATTGCTAAAATTATGTAGTATTATGATCCAATTGAACAATAGATTCTGTTGAAATGAAATAAACTATTGGTGAATATTGATTATGAATTATTTAAAGAGATTAGAAATGTAGCCCGTATAAAAAAATTTCGTTCTCCCAACGTTTCTTGAATGTTCCCGAGTGGGACTATTATATAGGGAATGTTTAGGGAACAAATTTTTATTTTTTTTTTAATTTTATAGAGATAAATGAGCGTATCGATGGATATATGAGTATGGGATGTTTTTATTGCACTAGTTAAAATCATAATTAATGCGAAAATTGAAGGAAATTCCCGTTTTACCCTATTTTAAGAGTGAAATAATTGATTTTTCGTAAGTTTGACCTGATTCCGTATTTGTAGGCATTGAGACGAAGAGAATGAGTGGTCAAACTTGAAAATCGGACAACTTTGATTTTTCGACCCCAAAGAATGGCAAGTGGTACCCCTTTCCATTTTTTAAGGCCAAAAAATAAAAGTTCTTCGATTTTGATGATTGAGGGCTCATTCTCTTCATTTTGATGCGTAGATATACGGAATCGGGGCACCGATCAAAAAAATTCACTTTAACACCCTCAAAAAGGGGTAAGACTGGATACAAATTACAAATAATCATTCCCTTGACTTTAAACCCCTATAACTCATAAACGGGCGGTCCAATAATCGTTTTTAGGGACGTTTTGAAAACCTCAGAATCTAAGCTAAATATGTATATTCATAAAAAAAGTTAAAAAAATTTCTTTCACCCTTAAAATCGCTAAAATATAAAAAAAATCACATTTTTTTGGGAAGTTGCCAACTATTTTGGCAATTTTGAGAATGAAATCAATTTTTTAAACATTTTTTATGGATACGTATGTTTAGCTTAGATTTCGAAGTTTCTAAATATTCCTTAAAAATCATTATTAGATGACCAGCATGAGAGTTATAGAGGTCCAAAGTCGAAGAATAGATGATTTTTTGACCTCACTTTGACTTTGGACCTCTATAACTCTCATGCTGGTCATCTAATAATGATTTTTAAGGAATATTTAGAAACTTCGAAATCTAAGCTAAACATACGTATCCATAAAAAATGTTTAAAAAATTGATTTCATTCTCAAAATTGCCAAAATAGTTGGCAACTTCCCAAAAAAATGTGATTTTTTTTATATTTGAGCGATTTTAAGGGTGAAAGAAATTTTTTTAACTTTTTTTATGAATATACATATTTAGCTTAGATTCTGAGGTTTTCAAAACGTCCCTAAAAACGATTATTGGACCGCCCGTTTATGAGTTATAGGGGTTTAAAGTCAAGGGAATGATTATTTGTAATTTGTATCCAGTCTTACCCCTTTTTGAGGGTGTTAAAGTGAATTTTTTTGACCGGTGCTCCGATTCCGCATTTCTACACATCAAGACAAAGAGAATGAGCCCTCAATCATCAAAATCGAAGAACTTTTATTTTTTGGCCTTAAAAAATGGAAAGGGGTACCACTTGCCATTCTTTGGGGTCGAAAAATCAAAGTTGTCCGATTTTCAAGTTTGACCACTCATTCTCTTCGTCTCAATGCCTACAAATACGGAATCAGGTCAAACTTACGAAAAATCAATTATTTCACTCTTAAAAACGGGTAAAACTGGATACACATTAAAAATCGTCATCCCCTTGACTTCAAACCCCTATAACTCATGAACAGACGGTTTAATAACTATTTTTAGGGATTCTTCAAGAACGTTAGAATCTAAGCTATCTAACAATATCCACAGATTTATTGAAAATAATTAATTCCACTCTCAAAATCGCTTCAATATAAAAAAAATCACATTTTTTTGGGAGTTTGCCAAGTATTTTGGCAATTTTGACGGTCAAACAAATTTTTCAAACATTATTTACAGATATGTATCTTTAACTTAGATTCTAACGTTTCTTGCATATCTTCTTAAACAATTGAAAATAATAAACTGAAATGACATGAAATATTTAGAAAGCATTTAAAAATTCGACAAATGGAACAGAAGTAAATGACAGTTAAAAAAATGTACAGTACTTTTTCTTAGGGACTGCTTTCATCGTCTCGAAGGAAATGATTTTTCCTTCCTGCCTCTTGTAAGATCGTTTGTACGCGTCGACAGAAGAGTGCACGATCTTCTACGAATGGTTGGTTGACGGGCTGGAAGAAATGGCTCCTGGCAGCCTTGAAGGACTTGGAGAAGAAACAAAAATGGTATATCGTCATGTTGAAAAAGTAAACATGTACAAACTTGAGCTTGCACTGTAGTATACTTATATACTAGTCAGAAAAAGTGAAGTGGAGATATAAGAGAAAAGAATGACAGTGACGAGGTATGGCGTTGAAACGTACACAATTGCCAATTCCACAGCACATCATCGAATGAACATGCCGTTGATTTCTTTGATATTGAGTTATTGTTGCCTGCCATTGGATATGGAATTGTATCGATTCATCAACTGCAAGGGATGATTGGTGGTATTTCATATTTGCCAATTTTTCCCCTGTAATTCGATGTGAAATGTCTTGTCCCAAGGTATTTTTTGGAAATGTGCTTTATCATGGATTTTGTAGTAACACCTGTGCTCTTCTAGTATACTTTTATTCGCCAGAGAATATTTGTAGTACATCTGTAAGTTAACACAACTCCTATCAAATTATAGAGCTTCATTGATTCAATAATTCATCAGTCATTTTTAAATGCCTGACTAAAGTATGGTTATACTACTGAGTATTCTTAATTATTATTCTCATGTAATTTTGAGAAAATATTACTTATTTTAAGGTTAAATATCATATCATGTGACACTAGGTGTCTATATGTTTTTTATTCAAAATGACAAATAAAAGAAATAGAATTAAATATTTATTATTAATCATTAAATTTATTTAAGAAATATTTCTTATTATATTTAATCAATCAAGATTATGTTTAATAATATTTAAAATTAAATTGAGTATGCAAAGAAACATAAAATATAAAAAATAAAATTTATAAAAATATAAAACATTGTCAAAAGCATTGTTTGCAAAAATATTCGATTAAAACTTGGAAGAGAAAATTAAAAGAAATATATATTGATTTTATTTTAATTAATACAAATTAAATATTTAATTAAAAAGGAAAAGAAAGGATGTTACTACCTTTAAGTGATACTTCAGTTTTAACTATTTAATTATGAATAACAATTTTTAATAATTAATTGTGATAATATTTGTGAAATTATAAAAAAATACAGTTTAGTATTTAAATTATTTTTTTAGATTTAAATATCGAAAGTAAATCTTGAATATTTATTTTTAATATATTCTAAAAAAAAGGGCTTTTAAATTCTTTTGTTAATTCATAAATAATCCTATTAATGTAATCCAAATATGTTCTTCTTATAAATTAAAAGATAATTAATTATTCATTATAAATAATCATGCAGTAATCTTTTATTCCATGCCTAACTAAATGACCATTTTAATTCCTTTTAAATAATTTATTTTATCACACTAAGCATGTAAAAAAAAATTATTATTCATTCATGGGAAATTTTATTTATAGAAAATCGGGGCAAAATGAGGATACTAGAAAAATGAAATATTTTTTTTCTGTCATTCTCTAATTTCTTTTTCACCAATATTTTATTTCAAACCAAAATGCGTGAATTGAATTTTCTTTTTTTTTTGTTGTAAAATAAACTTTTTAAATTCAAAATAATTTAAAAAAATTTTTTGATTCAATTTAAAATGAATTTTCAACAAAAATATCAAAGTTTATTTGAATAAAAATATTTTTTTTGTTTTGAAAATACTACTTTTAATAAAAAGAAGTATTTAAAAATATGGTTGAACAGTTTTGACACAAAGCAGATAGTTGAAAAGTGCTTGTAAATTTGTACAAATTACTCAGTGCTTTCAGCGCATTTTGAAATGGCAAATGTGCGAGTCGTTAATGTTCACTCCTAATACGTATTTGGTGTTCGATTGAAGCCACAAAGTATTCCGCAAACAGGAAAACTGCTATGGTAGGACAGTTGTGCGCTCGAATGGTTTGCGTTCGTTGGCGTACATTCCATTGGTTTTGCGTTCCACATAAAATTCACTCGGTGTTCATGGGCAATGGCGACTTTTCATGGAACTTGGCTTGCATTTATGTGACGCCTGGAAGCGTAAATATACAATTGTTCGAAGGGATGTATGAACCATGCAAGTATAGCGGTCAAGAGGGAGGAAGGGGATTGGGTTAGTAACAAATGTGGTAGAGAGATGAGAAGAGGACAGTAGATATCAGTGAAGAGGCTGAGGAAAAGGGGAAAGGGTGGATGTATTGGAGTATACGCGAGTACGGAGTCAATTCAATCAATTGGCCTGTGCCTGCATTGAACCTATTTGCATTTACTGCCTGCATGTTCATCGAGATCCACCGAACCAAGCGGAAATTAATGTGTTAGACTTGTAATTGCTAATTAAAAAGGTTATAGACAAATTTTCTGTATGATGAACCGTGAAATGTTTAATTTACGCAGAAAAAAATATTTTTATTTAGCTTTAGAATAGTTCTTGATGTCGGTAAATATTTGTTTTTGCTAAATAAAAAGATTTTTTTGATTTTTTTTTTTCTTCATTCAGCTTTGGTTTAATTCAACTGAGTACATTATTTTCCAATTCATTATTATTATTATGAAATTTTTGTAAAGCTGGGTATTTTTTTTTTTTTTATTTAAATGATGTCGATAATAATTTTGAGAAAAATAAACATGAGGTTGGATAAATAGTTTTGAAAGTCAATTGAAAAGTTTATTTTAATATTTAGGATAATCAGTATGTACACTGGTTGATAAATTTGAAAATCACAAAAGCTTTGACTACTCAGTTGAGACTTTTATGGCCTTCACTCCCCCTCGCAACTAAACATTTTGCATTTTCAGGCGATTTTGGGAGATAGCTTGGGCGAACAAGCACAATTTTCTCGGGGCCACGAGTTTCCCGACTCGCTTTATATTTTCATCCACACCACCTGCAATCTCACTCGCACCTCTTTATGTATACTTGTGCACGATGAATTCATGCGAGTCTACATTATTTGTTAGATTCATGTGCGTTGTTCGTGCATACGGCTCGATGATTTCAATTCGAATCGTGATGGAACTAACCTCCCGGGACAAAAGATCGTTCAAAATAGGCTCAGCATGTCGGCTGAGTTTGCAATTTAGTTTTCTGCAAAAACTATTGTTCAAAAAAACTTTTGGAATATTTTTAAAGCTTAAAAAAATAGTTTTTTCGTCATACCCGCACGGAAAGTTCACTTTTCCATTGGAGAGGGGTTGAACTTTCCACGCAGGTATGACGAAAAATCATATTCAGCCCTAGAGAAGACAATTAGACTAGCTTAAACCACGTGTTTACTACCCTCGCCTTCGGCTCGGGTTGTAATTTTACACGTGGTTTGAGCTAGACTACTTTCCCTCCCTAGGTGTGAAATGTACTATTAATTTAAAAACCCATGAAGGGCTATTCTATCTAGAGCTATCAAAAATTCACTGAAAAAATATCCTTTGTAACATTAATCACAAATCACTACAAATCCGGGAAAAATCTAATGTTTAGTAATAAATCGCTTAAAGTGATTAATAATTAAACACCTAAATGTTTACAATGTTGAACACCATAAATAAGATTTATGGTGCAATGTAAAAATAAAATTTATCAAGCAGTTTGACCATCAATTTTTTAGTTAACTTTATCTAGTAATTTACGGTAAATTTACCCATACATTTTTTTTACAGTTAAACCGTAATTTTACCGTCAGTTTTAACGTTACATTTGCTGTTAAAAATACTTTTGTTTAAGTTATTTATGTGTAAATAATTATTTCAACTCCAAAACTATTGAATAAAATTAATAATTACTATATTGATGAGATAAACATTTATGTAGATGTATCATGGTAATGTATTGTAATGACAATGGGTCAGATTGTAATCACAAGGTCACTAAGAATTATCTAATTACTTTTAAAGTATGAAAAATATGTTACAATGAATACTGAACCAATATCTGACCCTCTAAAATTTATTATCATCTTTGGGAAATTTTAATTCCAAGTTTGGCAATCATTCAGCTTCATACAAATTATTTTTTTTTCATTGGTTTAATTAATCTGGAAAGCTAAAGATTTTTTTTATTAAATTTATTTATTTGTTATTAAACGTACGTGATAAAATTTACTTTGGTGTCTTATAATTATTCATACACGTGATTTGCAAAATTTCCCCTATTTCGAAAGTGTCATGCGGTTAACCAAAGGTTAGGGGTAATTTTTCAAAAAAAATTTGCTCAGTGTTCTAGATAATTTTTTTTTTATCACCAATTGATAGAAAGTAATTCAACCAAGAAATAATTCAGCAACAAATAATTTTTTACACTGATTAAAACGCTTAGAACTCTATTACAAAAATATCCTCAAATTTCCTGGGTATAATAAATTTGTTCATTTTCAGAAGAAGAGAAATAAAAAAGCTGAATTCATGAATAATTAATTTCCGTAGTAATTTCTGTCTCATTAAAAAAATATTCGTCATGTGAACACGTTGTTTAAAGTTTCCAGTTGATGGATGTAGAACACATTGTGCGGAGAAATTAAATGATGGAACTTGAAACGACTCGAATTTTATTTTGCTCTAGTGCTCACTTGGGTGATCGATTGAGTCAAGACCCCTCGATGTGCCAGGTCACGTGTTACAGTGCTCGTTCAACTCTCAACCGAGTTAATTTGTCGGGGTGAAAGGGTAGAGGCTTGGACGTTCTTCTCTGTACGGATGCCAAAAGTTCTAGCTCCATCACCCATGGCCTTCAACTCGCTCAGCGTCACCTCGAACTCATCCAGCTTTAGAAAAAACTTTTAATCTTCACTAAGAGGCTTTGCTCTACCTTCCCACCTGTCTATCCATTTTTTCCATGTCAACTATTCTCATTGTTTTCTTATTATTTATACATTTAACTTCAGCTTAATTGGCCATGCAAATGGTAATTAAAAATTAACAATAGATCAAATAGACGTAATTGAGATTGAATATTAAGATAATAGAGACATTGGAGATCCTTCAAGTGGAACCTGGAGAATCTGAGGTTGGGATCATCAGGTTAACTGATAGGAATAATCAATAAGCTAGAAGATAATCCTAGCTCAACTTTAAAATAATAATAGTAGTGTTTTAGAGCTTGATATCACAGTTATTTCCAATTATTTCTATATCCAGATAAAAGGTTTATCAACATTAAACCCAGGGATTTGCTGTAAATATTGATATACAAATTGTTATCATCAAAAATAAGGTCAATATTAATTAATAGTGAAGTCATAACCATGAGCAGTTAATTTTCTAGGAAATGTCTATGTCGATAGAATCCCAAGGGTCCAACGATCATACCGGTAATTAAGGAAAGATCGACAATAAGGAACCGGAACTTGAATGAATCGAAAACAATAGGAGCTGAGTGTTGTTGTGTTGATGTAAATTTTGAGCCTAGGGAACATCAAGAATCGCAGTTACACAGAGGTCACGTTTGGCCCATGATAACGCTTGCAAATCGTATTACATTTGTGTCCACAGGGGCCTTTCTGCCAGCCGAGACATGTAGAGGATGAGGAAAGCTGCCAACATCTCCTATCGGTCTAACCAAATGCGACATGGAGGTCGGAAGATCATCGGGTGAAGCAGTCAGTTCTAATTCGCTATATATGGCTCTTCTCCTTTCTTGACACTTGCTACAACCCTTTATGTTCCTTCTTGCTTCTCGTTTGCTTCTCTTTGTCGTTGTCTCTTTAATGCAAGTGAATTGTTCTTAGTGATTGATGTCTTCGATAATCTTTGTTGATACACAAAAAGGCAGAACAGTCTTGGAGGAAATTTAATATTTTCATAGTCAGCTAAGTGTTGAGCTGGTATGAATAAATGACAGTGACTTCTTGATGAAAAATCAATACTATTGAGTAACTCTCCTGGATTATATTTTGTCTAGGTTTTTCTTTTTATTTTAAATCCAACAAGAAAGAACTTTGTTGCATAAATAATTATCAATCATCAAGTTTTTGAAGGCATCAAGGAGAAATGTGTTGATGATTAGTTGTATTCATTACTTAGCTAAATTGAATTAATACTCCTAGAAAGTTGGAATCATTTCTTAACTTGCTAAAGTGTTTTGAGCTAAAGTAGATTATTTTATTATTGATCTGATTGATTTCCATGTTGTATTGGATTATAAAAAACCAATTCAAGTAGAAAAATATTGAGAAATACCTGACCATCATCAAGACTAGATCAAGCTTTGCTGAGGTATTTGATCAGAATCTCCTGTTTTGAGGTATTACATCTTTGATAAGAGTCCTTCAAAATCTCAGGCATTCCTGACATGGTCCTTAGCAGATTCCAGATAATTTTCTGCTCAGTTAAGAGCATTCACCAGTATTCTCAGAGCATAACACTGAAACCTTTGGATAATATCTATTGTACTAAAGCATGTTGAACCCAATAGCTATTTTCCATCGATGGCTTTGACTTATGATCAATTAACTGATATTTTTTTCTGACTCCCAAGTCTTATTCATAGCTTTTTATTGACATTTATATCTTAAGTTAAACATAAAGAATAATATTGACAATAGTATTTTATCTTTTCATTTCTCCAATGAAAGTCAGTGCAACAATTATGAAAAAAGATGCAGAAACGCACTCTGTGAACATCTTTATTTATTTGAATGCATCTACTTTTAGAATAAAGTAAACCAAGCAATGATTTCAAGTCTTTTCTGTTGGTAGCCATTTCCTTCTTGTGTAAACAGGAAATACTTTCGTCTCTGTCCGTACTATTCTTCAACTTGTACCTACTTTCACCTTTCCATTTTTCCATCCAAATCCTCGAGACTCTAGACCATCTACATAGGCTCCAGCGTCGTATCTGCATTTCGTTTCCGGTTCTCTATTTGCATCTGCATCTGTATTTCTTCATTCCCTTCGTGTTTTTCACGTAATTATTTCTATCCACGATTGTAATGCAAATTTTTTTTCCCCCCCAAACCCAACTTCTCTCTTCTCTTCAACTCGTTGTCCTGTTGGTTTCTTCAACCCCACTTACCTTCATTCTCTTTCCCTTTCCATCCTCTTTTTCTCCAGTATCTTTTCTACGATTCATTCATATTTTTATTGTGATAATATCCATACCACGGTTTCTGTATACTTTTTTTTTTTATTTATTTTTGTTCTTTAATTTATTTCTACATCTTGCACATCATTTGTGACATTGTATGATAACAAATCCCATATATAAAATTTACACAAGAAATTTTTTTCAACACATTACACCTCCACTCCTTTTTGCCACTTCATTTTGTTTTTCTATGTCGCTGACACTCGTTATTTTTTATAGGCATACATTTGAATTTTTATGAGTGTTTTTCAACGACAAATTCACTGACAAATATTATGGGGGAAAGAATTGAAGGAAGTAGCTATAAAAGATAGTTTTTAGGACTTTTTTTAAATCACTTGAACTTTAGAGGAAAAATTTATTCCTTTGCACATTTAAGAAAAAACATTCCAACTCTATTCTCAATTCTTGAATTGAAATCTTTTTTTTTTATTCTGGTCATGAAGACATTGAGGATTGGATCAACAATTATTGTTTAAATTTCCTGGGAAAAATATAATTAAGGTAAACATTTGAAATAGAGAAATAAATAATAATAATTCTTAGTTGAATGAAATAATAATGTTTTATGAAGATGTATGTTATCATCATTTATTATCAAAGCCAACATTTCATAAATTCCTACGAAACAAACAGAGAGTCTTGGTGAAAAGAGAGAATAAAAGAAAGGTGAGAGAAAAATTTAAATATCATTTGAAATGTTTGGAGCGTGTATTTCATCTTTGTTCATGTCTAAAGATATTGAAGCCCAAGTATTATCACGTCTAGATGACACGCTTCAGGCGTCGAAGTGTTCACATGACTGGCTATTGGTACAAACACTTCGCGTGAGGTAAAGGATATGAGACAGTCACATTCAATTGCACACTCGTCTGCTCTTTACTGCTCCACTTAACTTTCCTTTGATCAATTTAACATGCATGATGTATACACATTTACAGAATACTCTGTGAGATTGCAATCTAGTTTATCCCTAGTTGAATCTTACAGATAAATCACCATAATTCATCATCAACAGCCTAAAATTTCATTAATGTTCATTACGGTATTTTAATCAAATTGTAATAAGTGCCATGGAACCATTACGTCGTCACACTGTAGCTCGTGGTGCTAATGGAGACCTAGAGGGTCAAATCCAACCCTCTAGCGTCTCATATCTCCTTGCTCATCCTTCCAACTTGCCGACGAGCAAATCATGTGCGAGTCAAGTCCCTTGCATACGTCGCAGGTTTGCTCATTAGTGTCTACAGCACATTTCTAGCCTCCAAACCTCAAAAAGGAAAGCATCAAGTTTCTCCTGGTATTTCCAAACCCATGAAAGAACATCAGACCTACGTAATTTGTGTCTAACTCAAAGAGTACATTTTGATTCATACTACACTAAAAAGAAATAAGTTAACCCAAGGAATGTAAAGATAAAATACTGCTGTGACTCAAAGAACCAGTGATGATGTTGATGTCATTTTTAGTCTGTTTGCTTTGTAAATTCTCTCTGTAACGATCTCGAAAATTCTTCTTATTTTTATTAGAAAAAACTAGAAGTTTCATCTCTTTTCATTACTTTGAAGGAGACAAGTACGTTCAAAAAAGAGATCAAATGATGAAAGTTAGGGTCTACATGTCACTTTGTAATTTCATTTTATCCTAGAATTTAGACATTCAAAAAAAAAAAAAATGATTCATATTACTGGAAAATGATAGGAAATTCTTTTTATTAATAAATAATACCTTTCGTTGCCTTTGGCAATCAATATAGTTCCTAATAAAGCTTTATAAAACTCAGTGTATTCTTCAATAAAACCCAAATCCACTCATGAGCTTGACTAGATAAAAAATGATTGGCTATAAAAACGAAATAAGTAATAAAAATATCAGAAAAAAATCATCTTTCCTCTATTACTTCCCTCAGCATATTAGCAGGTATATTAGAGATCTCATAATAATTATTACGTAATTATTTCCACCCTATAAAATGACCTTATCAGCATAGAGTGAGTCAATAAAGAACCTAGCACGCAAACAAAGCATTAAAATGTTGGCGACAAGTGATTTGTCTTAAAAGTTGACATCAGTTCGACTCTCATATCACAATGCAATAGATCCAGATAAACAAGAGAATCATCAGATAACCGAAAATGAGTTTGTACACGCTCAAAACCATAATCTGCAACCCAATACTCCAATCAGTTTCCAATACGAACAATCAACAAGCGTTATCAGCCAACACTTGTCTCATTTTTCGTTTGCCAAACTTTCTAGTGACACTAATGTCTTTCACCAACAATATGCAGTTTAATTTACAAGCTTGCATCACGCAACATCAACCTGGTACCATCCCTGGCACGTTATTGGAGCCTCTAGTTGGTTTATAAAAAGAATAAAGGTGTGAAAAAGTCAAGTGGACTCGTGTTGAAACTCATAAAAGATCTTTAGTAGTTTTTTCGTCTAGTTTAGCCTCTTTATCGAGTCAAACAACGATTCTAACACGTGTTCTGAGCAGCTTCCATCGGTCTTTTGCAGCCGCACAGTTCCGGCACGTACGCTAACCTAATACAAAGTTTCCATCGACCGGAGGGAGACTTGGGTCCCGGGACACAATGCTCTTCCCTCAGGAGCAGGTGGCTGGGTCGAGCCCTTTTGACGAACACTTGCGAATTCCTCCGAGGTTCTATTCCTTGTTGCCCTTATGAATGTTCCTGTATGTTGAGATTAAGCGTTAATGTCTGCTCTAGATATATACCTATCAAGTTATAAGTTTTGTTGACATTAATTGAATTATAATTTTGATTTTTCTCTAGTATTCAAATATGGATGGTAATGGATTTAGTGTATTTAAAATATATTTAATAAATATTATTTATATAAATTTAAACAACCTATAAAACAGCCAGAAGACTAGCTATAGCTAACTATGAACTTTATTCTTTTAAATCCAACAAGAAAGAACTTTGTTGCATAAATAATTATCAATCATCAAGTTTTTGAAGGCATCAAGGAGAAATGTGTTGATGATTAGTTGTATTCATTACTTAGCTAAATTGAATTAATACTCCTAGAAAGTTGGAATCATTTCTTAACTTGCTAAAGTGTTTTGAGCTAAAGTAGATTATTTTATTATTGATCTGATTGATTTCCATGTTGTATTGGATTATAAAAAACCAATTCAAGTAGAAAAATATTGAGAAATACCTGACCATCATCAAGACTAGATCAAGCTTTGCTGAGGTATTTGATCAGAATCTCCTGTTTTGAGGTATTACATCTTTGATAAGAGTCCTTCAAAATCTCAGGCATTCCTGGATTGATATTTCTAATAAATATTATTTATGTATATTTGAACAATATATATATAACAGTCTAAAGACTATAAATAACTATGAGCTTAATAATTTTAAATGTAAATTTATTTATTTAGTTTTTATTCCAACATTCTTCATCATTAAAAATATTCTTATTTAAACTTTTATCATTGTTCTTTGATCATCTGATAGTTTTGGAGTATTATAATCAGATGAGTTAACGAGAAGAAAATTTTTAAGTAATATTAAAAGTTGAAAAGTGAGCTTTTGAAGTCTTTTTCAGAAAATTATAATACGATTATCCTAATTAAACTTTAAGCTACTTCAATCTTGATCGTTATGAAAAACGATTGTCATTGCATTATTTATTGGGAGTATTAAATAAAGTTTTATTTATAAAATTATCCTGTATGTTGACAAAAATACAAGAGTTAGTCATATCAAGTTGATATAATTTACTCTTTTTTTCTCAATGCATTTAAATGAAAAAAAAAAGTGATAGTTAATATGATTATATTTCTAATAATATCACTGAATATTAATGGAAACATATATTTTTATTAGTATTACAGACAGTTTGGATTTATCTCCATATAAATTTGAGAGAAAGCTAGAATAAATCCCATGGAATCCTGTTCAATCCTTTTAAAAAAAATCCATAGAAGATTTACCTCTTCCTATTTTTGCAGTATTTTTTATTTTATATTATTTTTTCCAAGTTCCAGGAGTAAAGATTAACGATATGGTAAAGTAAATAGTTGTGAATAAAAAAAAATTCGCTTTATAAAAGTTGTGTAAAAGGGTCACGTCGTAACTTTTTAAGAAGTAAAAAGACTGTTGGTTACAGGGAGAACCTTAACACTGAATCTGTCGTCTAGAAAGCTGCTTATACGTTTCTAAGTTCTAGGTATAGTATCTATCGTTGGTCTACCAGTGAGGTAAACCCAACATTTCCAATTCAAACAAGATTTCCTATGCTTCTAGAATATATACCGTGTATAGAGCCAAGCTCTACAAGATATGGACACGATTGTAAATCCCCAATAGCTTCAATATCGAAGTAAACATTAATATTCCAAGTATCAGAATAAATTATAGGTCTACTGAATATTTTTCAAAACAATTTTCAGCATTAATATTAATGCATATGCTTTGAAAATTTATTCATGACATGAATTTCATCAATACTTTTGAAGAATGATTTTCTTCTGTCCTCTTATTGGTCTTATAATGATTTAAAAAAATTGAAAACCTCATCATGATATCCAACATGTAGGAATTAGAAAATGATTGGCAATTAAAAGGATGGATTGAATCAATTTTATTCATTAATATCATTGAGAACATTTGATTTACTTTCTGAAAATGAATCAATAAAAATCACTGCTAAACAGTGAATATCCACTGATTTATTTTGACAAAGTATATTGAATAAATGAGATTCTGAAGTCTTATCAGTTTCATGTGGACCAATATATTCATAACTCTTTACACTTGGAGATCCTTCCAACCACTCCAGCAGCCATCAACTATCAAGCTGTTGTTGGTGCTTTCAAATATAGTGATAACAGGTAATGGTAGACACAGCTATTCCAATTACTTTCAGTGTAAATTCAATTTTGCTATATTTACATAACATCTATAGACAGCTTTGAAAAATAGGTAGATTTGTTTTTGATGTTTAAATAAATTTTTTTTACAAAAAAATATTTCAAATCTATATTGATTCCATGATCAAAAGGGGAAATATTTCATTTATATTTGACTTAATTTTGCATTAAAATAAATTCTTATTTTTTTAATATCATTTTTGAAAATATCCAAATAGCTTATTTGGTCATTTCTTTATGCTGAAAGTCTCCTTTTCCCTTATGTCAAGAGATAAGTTAATTATTTTTTCTCCAGTGCCAGCTCTAAAAATACATCCCAAGCATAAAAAGTTGAAATAATTTTTTTACGACCAAAGGCACCAGCAGCTAATAGAGAATTTTAAAGCTAGAAAAACATAAGGACATGGCAGCAAGCTTGAAAGGAGCATCATAATAATAATCATGATAATATTAGGAAATATAAAAAAAAAATTGGCTGAATTGAATGATAAAATAAATTTATAATGTAAGGTAAAAGCTTGACAGATGAAAGCTAGTATATGCGTCATTACTTAGTTAATTAAACGAACTTTGGTATCTACTTCCTGAGAGTCGTAGCAATTAAACGAACCCTTTGAGACGTTATACCAGCACACAGTCTTGACTTTAACGACAGTCGTACTTCCTTCCTGTCGCAGTTTAGATTATTCTGGTTGGAATCTTCTTCATTTTCAATTGCAACATCCCGTCGTTTAGATGTCCTTTTTTGTACTTGTCTTCATCTTCATTCTCGCTACTTGAGTAAGTCCTTGGTATTGAGGAAAGGATTTTCAAATGAATGACAAGATTTGTTTAGGTTCAGCTAATTCCAGTTTCAAATAAATAATATAGTGTATAAAAATAAGCATCATTTCTTCAAGTTTACTAATTTACTGAAGATAGAAAAAAGCTGAATGGAATGTTATAAAATAAAGAGATCTTTGTGGAATAAAAAAATTAGTCTTGATGATGATATTCATTCAGAAATTGGAAGAAGCATCTCCAGAGTGATAAATTGAAGCCACCATGTCAATATATTCAAAACCGATAAGACAATCTTGGAGGGGAATTTTTTCCAAAGATGTTCAAACCAACATCATCATTATCATCATCAATATTAAAAGCACCCTTTTGCTAACTCACTTTTCATCATCACTGCTGTCTTGTCTTCCACTCTAAGCCATATCATTCGAAACTTAATCATAATTGGATAGCTCTCATGATAACAATGACGAACCTGGTAGAATTTGGTCCAGTGAGCAAGTGTCATCTCTTATAGATGAAGAGCATCATGTATTTATTGTGGTACAACTTAGCAAAATTGCTGATTCACAGATAAGCAGGAATAAACTGTGAAATGCTGGCTTCCTTCCTTTCCTCCTGACACCTTTAGAAGCCGCTCGACAAGTTTGAAGTGCACGCGAGCACGTCAGCTTCAACTTGAAATTGAGTTGTCATCTACTCTGGAAAGTTATAGTGCTTTTATAATGTACCGGATACTATAAAGCGAAAACTCATGATGAACAATAGTTTAATAATTACAATAGTTCTACATGGCAAAGAGTTCAGATAAATTATTCAATAGGAAAAGTTTCTTTAATGATACGATTAAATTTTTTTCCAGATTTCATTTACTTAATTGCTTAAGAATTAACGATTCTACAAGTTACTTTGTCATTAGGAGATTTTATTTTATTTCATTTTAAAGAATTTACATTCGTAGGTATTATTTGAATTTTAGTTGATAAAAAAGTATCATGAACAACTTTCTGAAAATAAATAGAAGGCTGTAAATATTTGCTAATGTCAAGTAATTTTTATTTGACAAATAAAAAAATAATAATTAAAAAGTATTCATGATAAGTTCAAGCTTTCACAAAAGATAACTTTTTCATAAAAAAAAAACTCATGCAATTATTCAAAGGTCAATCAATCACATCATCGGTCATTTAAGAACCGCAAGATGAGCGCAGATCGTCCATTAACTGACATTCTGAGGTTCCGTACCTTCGTGACTAATTTTCCTCAGTTTCTGTCGGAAGCATTAAAGTTTGCGCGATAAAACGTGCCACAGTCGCGCGTTATATGTCATGTCAATAAGTCTGCCTTCATTCCAAGACTTCAACTTGAATATATATCCCATTGTGATAACAATTTTGTGATTTATTCGGCATAACTTTTAGGAAGCCCAACCATTAATGAATTTGTGTTAAATTATGTTACAGAAGGACGAATTTTAGAGCTTCACTCACCTGATGGAGTTCATGAATGTTGGCTAAGAGCTAGTGATTGTACTGAAGCTAGTGTCTGGTTCAATGCTATTCATTCTACACTCACCATGTTAACATTGAAGGCTTTAAGACTTGCATCAGCTTTACCTGACCCACCACATCTCCAACATATTGGCTGGTTAGCACGGAGACATTGTGTTCAGGTAAGGATCATTGAAACTCTATTGTTGTGTACTCAAACAATAAACATCAATAAAAGGTCCTCAATATTTTCTCTTTTCAATAATTTGGTGCTAAAGTATTTGGAATATGAAGTTTTAATCATATATTTTCAACATGAATTCTTAAAAATAAAACTAAGAATAACTTTTTTTATCTAAAGTTAAAAAAACCATCATTGAAAATATATTTTCATGAACAAAGCACTCTGATAGCACACCAAAATATATATAAATCTTTCAAAATCTATTTCTGAAACAATATTTCACATTTCATTGATGATATTGAAGCTGAATATTGTGCTAATCACTAATCCGATATTCTATGGAGATAAGATAATATTGAACCCCTTGAATCAATTTTATTACAGCGATCAGATTTTCATGAGGTATCTTAGCTTACCCGACCCTCTCAATGTTTATAATATTGAGACATTACGGCAATAGGAAGTGTGGATAATTTACTAAGTCTATAGTGACTAGAAGGTACCTTATTATCGTAAAGGAATACGTGCAAATGGGGTCTGAGTCAGAGGGCAGCAATCAGGTGCGCAAATGCCAATCAATTATGTGCGAACGACATGAACCTCTCACCCTCTTGCCCTGGATCTACCTTCCCCCTTTATCAATACGATAACCAGGGTTGGGCTCCACTTGATATATCAGTTATCGATTCTCTCCTCGTATGCTCGACCACGTTCATGAGCACTTGCACCTGACAACCCCATCCTACATTCTCAACCTTCATACACTACGTTCCACTAGACTTAAACAAGAACTCTCGACGCGATTGAAAATTAATTGACTGATTGATTTCATTCTCTCTCTCTTAACCACCAACCAATACCAGTTATATGTTTTCTCTAAGTCATGAACTCAAACCCAAAGCAAGGTAGAAATTATGACAAATCTCTACAATTAACCCGCTTGTGGAACTATGTTTAGATGTTGAATAATTAATCACTTGGTTCATATATCATCCTACCTATGAGAATAATAAAGCCATAAAAATTAGCACTTTTCCATCACCAAACTAGAAACTAGGTTAATAACTATTATAAGATTGCAATGATAACTTTAATCATTTCAATCTTATCTTTTTCTTTAATACTACCAATTTATACTTTCCAACTATACTTTATCAGTTGATCTTCTTTCTTTACCTAGAAATACTAGTCACTAATATTCATGAAGATAAAAATTATCAAAAACTGTAACAATGTTGAAAATTAATATCAAGCATGTAGTTGAAAATTAAACAATTTGTACAGATATCTTATCTTTTTAAGTAATAATAGTGTTAAATTAAATCACTACCCTTCATGAGCCATGATTATTTAATTTCCTTTTCGTGTTTCTCTTAATTCCCGAGCTTTTTACTTTCTTTTTCACATACCTCCCTTTCCAACCCTCTTCTTCACTTCATCAAACATTAGTTTAGTACATGACCAAACAAGGCTCAATTTAGATGTACATTTAATGCCATGAATTTCAGATTGTTTAGGATCAGTTTAATACTTGACCCAGTTATCTACTAGGTCGTTCAACTCATCAGCTGATTGCTTTGTATTCTTCATACTACACTGATTGATTGAATTATCATTTGAAAAATTAAACAAAAAAAACGTCAGAAGAAATCGATTCCACCTCAATCAAAAAAAAAAGTCAAAAGATATATTTCTTGAGGTTCTAGACCTTCTAGCTGAGAGATCAATTTTCATTTATATAACCTACAAGGTCTTGGATGGTTGGACAGTAATTCTCTTGCTTACCAGTGCACTACTAAACATGTATATATACAAGTGTGTTGAAGGCTCTAAAAGAATCGACAAAGGAATCAAGTTTTTGCAATAATAACTTTTAATCTACTCTTTCTTTCAAGAAAGTGATGCTTAAGAATTTTTCCATGAGCTTCCAAGTGCTTTTATTATTGCAAGTCAAGTTGTTGAGTAAAATTCAAGGTGGTATAAGAAAAGAAACTACATTATGTATCAGTGGAAATCATAACTTTTGCCAAGCACTTCTGTTTTGCTAGACTTTAAACTTTGTCTGTTGGGAATACAAGGAATTAAATGTTCCTACTTACCTGTTCCCACGAGTCTCGTTTCATAGAATTTGAAATAGTTATCAGTGTTCCTGGTGACAGTAAGAAAACTGATTAGACTTTGCCAAGTTAAATCAATTGAAAACTACCAAGGAAACTATTTGTCTTTAAAATGATTTTTAAAACTCATGGATCATTATTTTATGATATTCTATTAAATATTAAAATGGTGGGCAAAGTTTAAGAAAAGAGGCAGCTAGGAGGGAAAGAGTAAAATGGGTGGTGAATATCAAGAGCGATGGATAGTAAAAGCAGAGATATCTTGTGTCCATTAATCATGCTCGACTATCGGACAGGGTTGGTCTGTTCCGTCGCCTGTGAAATTGAATGGAGAGAAGTGTTGGTCGCTAACGGCTCGTAATACGTGTATGTTCCGCGGAAACCCGTCTGCTCAATGTTGGTGTCACTTCTCTACCTCTATTCTCATTGCCACCATTCGCTGGAGAGACCATTTTCATTTCATTAGTCGACTGTCCTATCCACACTTGCGCGAAAAAAAACACTTGATATAGATTTTTCATTACAACTTTTACTCGTGAAAAACTCATTTTACATTTAATCGACGTTCTTTACTATTATAATTAACTCATTATGCTTGGATCAATGAAAATTTATTTATAATTCATATTTTATAGCATCCTAAATTTAAATGTTTCTTTTATTTTTTTAACAGCCCTGTTTTTTAATAAATTAAAAAATAAAAATGGGGTTAAAGGAGATAAATTGACACCTCATTGTTTTTTTTTAATTGTTATAAACAATATTAAATTGTTATTAGTCATATGGAGTTATTAATTTATCAATGTTTTATCAATGGGAATTGAAAATATCAGCAATAAGCATTTTTTATGTTTAAAAACTATTTTCCAATTGTTTATAACAAATAAAAATTGTTCAAAACGATATGAAATTATTCTAGATTATATAATCATTAACAATAATATTTTATAAATATTGAAAAAATTTTTCAACAATTCTTATCATA
Organism: Chelonus insularis; assembly: GCF_013357705.1. Lineage (NCBI taxonomy): Eukaryota > Metazoa > Arthropoda > Insecta > Hymenoptera > Braconidae > Chelonus > Chelonus insularis. The sequence goes on from NW_023276544.1 coordinate 272,062, forward strand.
AAATAAATAAAATTAATTCTCAATTGCCTTTTACTTCATTCATTTTACAGTTTATTTGTTATAAAAAAAAAAAAAAAATGACTTGAACGAATTTGTTAAAACTCCTTCCAGATCTTTATCGGATTATCTTCCAAATGAAATTGGTCTGGAGTCGATATCTTCGGTGGTTCTCGAGATATTGAGAACGAAAAAAAAAACCAGACATACGTACGTACAATTCCATGTATGGACAATTGTACGTACGTACATGAGTCGATTTTTAAACCTTTTAATATGGTTTCAAATGTCTTGAAATGTAAAGATATGATTAAAGTACGAATTTTAAAGATCGACTTCATTATGATAACTTCCTAATAGGAAGTTAATGAAATATGCTAAATAAAATGAAGTTTTTTTTTTTTTTTCTAAGACCAAAGTAATTTTTTATTGTCTCCTTCTCTATTGAATGTAGATGAGTTAGCACGTGTTATGAATTTAAGAAACTTCGGGTGGTTGAAAAAAAGGTTGATAACATGAAGCAACTGATTTCATTAAAAAATGTAAATAAAAAAAAAAGAATTTTGAACATAAGTCGTGGTAAAAAAAAATGTGGTATTTATTCAATTTTAACGGATTTTAAAGTATGTTTGAGGAAGAAAGTGAAGGATTAAAATAAAAAAGTAGGCAGCAAATATAGATTGCTCTTCTAATGGGAAATCTCTCTGACGAGAAAGCAAAGTGTGCTTGCAATCAAGAAGCACCAGTTCTATCAATAACTAACTAATTAGAGCGCCTCTAGGTACCCATAACCCGCTGTCAAACATTTACTCTCGCCATCACAATCTTTGTGGTGAGTCTGGACGTTTGGAAGCCCTAGAATATGTAGCCGATGGTCTGAGTAAAGTGGATAGTGCATCAGCAATGCTAAGTAAACCAAGTGCAAGCTCAGTTGATGGATTGACGAGAATGTCTAGATAGCAGAATATAGAAGTGAGCTAAAAGAGGCTTACTTGGCTTCCGGAAATGCCTCAAGTTGATGCCTCTTCTTCCCATCATATCCCCTATATGAGCAATAGTCAACAGTATAACTCGACAGCCAATGAAAGATGTGTTCCTCTCAACTGAATAAATATCCATGTATCGATTTCTTCGGTCCTATCTCCACCTAACGCTCTTATAACTCTTTAATAACCTTTCTACCATCCTTCAACTCGTGTTTGCCGATGATTTTATCGAGTATTATACTTTGCTGGAGTATAAATTGATGAAATTATTACAGCCATGTGTTAATTCATCATTTTACGAAAGAATACTTTTTATTCTTGCTTTTTTAAATCAAAAATATTGATGATGTTTACATTTTCTGATAATTAAATCTCGAAAATTTACTATTTTATTTAGTAAAGTATCAATCAAAAAGAACAATTAAAATGGACTAACATATATTTATACCTGTATAGAAAAATTTCGATTCCCAAAGATTCCCTGAATGTTCCCCAGTGGGAAAGTCCCCGGAGTTTCCCTTGTGAGACAATGGGAAACTTTTGGGGAACAAAATTTTTTTTTTATTAAAATTTTTTTTCTCTACTCCAAGCTTACTTTAAATGTTTTCTACTTACAAAAACAATATATATAATGAAATTAATAAAATGATGATACATTGGCGAAAAACTGTAAGATAAGAAAAAGCGCATAACTTCTATGCTAATAATGCTAGGGGGTTGATCGAGGGTTCAAATGAAAGATCTGGGCGAAAGGAAAACAGTCGATATACTTGAAATTATAATTGTAGCATAATTCATGCTAAATTTCGAGGGAGTTCCCGTTTTACCCGTTTTTAAGGGTGACATAATTGTTTTTTTATAAGTTTGACCTGATTCCGTATTTGTAGGCATTGAAACAAAGAGAATGAGCCCTCGATCATCAAAATCGGAGTACTTTTATTTTTCGACCCTAAAAATGGCAAGTGGTACCCCTTTCCATTTTTTCAGGTCAAAAAATAAAAGTACTCCGATTTTCAAGTTTGACCACTCATTCTCTTCGTCTTGATGCGTAGATATACGGAATCGGGGCACCGGTCAAGAAAAATCACTTTAACACCCTCAAAAAGGGGTAAGACTGGATACAAAATACGAATAATCATCCCTTTGACTTTAAACCCCTATAACTCATGAACGGACGGTCTAATAACTGTTTTTAGAGACGTTTTGAAAACCTCAGAATCTAAGCTAAATATGTAAATATCCATAAAAAGTGTTAAAAAAATTTCTTTCACCCTCAAAATCGCTAAAATATAGATAAAAATAACATTTTTTTGGGAAATTGCCAACTATTTTGGCAATTTTGAGGGTGAAATAAAATTTTTAAACATTTTTTATGGATACGTATCTGTAGCTTAGATTTTAAAGTTTCTGAATATATCTCAAAAATCATTATTAGATGACTAGCATGAGAGTTATAGAGGTCTAAAGCCAAAGTAAGGTCAAAAAATCATCTACTCTCCGACTATGGACCTCTATAACTTGTAGAAAAATCATTGGATGATAATTTTTAAAAAATATTTAGAAATTTTAAAATCTAAGCTACAGATACGTATCCATAAAAAATGTTTAAAAATTTTGTTTCACCCTCAAAATTGCCAAAATAGTTGGCAATTTCCCAAAAAAATGTTATTTTTATCTATATTTTAGCGATTTTGAGGGTGAAAGAAATTTTTTTAACACTTTTTATGGATATTTACATATTTAGCTTAGATTCTGAGGTTTTCAAAACGTCTCTAAAAACAGTTATTAGACCGTCCGTTCATGAGTTATAGGGGTTTAAAGTCAAAGGGATGATTATTCGTATTTTGTATCCAGTCTTACCCCTTTTTGAGGGTGTTAAAGTGATTTTTCTTGACCGGTGCCCCGATTCCGTATATCTACGCATCAAGACGAAGAGAATGAGTGGTCAAACTTGAAAATCGGAGTACTTTTATTTTTTGACCTGAAAAAATGGAAAGGGGTACCACTTGCCATTTTTAGGGTCGAAAAATAAAAGTACTCCGATTTTGATGATCGAGGGCTCATTCTCTTTGTTTCAATGCCTACAAATACGGAATCAGGTCAAACTTATAAAAAAACAATTATGTCACCCTTAAAAACGGGTAAAACTGGATATACATTAAAAATCATGAGCCCTTCACTAAAAAATAATTTATTATGCAATTATTCCTGAACTTACAATGTCAAATTTTATTTTCCATCCTACACACCACTTCCCTGAATATTCATAAATGTTTCTTACATGATTTGAGATAGGGCAATCCCAGCCGTAACTAATATTTATGACACTTGTACCTAAGCAGGGTTTGCTAAATTGGTATTTTCATCCAGTTATTTCCCATCACTAGATCAACACTAGCTCTAGTAATCAATCATGGACCAACCATAGGTAACCCTTTGGATAATCTTGTTCGAATATTCTCAGTTAAGTCAGTTGGTCCGAAAAATATGTCATTCTTTTCACTGAAGGAAATATCAGCATGTTGACTTGGCATATTTTCTATTTATCTTGTAGACTTAAAAGTAATAAGATTATCTAGGATAGTTTAACTTTATTACTCTTTTGTTATCGAGAGGTATAAGCTATATTATTTAAGTCAAAGTCACCTGCAAGACTAAGAGTACTTACAGAAGAAGACCAGCAATAAAGATTGTCTGGTGGCCCAGGTGCTCAGTCAATAGAATGGGGTTTCCCGTTGACCTGTCGAGGGGTAATTAGGGGTATAGAGCCATTTTCTTATTGCACTTATGAAAATGTAGCTCTTAGAATTTGAAAATAGTTTGGAAAAGGTGAAATATTTATGATTGAATTTGGTTCAAAATTGTAGAAGCAATGCACTTGACGAAGAAATGTTTTAATTTTATTGATGATGCATTGCATAGCAGAGTAATAAATCATTTTTATTAAATAATGCTTTGATTTATGAATGTAAAGTATTTTTATTTTTCTACAAATGGAATTAATTACTCTTATTTCTTTTATTGACTCATATTTTTTTCTTCATACGTGAAAAAATTAACTACAAGTTTTACTTTTAGTTGTTTATTAGGTCTAGATAATTACGTGAATCAACCTAGTCATGTTCAGTTTTTTTTTTTAACAAACTTTAAATTATTCATTCGTTTTTATAACGTGAAAATCGTATGTATATGAATAAAAAATAGTATATAGGATAAAAAATATAATTTTATAGTGCAAGTGCAGTGGGAATTGTATAATGAATCATTTTCCAATCGTCAATTGATGATAGGTAGGGAAAAGGGGGGAGAAAAACGAAGATAAAACAGAAAATAAATAAATTAACTTATATATAACAAAATATGAATGATTTTTGATGCATTAATCAATGAAAAAATAGATTAAAAAAGCTGGATGAGCATTTTTAAAATTATTTTAATAAATTAGCACATTTTCTGGAGTATTTCACTTTAGCCTCCCTTCCCCTACATCTTCTATGGTACCACAGAATTCTGTAAGTAAATATAATTTTTTTTTTCTATCTATTACTAATTCTATTAAAAATATCCCCATTTTTTGCTCAAGAAAATGGGGGGAAAAGATGCTTAAGTAAAATGCTGGAGAAAATGATCAATAATAAATTCAAAAGCACTTCTTGAATTTCTTCAAAATCAGTTTTTTAATTTATAAATGCATTAAAAATTGTCAGCATTTGGTATTTCATCGTTTAATTTGTTGATTTATATTTTTTCTTCGTGTTTTATTTTACCCCTCTTTCCCCTAAATTCAGCTTTCGACTGCATATTTAATTAAAATTTAAACTTGAGTAAAACATTTATATTTTTTTATATTATTTATTCAATATTCTTGCGTATGAAATCTGCCAAGAATTTTTCCTACCAACTTACTAGAGAAAATCTAGGTAAGGCCCACCCTCAACAGTTTCTTAAAGCTTGTATTGCAGGTGCAATGCCCACCACCATGGAAAGGGCAGTTCCTTAGTCCATATTGGGCCCAATAGAAATTGGCAACCTTCATGACAGCCAATAATGAACTTTGTCATCCCTCTCTAATTACTTTGTCCTTAAGGAAGGGATGAGACTATCTATTGAGACTGATGTCCTGTTCTTGTCATTCGCCCACGGTCAGTTATTGAGTGAAGTCAGTGTTATTCCGCAATTTTTGCTAAATTCTTGACATCTTTGCTCAACGCACAGTTCTTGTATTTGTTCTCGAACATCTTGATTTTATCTCCAAGATCTACAATGAGTGAAGCAGTGAATAACTCAATCATCTGGACACCAGACCTGGATACCATCTTCGAGGATCCTGAGTTGGAAGCCATCTTTTCCTACTCAGGAAACGGTATGGAAGAAAGTTCCTGCGAAGAAGAAAGCAATCGTTCAACCAATTGGGAGTACAACTTGAACGGAAATATGAGCTGTCCATCTCCGTACCTTCTTCACCAGGCAATCACCTGCGAAGACTTATTTGAAGCAGTGAGCCACCACTATCAACGCCGCAGTGTTCACCGAAGAGCGAATAACACACCAAGTCGAACTGAATCTCCACCGGAAACACCTTTTCTTCGTAAAATCAAGAAGAAATTGATCCTGCTGACGGTTAATAATATCCTGAAGGCTGAAAAATTCAGCATCATTCAACAGAATCCATCACTGAAATCAAAGTTAGCGAAATTCATCACCAACTTCAACCCTGCTACCAAAAGAAAAGTGCTCCGATTCATCACGAAGAAGATCAAGGAAAGATTGGACTTGGGGTTGGACTGGCTCCACAAGGAATACGCTGTCTTCAGGACACTCCAGAATCATCCTGAATTCCAGAAAAAACTGGAAGAATCAGACTATATCTCCTACAAGACGATATTCTGGGCAATGAACAGAGCTATCAATCAGCTAGAAAATGTTGAAGAACAGGTTGCACTCCTACGCAAACTATGGAAAGACGCTCCAGAGATACCTGAAGAAGAAACAGACTTGTAATTTTATAAGACTCTTTTAACTTGTCTACCTAAATCAATTAATAGACCAATTTTTTAATATTTATTACAATTTATTTAACTTTGATGAAAATAACTCTATTGTATCATATATTACATATTTTGAAATTCATTAATTATGATTGTATTTGTTAATTATATTGTACTATAAATATTGTAGTTGTAATATAATTTTATTTTTGTAAAATAAAAACCAAGTCTCACTAACTGTGAGCTATTCAATCCTGACTTCCAATTTATCAACTTAAACACCTAATTATACTTCGATTTAATTTTAAGATAAGAAATTTTTTTTAATATTTACAGTTGTAGGAATTATCTAAAGTATAACACTACATACTCATAACCTCATCTTTAATTATAAAGTCTCAATTAATATTAATTAATATTAATATCAATGTTTTTTGGTTGAAATAATATTTATTATTATAAAAAATATTTGCTTTGAAAATTTTATAATATTCTTAAGCTAATTCCTAAATAATTACTAATAGAAAGATAATATTTAAAATAGGGGCACAAAATATATTTTCAAAACAATTATTTTAGATATCGTTGATCAATTTAATTATCTAGACACAACTTAATTTATTTAAATCTAAACTAGTTTAATATTCCATTTCTAAGCCTTAAAAAATCACAATAATCTAGATAATTTCTATAGCTATCTAATAAGATAACTAATCCAAGGGGTAAGGTGTTGTTCTTACAATTATAAATTTTTTTTAGTAATTATTATTTAGAATCGGGGCTCCAGACAAAAATCGCTCTAATAATTTCTTTATGCCATTGGGGGTTGTTTCTGATGGTACAAATAGTAAATTTAAGGCGGGGGAGACATATTTTTTTCATTATTGCAGACATTACATGGTAGAACTTACATATGATAAATCTCTGAATGTCTCTAAAATTGGTGATCGTACATTTCAGAACATAGCAAAAAGAGGCAAGGGTGTTGTTAAAAGGACGTAAATATTTCCAGGAATTACAAAAGTATTTATACTCTTTCAATCCCCCTCCCCCTCCCTCGCAACTTCCATCCTCTTCGTCACTTTATTATTCAAACCTCATGCAACATGTCTCCCTCACCTTCAATTATCTAATTCTACCTAACAAAAAAATTTCCAGGTGGTGAAAAATTTTTTGGAGTGATTTTTGCCTGGAGCCCCAATTCTAAATAATTACCTTTTTGTTTTTTTAAGTCTACATATAATAATAAAAATAATGAGAATAAAATGTCTAAAAGCTGATCAGTATTTGAGAGATTTTTTTAGAATTTATTTTAGTTTTAAATTCACTAATAATTTAAAATTTTTTTGCATCCATAAAACGTTGGAATTCAATAAAGCACATTTCTAATCTTAGAATGTAACATTTTATTCCACATTTCAACGAAAATTCATATATCTACCATTTTATCAAATCTGGCTTGGCTAAAATTTCATACTCGCTTACTTTCAAAAGCTTCAACCAATAGAAAATTCCGTAAAGTTGTGTGAAAATTTACAATGATTCTCGGACGATGTATTTTGTAGAGAAACTTTTGAATAAGAAATTTTCTATTGGGATCAAAAAAGCCGTAAATATTCATAGGACATTTTACATAATGAAATGAAGTATGTGAATAAAAAATATTTTTCACAAAATTCCACTCATATTATTTCGCGATAGTTAAACGAATAAAAATTGCTTTTCAACACAAAATATTTCTATGAATATTAATCAAAAATTTATATCAAAAAAAAGAAAGTGCAATTCATTGTTTCTATTATTATTATTTTTATTATTATTATTATTATTATTAACAATAACGATTATTCTTATTATCATGATAATAAAACAAAATATTCTCAACTGAATGAAATTTTATTCAGGTGATATTGAAATAGGAGAGTATGTTTAACATAAATTTCGTGTTCATGAGGTTATTATTGATATTATTATCATTATTATTAAACTATCAACTTTTATAGTCTTCTGTAAAACACTCTGCTTTAAAATTTTACAACTCTTCCAGTTGGTACATTTACATTAAAACCATCTGGCTTTGGTGTTCACTATATAGAAAAGCTAGACATAAAAATATTATTTATTCCACTTTGAAAATACTTTATTGTTTGCTTTTAAAGTATCAGTATAAACAATTCTTTTTTACTATTTTTATTTTATTTTTTTTCATCACTGTTTTCACTTTTATTATTTTTATCTTGACTCACATTTTTACGTAAAAATAAAATTTTTTTTTTTATTGCTTCAAAACTTTTACGAATTGACCGGAAACTGTAGTTCAACATCAAACTTTATTTATTTTAGTTTATTCTCATTGTTTTATGTGCTTGTAACAAGTTTGAATTATCGAAATAGTTTATACAACTTGTATTCTACTTTTAAACTTGCATAAGCTTTAATTTTATTTATGATCTTGTTTGTTGGATATTTACACTTATTGAACATGCAATTATTACATTATAATACCCGTATATGTAGTATTTTATCAGTTTACCGAAAAGAATAGCCCCGATATATATAATGAGTCTCTTTTTAATTTATATTCATCAATTTTGTATTCGAGATCTGATGGATGTTATTGATTGCATGCTTTCATGGAATATATATTTTCCATTCCAATATACATTTGATGGATTTTAATTAATTAATTAAACAAATTCAATGATGCATCAAACAGCTGGAGATAATCTTTGGTAGCTTCTTTTTCGGTTTAAAAATAGCATCGTTTTTTATTTTCATCTTCAATGTTCCACTGACCTACTTGACTTCTTTTGTAAACTTCAAAAATGATAGTAGAAAAAAAATTTCATTACAAGTACTCTGAATTTATTTTTAAAAATGTTATTTAATGAGAAGCTTTTGGATACAATTGCATTTATTATTCGGCAATAAAATAACCGAAATTTTTTAAATAATTAATAAAGTGATTTTTATTGATGAAAAAACAATTGGATGATATTTTGAAGAAATAATTAGAAAGCAAAAATTATGTACAAAATAATTTCACATTGATTTGAATAATATTACTTGAAGCAGAACTGAAATAAATGTAAACTGGTGTACTTTCAGAGGCAATTCATTTGATGAAATTATAATATATTTTTTTATAATGTATCTTATTCATATTTAAAAAGGAATTTTTATAAAATAGTTGAGTAATTCAGTTCTATAAGTAAATATAATTTTTTTCAGTTGATTTCACAAAATTTTATTTTGAAACTGCAGGAAAACCTTTTCTATTCATCCAAGTTGAATAAAAGCGACGCAAGTGATACAGGGTCGAGGTCGACAAAGCTCACCATTCTGCTCGGATCGATGTTCATGTTTTCTCTCTCTCTCGTGCTTTAAATTTCCTGCTCGCCCAACGTAAATTCAGAACCTACCCCTATATGTGCAAAAGATAAAATAGCGAGAGGTATACGTATAGGGTCATGTAGTTATAAAGAGAGAAGATCACGTATGCTTCATCTTCTCTTTATTTCACAATATTTCGTTTTATTTCATCGCAATCATGACATACATGAAATAAATCAAAAAAAAAAAAAAAAAAAAAAAAATTTTGCAATTTCAATCAAATAATTAGAGAGACAATAAGATTTTAATCGATAAATCGTTAAAATATCGTTTGTATGTAGTTGGAAGATTTTTGTTTTTTAAAAAATTTTTATTTAAATTTTTATAATGAATTTTTTTGTTTCAAATCACTGATGTTAAATGGATTAGTTGGAATGATACTATTTGATTTCGTACCAGAGAACTACATTGCGAACAAGTGATATTTTTTGAATGATAAAATCGAAATTTTGAATAGTTGTAATAAAATTTTTTTTTTTCAATTGACATTACTGCAAATTGTAGTGTTTTATTTTAAAGCATTTGAAGTGTTTTAATCCTACGATTAATCCAGTGACATGTATGGTACAACCAATGTTATTAAAAAAAGCTTTAGAGTAGTACAATATAGACTAATATTATTAAAAACTAAAACTATAGACTGTCAATTAATATTATTAGAGAATAATATTATTATTTTATAGGCTGATGTTATTAAAAACAGTTTAAACTTTAAGTGGAATTATATATATTTTAAAATAAGTCCAAATAATAACTTCAGATATTAATAAATAATGAAAAAGTTTATTAAAGATTGACAGCTATTAATTAATTAGAAAGAATACGTCCGGTCAGCTCAAAGTCTCAGTCAAAAACTGGAGATAAACAAACTCTCCCCTCGTTGCTATAAACATTCTAACATTGTAGGGTTAATTTGATGTGATTTATTTATTAATCAGCATTGTAGTCACCGGTTCAACACGTTCAAGTGCATTAAAATAAAACACTTTTAAATTTAAAATTTGGAATGATAGTAAAATTTTTATAAATTAAATAAATTGCGATCGTCCCATATGGAAAAAAATATATAAAAATATATTAAAATATAATTATTCGGCCAAATCTTGTATAATTAAATATTAAAAAAATGTATAATTATATAATTAACTATATAAATATATTTAAGTATATTTCTATGTATTTAATCATACAAAATTTAGCTTAATAATTAAATTATATTATATTTTAATATATTTTTGAAATAAAATGTATTTTTTCCATGTGGAATTACTTAAAATAATTTATTAAAAAGATATATTTTTACAGTGCTCGATTATTTTAAATAGAATTTTCTAACTATTGATTTTTTCTAGTGTTTTATTTTCTTATTAAAATTCATGATGTCTAAAAAACCAAGAATTAATTTAATATCACTTGTATCCAAATTTATCATAATCTTAAACCAATTATCAAACTCAATAAAATATTTTATTGCAAATATTTTTATTAATTAAATAAACAATTTTTTTCCAGGTAAAATACTACGATTCAATAATTAAAAAACACAACAAAAGAATAATTATAATCGTAAAAAAATGAATTTTTATAACTTTTTTTTTTTTTAAACAATTAATTATCAATAATACTTTTCTCAGTACCTGAAGCGGATTTTCGAATTCCATATTAGTAATTTTGAATCATTATTCAATTCGGATTTAATTAAACATAGTCTGAATATATATTATTTATATATCTTAATTAAATACTACTATTCCTAACAAAAGTACAAAAGGATTTGCTTCAGTTATTTAATTAATTAAAACCATGTAATATGATCAAATTAAATGAGTTGATGAAAGAAATAAAATTTAAAATGCTAAATAATTAAATTATCAGACAACTTGTTAATTTTAAATTGCTGTCAATAAAATAAAATCAAAGTATTTATACTTGTATATAGAGTCAGACACATTGATATACACATCAACATTATTTTCACCCTGATACCATTCACACTTGCTACATGTACGTACCGTTTTGTCCCCGTTTCAATAAATACTCTCATCTAGATGGTTGAATTGTCCGCAATCTGCAGCAAACGCATCGATGTTACACACGAAAATAGATCTCACCATCGACAGCACCCTAAAATACGATAAAATATGGAATTGTAACATAGTGCATAAAAAAAAAAATCAACTCAACCGCGTAGAGAATCGACTGACAAAAAATCTGATAAAAATATATTATTTACTGGAGTAAATCGATCTAATGTTTTTATCAAAAATAAAAATGTTTTTTTTTGTTTTACAACAATTATTAATTGACTGAATTCTATGTATTTTTATTTTTATCTATCAAACTCTAAGACATCATACTGTTTTCCAACTAAATTTATCACATTTATTTCATTATCATTTTATAATTCCAGTTATAAATGTACTCTTGATAGAAATACTCTTTAAATAAAATTAAATGATAACATTTATTTAGAATTGTGCTTGCAAGCTCATTCATTTATTTCATTTTATTACATCTGTCATTGTGTAAAATGATTATAAATTTTGAATTATTACCAAAAGTTTCATCTTACTTTTAAACTTTTACAAATTATCGGTACACAGGTATTATTCATACTAGTTTTATATTTGTAATAATTCAACGCTGATAAGACTTAATTTATTAGCATAGTTTGTTAAAGGTAAATACATCAAGTTGAAATGGTGATTTGTGAGTTAATTTTTCTGTATATATATTATATAAACTTACCATGACAACTTACATTGATGATAGAAAAAAATTCTCTAAAAGACGTCATTAACGTCCAACGATGACATTATCGATAACGATAACATTTCTATGAACAAAATTGACAGAAAAATGGCTTTGTGACTTTTAAAAAATCGATATCAGTGCAAGACATTTCTGCTCTATATTAAACCACTCTTTCATGTACTCCAACTCTAGATGTTCCAAAAAAAAAACATAAAACAAATATATAAACCGTTCCTCTTGAAGCCATTTCTTTTTCAAAGCTATCCTTTGGCTCTTTTACAAAACAAAAATATTGGGCTTTGTTTGAGAGCGTTTGAAAACAAAAATATCAACAAAACAAATATTCTCTTCTAAATATTCATTAAATTCCTTTATGATAAGTTCTCTGGAGTGAGAAATTTTTCAAGTCTTTGGTAAGAAGCATGAAAGTAATACAATAACATAACAAACTCTAGAATGTGTTGGGGGTTGTTTCAGAATGGCCGTGCTAGCAGTGAAAGCAGTGAAGACGGTGCTGGTAGTAGTACAAGCATGTCTAGGGCAACGGGAAGTGGTTATGGACTTGGAGGTGGAGTTGGATGCTCAGGAGGTTGGCGTAGTGTCTTCGGGGCAGTTTCCAGCAGAGAGTTAAGGCTTTATGAATGTGCACCATGGAGCCCAGAGGCATGGGCGTCTCCAAGCATCACCTGTCCACTTATAGCAACCAGGTGAGACAAAATACATTTCAGAATAAAAAAAGTGCCCTTATCATCTGACATTGTTTCCTTTGAGCTTTGAACTATGTAAACATATGGAGAAAAAAAAGGAGAGTAACAACAATATATGGAGCCATCTTTTATTGTCCAGAGGCTTGATTGCTCTGCTCTGTACTGAGTCACTTAGATTCATCCTTTTGTTCCAACGTTATCGCGACGTACACGTAAAACGTATTTCGCACGTGCGACAGATTCTCTCTGGTTCTCTTGGCGGACACGAGTACCGGATTACCAATGAGGCGCTATAGTATGGCGCCTCGGCCACCCGTCGGATTACGGCAGTTAGCGAGATGTTCGTTAGACCACCATTTTAATTAAGACCATTACATCCCCGTCGACATTAGCAGGGTACGAGGCTTGCCAACGATTACGTGCACAGACGTCGTAATCCATGCTCAACATTGAGCTTTACTTTTGTTTTTTCTTCCCTTTGCATTCCATTCCTGTACTCATTTTAAATTTGACTTAGGACTATGGAAACAAACTGGTGGTCATTTTAATCATTTCATGTTCCTGCGAAATAACACTTTATTTATAATTACCATCAGCAATGTTTCATGGAGTAACCTTTCTGTAGCAAGGAAGTTAATCTCTCTATTGCAAGATTTTTGGGTAATTATATCGTTTAACTCATCTCTGATTTTAATGGAAACGACATATGTTAATGAATTTATTTCAATTTAAAGCTGGAAGAGGAACGGTGGAGTGCGAAAAGCCAGGATAAGTCCATGTATAAAAAGTGAGAAATTTGATACAATTGTGGAATAGATTAATTGGTAGAGAATCCTAGCTCGTAACTTGAAGGACCTGGGTTTGATTTCCGGTTTCGCCATGGTACTTTTTTTTGAAACTACTTTTTTAAAAGACCTGTAGGAATTGGGGAAGACAACTGTTGGGGAGAGGGGAGTGAAGGAGCTGTAACTCATCATTATATTCATTACATCACGAAAAATGGAGATGGTGAGGGATTATTGCTCCAACTCAGCTAGAAAAAAAGCTTTCGAAAAGACGTCTTTTGGATTCAGATAAAAAGATGTCCTATTCCTATTTGATATTCTTGAAGTTGTCTTATAAATATCTAAAAAGATGTCTGTGCTTGAAACTTTGTTTAAATGATGTCTAAAAAAAGCTAAAATATTTTCTAGACATTATTTTGTTCAACAAATATTGCTATTGTGGGGTTATAGACTGTATTCCAGTATTTTATAAAAAATAACTTGATAGAAATCTTGATATAGAGAAAGGTTGGTTGATTTTTGGTTCAACATTGGACAAGTCTAGTCAGCCATTACTCAATTAATCATTGCTAGTTACTGTTCATTAAGTATGTATGATTATTAATTACACAAGTGTACATCTGACGAGGAAAGTTTTTAACTTAGCTTTAAATATTTATTATAACCTCAAAAAACTTGGAATGGTTTTAATAAAAAGGTCATGTTTATGCGAGTAATAACCATTTGCACAACATTTGCTTCTGTAGAAACTAACGTTTATTCTCATTATCAACATTTTAAAAAATAAAACATACATTTCACCATTATTTTCAAGTCCTCATTATCATAATTTTTTTTTGGGTAAATTTCAATTCGTCATTCATTTGAATCTACTTAGGTCGACACAGTTCTATTCCAGCTTTGAAACGTCTAGGAAATTCAAGCTATTGAATTTTAATTAGGCCAATTATATCTGTAGGAAGTTTCTCAAAAAAAAAAAAGTAGCTACATAAAACAGTGGATTTAGCAGGAAGTAGATCAATTAAATGATATGTAATTTATTTTTTATTGGAATAATCTGAATTCCTTATGACTGTACCTATTGAAACATAAAATATCACGTATAAAACATACTAATGAAATTCAATTAGCGAGTAATAGTCGATTGCATAATTAAAGATTCTCCAGTTGACCTAATTGGACTTAATCTACTTGAAATAATGAATTCGCAATAATTAGCTAAAAAAATTCATTGGAGTTGGCTATTCTTAGATAAACTAGCATGCAATGTCGACGATTAATCGGACGTCTGATGATAATTAACGAGCGCAGGTCGTAAAAGTTAAGGACCGTGACCGGACGACCTTCTGAGCGTTTAGCCCGGGACCGGAAGCCGTAGCTGATAGACCGAAGTCGCTAGATGAGCTGGACTAGTACAGGTAATGCGAGGGTAAGGGACTAAGCGAAGTCTAGGCTCAGTATATAGTCTGTACTTGGGTGGTGGTATAGAGGGCGTACTTGCTGAGGGGGTGGAAAGACCGATTCTCGGTTAATTAATAGCAAGTGATTAATCGTCAGAGCTGGGCTACCCTCGTCAAACAAACCTCCAAGCGTTGCTCCAAGCTTGTACGTGATCTGCAAATACGATGTGGTACCCCCAGGTATATCGTTACCATGATGCCAGAAACGACGCGTGCAAATTTCCATCCCTTCCAACTCCAACAACTCCGTTCCTTAGAATCCACTTATCCTTACTTACTGTCTCTTATTCGTTTACTTATTACGTTTAGATATTCAAATGCTTTCGGATTTCACTGTTTACTTAATTCTCTGATTTTTTAATGAGTTTAAGGTAAATAGAAATACTAATTATTTCAAAATGGATACTTTTTTCCCTTCATTATTCACAATCATTAATTTACAGTTTAATAAAAAGGTTTTTTTGCTTCGTTCATATTTGTTTTGTTTCATTGTTAAAAAATAGATCTGTTCATCAAATTCAACTCAATATTTTTTTTTTAAATATAAACTTGTTTTAGACATTTGCAATAAGTATTTTAAAACAACAGAAATTTAAGAAATTATTTATTTTCTAACTAGTTATATTGATTAGACATTTATAATGACGTTCTGACTGAAGACATTTACTGCTCGTCATGTGTTACATAATGATAGAATAAGTCCGGGATAGATGGCCAATCAAAATAATTAAAAGAACCGTTGACTAAATATTTGGCGAAAAAAATAAAACAGTAGCGACACCTAGTGATCGGTTTTAAGAATCATTCCGATTGCCCCCCCTCCCATATGGCCATCTATCCCGGACTGGTCCTAAGAAAAAAGATTTACAAGGACGCAAAGTTTATTTACAATGACAGTAAATATTTTATAATAAACATAATTAAGGAAAATGTCTTATGTACTCTAGTGTTAATTGTAAACCGACATAAACAACTCGATCAAGCATTTCTAACCTCAAAATCTGTTGTTTGTCAATCATCATATGTAGATGGAGACACACAATGATTTTACAAATGATTAGACATTCACATCGTGCTTCATACTTACTTTTAATTAATTTTATTTAAAATAAATAAATAAACTTTGAGCATATTTTTTAGCAAATCATTTATGAGTTTAAAATGTTTAATATATGTGTATACTCGTCAATTTTCATTCTCACGTACATTTTATAGGAAAATACGTCGATTTCCCTCGTGTACAAGCGCCCTAATAAACTTTGGGCTTCTGACTGTCCGAGGTACATTTTCCCTTGGGATGTGACTCTCGGATGCTTCTATTCGCGACAATCGAGATGCGCCAACGATGTGGATTCATTTACATGCGGATGATGTCACGTATTTCTCACTCCACTAGTTCATTCGTTGAAAAAAGAAATAAAAAAAAAAAGTGGAAAGAAGAAATACTTTTTAGAAAAAAAAAAAAAAAGTGGAAATGAATTACCCATTTTTGTGTGTTGAAGTAAAAGCATCTTGAGTTGGTGTATTTTTGATCTCCATTTAAATTGGATCAACCTTATTTGCTGCTCGATTATTTACTTTTACTTGATCATTTTTATCTCATCTTTATTATCTTCAACATTGTCTTGGTAAATCAATTAATTTTTATCGACTACTTAAAAGGAAAAAAAGAAAAATAAAATATTCGCATTAAAATTTTCTTTTATATTTAATTTTTAGATAAAATATTTTTTTCTCAATATTCAAATTCAGTAGAATAAAAATTGGTTTAAAATATTTATCACAATCTTCGATTTGATAGAAAGAAAAATCAGAAAATAAGATATTCAGTAGTATGGAATATATTCAGTCAGCCACAAAGGAAAATAATAAATTTAAATAGAGAAAAATGTTTCAATAATACATTCTAAAAGGATTAATATTATAAAATATTATTAAATATTTAAATATTATTAAATATTTTAAAAGTAATCAAATAATTATCAATAGAATTTGTTTAATAAAATAGAAAAAAAAATCTTCTTCTTTTCGAATTAAAGTAAAAGCCTTCATTAAATTACTTTAAGAATATTCTTTTTTCTCGTTTAAATTGATTTTATCTTTTCTTACGTAAATTACTCGGTTCGACATGCAGCTCGATGAATTATAGTGAAAGAATATTTACTTAACTTATGTATATAGATAGATATATATATATATGTATACATGGCAGGTGAAAATTTATTCTTTCCATCGTTTTAACCATTTCTCTATAGCAAACTACCAAGTAAAGTATAAAGTCACTTATAAAACATCTTTATCTTCATTAGTTTCTTTTATTCCCTCTTCACAAATTTTTTCTCCTATAAATCACCTCCAATTCCATTACGAAAATAAATAATTTATTTTCTCTATCGTGTATCGTGCTACTATAAGATTATATTAGTATATACATAATCGTCTGAAGGGAGGGAGGTTGTTATGAGTAAATAATTTCATGCTCGAGTTGTTTGTTAGAAGCTCATTTTTGACTAACATAAAAGTAGATTATGGTGTTGGAGATGCAGATGAAACGAATGAAAAATTCATATAATTTTTTATACGTTTGTTAAAATGCTTCTGGCAACATTTTTTTCTAAAAATGTATGCATTAAAAAATTAATTACCAATTTACCTGGCATATTTGTTAAATACTTTCATACTTTTACGTCTGATTTGATTCACTGAATATTTTTGCAAAAATATTTCTCAACCTAAAGTCTGATTAATTGCATCTTGGATACAGTTTTATAATCAGGAAAGCATTAAAACTAAATTAAGGTCTCGCCAAGTTGTTTTTTTTTTTGAAAAAGTAAACCTGTATGAATTGTAGAAGACAACCAATGGAGAGTGGTACCCTACTAGCCACCCCTGTGTCAGATTTACGTACGTCTGTTTCCGTTCTGCATCAGATTGCCATTCACTATCTGACGTTCAATTTTCTGTCTTAAGTCTGATTAGATTACTAGGGTAGGGGGGTAAAAGGAGAGCTGCAATTCATAATTATCATTAAATGGGCCTTATCTAAAATACCTAATCAGATAAGGCCCAACCAAAATTGCCTAATTATTGGCAATTAAATAGACCTTTCTATGATAGTGAAAATTATAATGAAGCATATTTTGATCAGTTTAATATGTTTATGTTGGGACAATGAAGGTAGATTCTCGTTTTGCCTACTAAATTCCTTTATTTCTCCGTGTTTTTCAATAAAGCCAAAATCACCGATAAAACGAGGTGGGAATAAAAAATAATAGACAGTAAAAAAAAATGTTAAAAATCTTAAATAAATTTTTAACGCAAATAGTACGTCGTGGATTGGGTTGTGAGGTGTACGGGGCATCGTAATATTCGATGGAGATTGAAAAAGAAATGAAAATAAATTTCAGTTGGACTTAACGGTGCAATAACGCCAACGAGTGCAGAAAATTTTTTAATAATCGCACAACAGATTCTCGTGCTGGCGTATTTAACGACTGGAGCTATCAGAGTGGATGTATACGAGGGAATCTCGTCTACAGGTTGCTGATTCGAATGGAATAACGTTGGGGTAAACTATATATAGAGGGAGTTAGTGCGATAAAAATACTCGTTAGACTATTACAGGACAGAAACAGACGTGGTGTATATTTTCGAGTGACTATTTATTTATCATCCAGTATATCCGTAACAGAACAGAAGAGCCATTTGGGGTAATGGACGACCCATGGATCGCATGGGTACCAATCAGCGATTGTGACTCGGTCCTGTTATGAATTGGGCACTGGCTTGACGTCGTTTCCGCGTCAATTTGCTACGCTAGCACCCTCCTAGCTAGGGGTTGAAATATACGGGCTGACAAAAATGTATCGTGTTATCATGAATTGCCCCCAAGAGTTTTTTCATACCCAACGGTGACACCTGATGCAAACTGTGTCGTTTATTTATTCATAACAATCTCATTCAGACGATTATATGCTACGATACTTTCACGATCTGCTGAATAAATTATTTATTCTGATAATGGAATTGGGGACTAAATAAAAAATGAATGAAACATGGCAACAATTTTGTGTAAATGATTCGGCTATTTTCGGTGAATAATCGTGGTTTAATAATCAAATAGAATCCTGATTTTGATGCTGCTGTAAAGCAATTAGCATTGACAGTGGAAAAAAAAAATAGTATAACATATTTTACTAGCATCTAGGTTGTGTTTTAGTTTATAAAAGTGATTATTTTTCTATCTTATTTCCAATAAACAATTTTTCATTTGTACTTGTTGAAGTACGGTTGGATTTTGAGGTTTATTGAACAACACATCGGACTTAAGGGAGTTTTATTGTACCGCGAGACAAACCGGAAGTGATTTAGCTGCAGCGAAATTTTTCTACTTTTTTCAATTGTTTTTTTTTTTTAGGTACACTACAAGTAAATCACTTGCAATGAACAATCGATAACCATTTACTCGATTTCTTCTCTAAAAGTTTCTCTTTATTTTTTCGTTTTTGTTCTTCAGATTCTTCTTATTTTCCTACTTGTTCTTCTCCCTCCCTCCTCCTTCTTCTTCTTCTTCTTCTTCTCCTGAGCTCTTTCTCATCAATTTTCGATTCTTAAAGCTTTATTTATGTTTGGAACATTTTATCTGTAAAATTGGAGGGAAATTGTTGGTGAAAATAGATGTACTTTAATGATAATTTACCCAATCATTTCGCTTACGTAGAACTTTTATCTCCATGCACAATGTACCTTCATACAAATACGTATAGGAATAACAAGTTTATTGGCCAAGCTCCAGAGGGACTACTCAAGCTCAATGGTTCTCTATGGACCTCATACCTTCACCTTCTTCCTCTCACATGCTGGCTGATTTTACCCAAAATCCCTCCGGTCCTTTATCGATTTCATTCCTTTGCTTCAACTACCATGTCTTACAGCTTTTATCTTATTTTTATATTTTTATAAGATATAAAATCGATTGTGGTCATTCTTTTTTCCATACTTTCATCCTTTTTTTTTAATATTTTAATCTGATTGAGTTTCAATGAATTACTTTGACAAATAAATTAATCCCTACAAAGAGAAATTTATTTTGACGAATAAAATAAAAAAATTCCGTGTTGAATTTAGTGTTTGAATAAAAGATTTTGGTGTTGGATAAAATTTATTATCTCTAGTTTTTCAAAGAGTAAAGGAAACTTTTGTAGTTTGTTGAGATTAAAAAGCAATATTTTTTAATTATAAATAAATCTATGGATTAGAGTTATAAAATATTAAAATCAAAAGCTATTAAAAGTATGAGCAAGAAATAAAAAAAAAGAAATATTAAAAATTTTTTACAACTTTTGTTACAGACTGGTTTCATCATCATCTAGAAGTAATGAAGCATCCAGTAGTAATGGTGGTACAATGAGCGGAGCAACTTTTGCTGTACGCGTTGGCACCATGGACGGAGTTATTACACATCACCTGAGGGCTGAAACACGAAGAGATTTAGCTGCCTGGGCGAGAGCGATAGTTCAAGGGTGTCATGCAGCAGCACTCTCGTTACGAGAATATACAGTTCGTAAGTGTATTTTTTATTTATCTAGTTTATTCTGGCTATGCAAATCAATCAATGTCAGTGGATGAGCTATTTATGAATTTATAATGTATTTACATCAACTTTTCGATTGATTTTCAGTCAATATCATCCATTAACTTCTAAAATATTATTTACCTTCAAAATATGAATAAAAATCTTCCTAGAAATTCATATCTGTTTTTGTTCGATGATTATTAAATTGGAAATAAAAATACATATTTCATAAAAACTCTACACTGAATTAATTAACTTAGCATCAATAAAGTGAATCAATAGTAGTCATAAATAACATTAATGTATACATTTTTTTTCAGGATGTTTGTGGCAAGGAAGACCATGTCAGTTGGTTGTCAGTCATGAAGAAGGATTTATTCTATATGCGAGTGGATCAAGAGCTGTAAATGGAGTCAGTCCAGGATCACCACCGGTTCCATTGTGGAAAAAATCTTTTGAAAAACTTCGAATGTCTGCTGATGACGGCACGAGACTGCTATGGCTTGACTTTGCAGATGATGATGCAGAGATTGTAAGATAATTTCCTTTGTATATAGCAATAATTTTATATCCAACTATGATTATTAATCAAGTAACTGAACATTTTACTGCTAAAAGAATGTTATCACAATCACTTCAAATCAACTTCGCTATCTTCTCTGTTTTATTTTATATTCAAAGAATTTCTAAATATTTCATGCATCTTGTTATGTCAGTAAATACTTGGTGTATTCGTTTTTCTAGTTCCAAACATGCTTAAAGCGTGTCAAGAGTCGTTGTCCTGACAAAAATAAATATTTGCTGTCCAGACCCTTGCTCCAAGACGACAAAAAACATTCCATGTACCCAAGAATATTCTTATATCAATTTATTTTCTATTATATATATATTCTTCTTTTTCTATTCAAAACTTATAATGTTCTTTGTATGCACAGGAACTGGATCTTGAGAGCTGTCCGAAGCCAATTGTCTTTGTTCTTCATAATTTCCTGTCAGCAAAAATACACCGCCTTGGATTGAACGCATAGGGGTACGAGGGGGCTTCGCAAGAAGTCCCCGATCTACCGCCACACACCACCAGGTCGGTCACTAGTGTATTTTTTCACTAAACATATTACCTATGGTGCTGGCTTGATGTCGGACTAAACATAGACTTTACCCCTGATTGAAATTGGAACTATTCTTCCGGTTTATTACTCAGGATCAGTGATGAATAAATGATCTTGATACCTCCACAGAACATTTAGACATTAATATATAAATTACTTAGTGGCGAAAATTATTTAATAATTTGTGTAAATTAAGTTTAAAAAAAAAAAAATTTTATTTATTGTTTTGTAATTGTATTTGAAGTTTGTAAATTATTTAAATAATTGATTATTCGATAAAATAATTATTGTGTAGAAATATTTTATATTGATTGTATACAAATATACGTGAAATCTGTATAAATGTTGTATATATTTAGTATATAATCTTTACAAAATATTTTTACATTCATTACTACACTGTAAAAAAAAAAATGAAACAAAACTCAGATATAAATTGATGAATTAAATGCTTAAAAATGATTTGGAAAATTTAATTCTAATATTTAGTAGATTTTTAATGAAAATTTTAATGTAATTTTTAATTATTAACTTCAAAAAAAAAAAGAATAAGGTAAAAGAATTTCTTGTAATATTTATAAATATCATCAACCATTCCAACAACTCAATATGTCTATTAAAATATAATTCTTTTGACGTTTAAATAAATTATCTAAACTGATATAAAAAATGCTGTAATATTCAAAAGATCAAATATCAACTAGAGAAAAAAGAAATATTTATTAATACATTAATAATTAATCAAAAGTATTTTTTACTAATTAGCTAGAAAGGTAGTAATTATATATAAAAAACAAATATGTTGTTCCTTGATTAAATAAACATAAACATATTTACACAAAAAATTAATTAGAAAAATTTGGATTATTTACAAAACAGACCGCCACACTACGCCAAAAAATAATCAAAGATCATTTCACATTACTGCTCATAAGACTCGTGAGAGATTGACTATTGTAACTAGAGTTCTGAGACCAGTTTATCGAAGCCAAACGAGTCAAACGACTTAATTAAGAAAGTATAATAGCAAGTATCGAATAATTGTCGATGTAATGTTACTTTATAATCGACCTGAAGCCATCCACACGATATTGCTGCTTATTGTGAAAAATTTAATTAAAAAAAAAAAAAAACGAATAATGAACTAATAATAAATATGAAAAGAAATAGTAGATTAATTATTTCAAGAAGATTGATAATAAAATGTATATGATATTGAATATTGCTCTAATTAAATGCGCCTGAATATTGCTATATAATTAATTAAGAGAATAATAAATAAATAAATGAATAAAATAATTACTGATGAGATGTAGAAAAAGAGATAAGCAAGTTATCGATGCATTAACGAATTAATATCATTTATAAGAATGGTATATCTATGAAGTGGATATAAATTTAAAAAAAAAAAAAAACAATAGCATAGATGATCCAATTAAATATAAATTAATTAAATCAGCAGGCTAAATTACAATGAATGTATATTATGAGCACCCTACTCGCTGGTCTCGATTTATTATAACTCTTTGCTAAATTTTTCAAAAGTTTTATGCTCTTTAAATAATTTTTATTTATACTAAACTCAAGGAAACTCTTTTGCATACTTGTATGAATGCTATTTATGGAGAAAAAAAAAAAAAATTATGAAAATTTGAAAAAAAAAATAAAAAAAAAAGAAAACTAAAAAAATAAAAGCAAGTTGCGAAAAAACAAGTAGATAAATAAATAAAAAGAGAAAAGGCTGAATAAAAAAGGATTTTCTACCCCTTTTTCGCATTCCAACACTCAGAGAAACATTCCTCGAGGTATCAGCGAGGCAACGGCGCTCTAGTTATTTTATACGGTTCGTATCCTTAACGCAATTAAATTTACAGTCACGAGGAAATGTTTGCCAGGTGCGCAGCCCATTCCATATAGTCATTGTGGTGGTGTTACTGTCGTGAATTTTCCACTTGCGTAACTGATGTAATTTAAATTGTACCCCGGGAACGAGCCCCTGCGATTTTAAATTGACAATTCCTTTTTCTAAGTAGAAATTAACTCTAAGCGGACCACATTATATCGCGAATAAATTGTCTCTGACACTATTTCCCTCATGAGGATTACTTCAATTTGTGCTCATACGTTCACACACTTGAAACAAGACGGGACCTTTGGGAATTTTTTTAATAAATCATTTCTATGTTGAAGTAAATTTCAACTTGCTAAATATAATTTGGATGTGTGATTTCAAAGAAACATGCAAAAAATAAGACTAAAATGTTCATTATTTCAAGCTATACCATCTCATGGTACCTAACATGTTACTTGAAAGAATTAGCTTTCATTCAGAATTGTAAATTAATTATGAAAAGTAAGAGCTGATTATTATTACCCTAGTGTAACAAAGATTGTAATTTCTTGGTGAAAAAATGGCTACAACTCAGCTACTGAATGCTATTCCTTTCTTCTCTTTGTTATTAAAGCTATGTACATTGTAACAACCTTCTAGTGTACCTTTCAGGTGCTTTTATTTCCTAAAAGTGCACATTTTCGACATTAAATGTTATTTCAAGCTAGAAATGTATTTTTTGGGGTCCATTGTTTTTTATTATACTTGCACAAATGATAAACAAAAATATCATCAACCTATTAAGATCAAATACATTAGCTCTTTGAAGCATCCATCTTTGATACATCTGATATTGTTGAAGTTTATTTTGAAAGAATAAGTTGCTGATGATGAAGATAAAATGCAAATAGCTTGCTAAAAGTAATAACCATGATAAAAAGTATGTAAACACAGTGTTTCAAGGGGTTCAACTAAATCACATGTGAAAATATTATTTTAGTAAGCTGTAATTAATATAAATACAACATAATTCAAAGTGAGGAAATATTTATGAGCGGTTATGTAAGTGGTTTCCTTAATTATAAAATAAAACATTTTAATCGTTTTAATTATTTATGAAGCACTTTATATCATTATTATAAATATCAATTAATATCAATGTTCAAATATGATGTTCTTATAAACAGTTTAGTGATGACTCTGGTGATAAAATAAAGAGCTGAGAAATGGGAATGAAATAAAACAAGCTTGAAATAAATAATGTGTTACCGTGTGATTGTTATTAACAATTAGTAAAGCCGTGAGAAATAATGTAACAATTTTCATTAGCACTAAAATTTGTTGGAGCATACGGCCTAGCTCGTTCACGTGGTACAATAAATGGTCTACGAGGTCTTAACCAATTATCGAGATAATAGCTAGGGCTCACCACTGAAGCAACCCCGAAACTCACGAGTATACTCGTTAACAATGTAATAAATATTCCTAAGAGTGAATTTGGTGTATAAATTTTGGGTAAGCGAATCTGCGAGTGGGAGTTAAATGTGCGAATGTATGGAAGCGATAGCAAATTAGAATGCGAGATAATTAGCAACTGGAAATCACTGAAAGATGGTCGGTTGTGTGTCTAGAATATTCTAGATAATTTGTAGCTAAGATCAATGGCCGACTGAAGCCGTACAATAAATAAATTTCAAAGTCATTTATTATTTCTTTGATGATGAATATGTTTGATAAATGAATTTATCAATAAATCAATCCATTTAAGGAAGGGAAAATAAATAGAAATATATTTGCGATTATGTAGGACATATCAACGAAATCACTATGTATTAAAACATCTTCATTTGTCACTTTCATCTTCCATGTGACTCGTGCGATCAAAATACACTGACGACTGTAATGATTAATATATAAGATTATTTGATTATTTTATTTATATATACATATATATATATATACTGTACATAAAAGATTGTAATCATTAAAAATCAGCGATAGCTTGAACAATTGAATAGTCGTTCTAATCAAATGAAAAAAAAACGATCTAATATTGTTACGAGTCCAACTATTAGGTGTGTAATTGAAAATAATAATAATGATAGTGTTAATATTAATGATATTAATTATAAATTGACAATTAATAATAACATTGTGAATGATAGATAATGAATAATTAAATATCTGTTATATTAATTATTTATGACAAATTTGTGAATTACGTATTTTTATAATAATTTTAACTTTTAATTCTGTTTCTTAGATTACGAGAAAGTTAATGTATGTATGCGTTATAGAGAACGAAATAAAAAATTATTAGAATAAAAGGTTATTAAATAAAAGTACTATGATTTGTAATTTATTACCTTCATTTTTAGGTTTCATAAAACTTTCATAAACTAAATCACAAAATTGTGATAAAAAATTTAACTATCTATCAACATGATAACGTTAGAGGTGAGTATTTTTTTCACCAATTATTTCTACACAATACAAAAAAAAAAAAAAATTAGAGAAAGTGAGAATATATTCAAGTTTAAAGCAAATAATCATTTATATTTATGATGAAGGAGTTATTATTTTTATCAATATACAATATAGGTCATTATTACCTATTTTATTGTTGATAATAAATTACTGGTTATGCTTGGTATTTCCGTAACATGATAAGAAACCATTTATTTAACAGTTTTATGATACTGTAATAATTAGAATTGCGGAATATCTGAGTACACCGATGGAACGATATCGAATAGCAAACATTGAATATTATTGAAATTCATTTTAAATATATCAATTTTTACTCAATTAATGTTAATTCAGGTAATGCATAGAATATAGTTTCATTAATGATTTTTTTTTTTTTAATTTTAAATCAATTGCTGTATAACTAATTTTGATCATTACTAAGATCGAATAGTGCACTCAAATCAACAGTAAATAATTCCAAAGCTATTATTCCTGCATAACCATCAGCATATCTGAAAACTACACCAAGTCCATTAAATGCTAAAGAATTGTCACTATCGATAGGACGAGCATCGAAGAAAGGGATTGTTGATTGTCCAGCATCTGAGAAAATTGAACTTGCACTGAACACTACATATTTATTTGGCATAACTTCAGTTGCATGCATGACAACAGGATCATACTTGTAGGATTTTCCGCCATGAGTTACCTCCCGCCTATGAAAGTGAAATAAAATTAACATTTTTAGAGATCATTTCCTAGATCATCAGATATTACTCTACCTTTCACTGCTGTATATTTCAGAAGGATTGGGTTGTGTTTCTGCTGTAATCCACTGAGATGGTTTTTCGTCTGTAGGATTTAGTTGACCAGTAAATATATCAAAAGGTGTAATGTTTATTTCCAGTTGAATTGCTTCTACCAAATCGTTATTATCATTTTTCACAGCACTGAACCTAACTCCAGTCAAAACATAATCAGATTCTGCTGTTATCTGATCCATAAAAAGTGTTCTTTGGTTTAAGTTGACAAAAGTAAAGTCTTCATCTTTTGTCAAAGCAGTACCATCACTTAAAGTGAAAGATGCAGTAGTTTCAGTAGTGGTGTATATGAAATTTTCAAGTGGTACCCATGAACTCTGATTACTATCAATACGAGCAGCAGGTAAAAGTGGAGCCTCTGCAATCTGGATATGGATCATGTTATCTTGTGAAACAAATCGTACACTAGACACAACTCTACAATAGACATAAGAAGTATATTTTTAAATGAGCTTTTTCTACTAATGACCTTTGGTAGTATAAATAATCGTACTTGTTGTTTTCAATGTCGGACACTTGAGGACGTAAACTTATAGTTCTTATGGCTTTGGAAGCAGGAAGTTCTTCGGAACATTGACACAAGCACATCGAACAAGCCTTGAAGTTGTGATATAAACCTCTGGATTCATAATAATTTCCATCACTACATGGTGACCATTGTCCATATCTTACATCGTTCCCATAAGATCTCACCCACTCATAACGTTTTCGACTAGCATTCTATTTGATTGAATTTAATATTTGTTTATTATTCGTAATGTTATTGTAGTATTACATTACTTACCTTTTCACAAACATCAATATCTCCCCCTATCCAACCACAATCATAAGTCGTTCCTTGACATGGATGTGAGGGACATAGTTTCTTTCCATAGCGATTAGTAATGCAACGTTCGGTTGCTAAAGACTCGATTTCTGGACATGAATAACCACATTGTGGTTTTTTTCCGACTTCGTATTGGTTTACTATAATAACAGAAAATAGACCGTCCAGTTCCACATAATCTTCATCTACCAAAATAAAAAATTTTTGCTTATTGCAATCAATCAATCATATATCTAATGAGTCCAGTTGATGATATTTTTTCTCTACCTGGAACATGGGTTACTGAATCACACATGTAAACTTCTCGACTTGCATTATACATCAGTTCTTTCAATTGTTGCATATTTTTTTGTAATGCCGTAGCAAATGCTTCCTCGACATCATCAAATTCATCAGCAGAATCATCTGGAAATCAATAAAAATATTCAATAATTTGAAGAAAAAAAATTTATTGTATATTCTTACTTGATGGATCAGAAGCCTGGAAGTTGTAAGCACCGTAGGTTGCGGCCAGTATTTTCAATTTGGCAATCATAATTTGTTGATACATTAAATACATGCTCATTTGTTGTGTGATTCTAGTACCACAGTTCTCAGGAGCCTCTTTCTGAATAACAAAAGATCAATTAATATTAAAATACTGATGGAAAGTGCATTAAAATACTCAATTACATCTTGTGCAATGATTTCCTCCCAAATTTCATCATTATCTAATATTTCCAGACCTCCAGAAACATGCTCAGGACTTTTCACAGTTACTATTTCTATAAATTCACTAATTGTATCATCATCAAAGGAATTTAAATCAGAAGCAAAAGTTAGGAATAAATCGTAGATGGCGTCAAGAAATAAAATAGCATCATATTCATATGGATGTCTGAAATTTAATTTTTGATTTTCAACGTTGATTTGACTGATTGCTTCTATTATTTCAAAGATTGGATTATTATCTATTGTCAGAGATGGATCTCTGAAGTTAGTATTTTTCATTATATCTTTTAGTTGAGAAGAAAAATTGATCAAGTCTTGGAAAACATATAATCTAGGAACATCCAATGAATTGACTTGTAGAACAACTACTAATGAGATCAACGACACTAAAATGTTAGACATTTTTAGTATTTCTTGATCGATTGGAAAAACTAATAAACGCGGCACTTTCACCACTTGTACTCTAACAAAACAGAAACATTGAAACAGAAGTATTCAAATTATGAAGCATAATTATCCGTAGTGTTATCAGTTAAATGACACTTGTGAGACAGAACATTTAAACGAACATAATTGATAATAACTTGATAATTTTTTTTGTTCAACGCTTCATAATTTTTACGTCAATCTAACTGTTATTTACTATCAAGATGACCTTCACATTTAATGATAATGACCTGACGTAGTATAATTTATTATAAATGAATACTTTAAAATTACTGTGGCCATAAAATATTGGCAATTTTAGTGATTAAGTTCTTTCAGGTTTATAAATGCCTGATTTATAAACATCAACAATTACCAACTGCTTAGATAATTATTTCTCTCATATTGAGTTTCCAGTCTAGAATTTTTGGAGATTGAACTAAATTGAAAAACTATAAAATTCGAGATCATGTACCAAATGAGATGATTGTCTTCAATTTGAAAGCAAATGTGTCGTACTGCACATGAAGACCTAGAATCGAGCTGAACACTTTTTTGTTTCAGAATCATGAAATAACCTTTCTGTTAAGTTAGATGTACTGTATTATGACTACAGGATCATTCTTAGACGATTTGCAGCTAATCCAGATATATTTTAGTATTTTTATAGCTTTTCCTAACTCCAAGAATGAAGAATAAATCAATAATCATGTATTTTTAAAAGATCTTTGGTTTTTAAATCCTACTTACAAAAGTCTCTGCTAATGTCTTCATCATAAGAAAGTGATTTAACGTTTTTTAACAAACTCATTCAGGTTATAATTCATAATTCTCTGGTCTTTTTATGATGTAGCACACTTAAAATATTATAGATTGACAGTTCTTTACATAATATAGACTTAACGTTATCAAGACCTTGCATTTCCTTGAAGGTATTGGTGATAGGCATTGATAATTCTATAATAGCAAGAATTTTAAGATGAAGGTTTAATGGATCCTGATACATCTCAGGTGATAGTCAGACATGTCTTGGGATTCTTCTGCTAGGGATAGCTTCTCCAGAATGTTGATATGATAATTACCTTCTAGATTGTTCTGATGATTTACAAGAAGAGATGATACCTTTCCAATAGCTCGGGATGTTTGTGATTCAGATATTTTGTAGATATTTTTCACATTGGAATATCGCAGTGGAGATTGATGAGAAAAAAATTCTGGGAAATGAGAAGAGATAAGAAAATATAAAAAGTTGCGAAATCAGAGAAATGACGCAATATAGAGAAGAAGAAAAAAGTAGGAAGGAAGAAAGTAAGCGAATGCCTTCTAGGCGTAAAGGAAACTTTGAGACTTTGTCATTTTTATCGGCAGCCCGATATCCCCAGCTTGTGATTGGCCTATGAAACTTTTCTGATCCGTCTTCCGTCCCGCAAAACTTGAAGATTTCACCTCACCTCGAGGCCACCACCTCCAAGATCCACTGTACGTAAATCACCTTGCCCCTCTTCTCTTTCGCTCATCTTTTGCTACATACGTTTCTATTCTCTACTAAGCATCCGCTTCCCAACTTTTATTCCTGCAGAAATCAGGCCGGAAGTTGCCGCCCAGAGGAGATTGCAATGTGCCGGAAATCTTTGTGGACTCTCGATACTTTCCGCTCAAATGTCATGCATGCAATTCATAGAAAAAGATTGGAAACAATCTCTACTTCTATATCCTTCCATCAGGAATAAAGTTTTATCAAAACTTGTCATATTATTCTGAGATTTACTTCTTTAATTTTGATCGGAAATCTTTCTCTGATGATTTATGCATTACTTAGAAATGGGAATATTGAAACTACTAAGTGCAGAATAATAAAATAGAAATTATTTTTCCAATATCTAATTTTGTTCAATAAACTAGGTCAAAATGAGTTACTCTAATGAAATATCTTTATTTTATTTTTTGTTAACAACAGTGTTTCATTTCTTCTAACGTAAAATAAAGAATCAAATCAGACCTAGGCCACCATTTAGCTTGGATCAATAATACTACCAGTAAGAAGATGGGTAAAGAGAATTTTCATAAGTCAGCTTGAACTAATTATAACCAAGTATGATCTAAACTTGCAAAAATTCCCGTATGAAAAAAATTCTGTTCCCCAAAGGTTCCTGTTGTGGGACTATTATATAGGGAACGTTTGGGGAGCAGATTTGAATTTTATATAGATGTATGAGCATATCAATGGATTTTTGAGAACGGGATGTTTATATTGCACTAGTTAAAATCATAATTAATGCTGAAATAAGAGCAAATTCCCGTTTTACCCCATTTTAGGAGTGAAATAATTAATTTTTTATAAGTTTGACCTGATTCCGTATTTGTAGGCATTGAGACGAAGAGAATGAGTGGTCAAACTTGAAAATCGGACAATTTTGATTTTTCGACCCTAAAAAATGGCAAGTGGTACCCCTTTCCATTTTTTTTGGCCAAAAAATAAAAGTTCTTCGATTTTGATGATTGAGGGCTCATTCTCTTTGTCTTGATGTGTAGAAATGCGGAATCGGAGCACCGGTCAAGAAAATTCACTTTACCACCCTTAAAAACGGGTTACACTGAATACAAATTATGAATTATCATCCCCTTGACTTTAAACCCTTATAACTCATGAACGGATGGTCCAATAATTGATTTTAGGGACGTTTTCAAAAGCTAAAAATCTAAGCTAAACATACATATCCATAAAAAATGTTTGAAAAATTTCTTTCACCCTTAAAATTGCTAAAATATAAAAAAAAATCCCATGTTTTTGGGAAGTTGCCAACTATTTTGGCCATTTTAAGGGTTAACGAAATTTTTTAATTGCCTTTCATGGATATGTGTTTTTAGCTTAGATTCTGAAATTTCTAAACAGCCCTTGAAAATCATTATTAGATGATTTTAATGAGAGTTATAGAGGTTCAAAGTTTAAAAGTAGATGATTTTTTGACCCTTACGCGACTTTGGACCTTCATAATTCTTATACAAATCATCTAATAATGATTTTCAAGGGCTGTTTAGAAATTTCAGAATCTAAGCTAAAAACACATATCCATGAAAGGCAATTAAAAAATTTCGTTAACCCTTAAAATGGCCAAAATAGTTGGCAACTTCCCAAAAACATGTGATTTTTTTTTATATTTTAGCAATTTTAAGGGTGAAAGAAATTTTTCAAACATTTTTTATGGATATGTATGTTTAGCTTAGATTTTTAGCTTTTGAAAACGTCCCTAAAATCAATTATTGGACCATCCGTTCATGAGTTATAAGGGTTTAAAGTCAAGAGGATGATAATTCATAATTTGTATTCAGTGTAACCCGTTTTTAAGGGTGGTAAAGTGAATTTTCTTGACCGGTGCTCCGATTCCGCATTTCTACACATCAAGACAAAGAGAATGAGCCCTCAATCATCAAAATCGAAGAACTTTTATTTTTTGGCCAAAAAAAATGGAAAGGGGTACCACTTGCCATTTTTTAGGGTCGAAAAATCAAAGTTGTCCGATTTTCAAGTTTGACCACTCATTCTCTTCGTCTCAATGCCTACAAATACGGAATCAGGTCAAACTTATAAAAAATTAATTATTTCACTCCTAAAATGGGGTAAAACGGGAATTTGCTCTTATTTCAGCATTAATTATGATTTTAACTAGTGCAATATAAACATCCCGTTCTCAAAAATCCATTGATATGCTCATACATCTATATAAAATTCAAATCTGCTCCCCAAACGTTCCCTATATAATAGTCCCACAACAGGAACCTTTGGGGAACAGAATTTTTTTCATACGGGTTAGAGATACATTATTTTCATTCTCCAGATGAGCTTTCGCTCATTCTACTCATCAGCTAGATGAAGATCATGCTAGAACTAGGTTACCTAAAAAAGTTCAAAAATTGTCTACACCAGTTCTACATCGATAAAACTCCAGCAAAAACATCCACCTTTATTGTAACAATTATTTGCTGTTAAAAAAATAAAAAAGTCTCCTTCAGTTTCTTGATGCCTGCTGCCAGCTCTGACAAGACAAAAATAAACCAACATGAAATTTTCCATTTAATTCCTTTCATAAAATAAAATTTACCATTTTCTATTAACTAGGAATTTCTTATTTCCAGCATAAAATTCTAAAATGACCGAGCTGAAATCCGTAAAAATTCTGAAGGAAAATCGATGTTTTTTAAAAGCTTTATTTTAGAGTGGTTTTAAAGTGAGAGTATCAACTTCATATTTTTACTGCTAGTGCAGC
Source organism: Chelonus insularis (assembly GCF_013357705.1). Lineage (NCBI taxonomy): Eukaryota > Metazoa > Arthropoda > Insecta > Hymenoptera > Braconidae > Chelonus > Chelonus insularis. The sequence goes on from NW_023276544.1 coordinate 305,165, forward strand.
CGGACCATTAAACTCGTCGAAGCAACTACGTATATACACAGCACGTGTTGGCTGTTAAGTTGAATGAGACTTTTCTAGTGCTTACTATCATGAAATAGTCCTTGGATACAGTGCTAAGAGTATTGCTCTACATTCCAGGTATTTGTCTAGTACTACATACCTATCAAAGAATATGCTTCACTTCCTCTTTTCTGGCTACACAACTATATATTTAATTTTCCTCTAATTATAACATCGTCCATTTTACGTTTCTCATTGCCATTAGAGTTTATTAATCGTAAAAGTATTATTTATTTTATGCCTGACGTCTAATGAAACTAATTAATGTACCAGAAGACATACAAATTAATTTTATGTTAATTCTTCTATTTTATTCAACTATAAAGACTATTGTACAGCTTTTTATTTATTTATACTAAATTAAATATCTCTTCCTATTTTATATTTATTTTAATGAATTTTCTCAAGCTGTGTGAAGAGTAGGAAGTTCAATAAAATTTTCCCAAGTAAAATTATCTCATTTTGTTCTGACATGGACCTTCTATATTTTTCACTCAAAAAAAAGAGTTATTTATCTATTTGTTTATGCTAACCCAATTTTAAATTTAATATTTTTATTATTTATTATTTACTTTTTAGTTCCTCAAGATGATATTACTTTGAGTATAAAAAGATGAATATAAAAAAAATTGTTTGCATGTTTACTTATCAATGAAGACCCTCTGGAATCCTCTAGATTATAGCCATGATATATTTGTAGAACCAACTTAACAATGAATTAAATATTTACCAGACTATAATTTTTATATTATCAGGCTTTTTTCATCTGCTATAAAAGAGTATTATATACTTAAAGGAAGCAATTATTGGATAAATAAAAAATTGTTTGCTCATCAATAGCAATCTTTGATGTTGCTCACATCAGCAGCTCTATTGTTCAATACACTCTAGACTATTTTTTTAATCTGATCGCTTTTTTAGAACCAATTAAATTGTCCATTTCAATTTCATTAAATAATAAATAAAAATATAATAATGTGATAAATTTTATTTAAACGAAAATTCTTCAGCTTACTTATCTGTCTTGATTAAATGCTAGGTAAGGCAAAGTCTCAATATAAAATTGACTTGTACACACAAGGGTAGTAGAAAGGGTAAAAGAAAATCAAGCATCTTTTTCTTGAGTGAGGCTTTAATGCAATTGAAAACATAGCTTATCCTACAGGTATGAGAGTAGAATCGTATGCAAGTAAAGCTGCATCAGAAAAAGTAGTAGAAAAGAAGAAAAAAGGATCGATTTTACGAAGCGAGCAACGAGTGTGTGTCGCATCAGGGTGCAAAACAAATGAACTCCAAAGATGTTTGCATAACCCTGATTCCTCAGGGAATGTAGTCGATCGAATTCAAATCGAAGGAAGCATTCGACTGTAATACGAGCAAAAGAAAATTTACGAATCTAAACTTACTCGTTGCTTTTCACTCGATATTTACACTAGAAATATAAAAGAAAGCATTTTTTGAGTCTTGTATAAGATTTGGGGTTTTTACTTCAAGCTAGGATGCTCAACTTTACGAGGAAAACAGTGCAGTACTGAAAATCGTCTCCAGCTGCTCCAGAAATTTTTCAAAATAATAAAATTGGAAGATTTTTATTGATAAAAGTTCTTTGAAATTACTAGAAAAAAAATTATTTATCTAGTTTCTTGATGTATTTTATATCATTTATATCTAAAATGTTGAGAAAAAAAAAATATCCTGAGTGAAGTTTTAATAGGAAAAATCATTTTAAAACATCTTGAACAAAATTTAAAAACGAAAAGTTTGAACAATAAAAGTTCAAATAAAAAGTAGCTAGAATTTAAGTCCATTACTTCTTTATTTATTTATTTCTTTATTTTTTTCGTCAACTTTTCTCTTTCACAGTTCACTTGGCTCAAGAACACAGGACGCAGCAACTTCTTGTGCCTTTTATTTGACATCAAAGTTCGTTTGAAATGTTTCACAGACTGTGAAACAACTTGAGTGAGATTGCACAGGAACATCCTGTACTGTTAGGTGGGAGAAGAAAGATTGAAAAGAAAGATAGAGATTTGACGTACACATAATACGTCAAGGTATCAAAAGAAGTCAGTCAACTGTACTTCCCCATTCTATTCTCTAGTTATTTGTCAATGAATTTTCGACGCGTATTTCTTTGTATCAGCGACACTTCGTACAACCTAGGCTTCAAACAAAGAAAATTTATTTCAATGAAAAATTGTAAAAGCTATCGAAAAAGGAATCCTTCGCTGAATTCTTCATAATATTTTCTAGATTCCACTTCTTTCTATTACCAATACTTTTTCTTCTTTACAAATAATTCCACTAATTAATCTACAACAATAAATCAATTAATTAATGACATTATTAATCATATGATAAATAATTTACAGTTTGTCAAATTAATTTTATTGATTAAAAATAAAATATTAACTGTATACATAAATGTTTGTACGTTTAATAAACATGTTTCTACATTCTTAATCGTTGCAGAAATTAAATTTTTTTTTAATATAATAATTTAACATCATTTGTATATTTATTCTTATGGAAGACACATAATACCAGTTTACAGTGGACTTTAAACATTTTAAAATCAACTAATTATTTTATAACGTCTGCTTTATTCTGTAAACATTAAACGCAAATCTATGGCAATATATTGGCAATTAGACTATGTAACACACTGATTTTCTCCTCGTTAAACAAATCGAAAACATTTCAAGTCTTTTTTTTCTTAAATCTTACAATATTACTACATACATCAATCTTACTATGCGTTTTTTTTTTTACTCTTATTTGAGCTTTAATCGAATATTATCAAATAAATATAAATAATAGTACTGATTAGATATTAATATTACATGGTTTCAGCTCCATAAATTGGTACGGCACGTGAAGAGTTTTGTTATTATGCTCAACAAGAAGATGACCACGTCTTGGGGAAGCTCCAACAACAAGTACTGTTTCTCCTTTCAATAAAACCACTTCTCCTTCTCCTTCTTCTATAATTTATAAATAAATTATCATAATTAATTAATTTAATTTAATCCTATGAATAATTTCATCATTATTCTAGCAATAAAATTAATATTCATCAGTGTCTAAAAATGTATATATGTGTAAAATTAAAACGTTGTAATACATCTCTTTCCAATTTATATTACCTGGAAATGGCATTTTCATGACTCTTGTTTGTGGATATCCCAATTTCGTATTCCCTGTTACTGTATATGATCTACTAGGAGGGACAGGAGGTGGTCGTTCCTGGTAATTAACCAAAATAAACAATTTAAAATCTAAATTAAATGAATTATCCATAATGAATTATGGATTTTTGTTGATGCTCAATAATTTTATGAATATTATATAATTTTTTCCCCGATAAATATTAAAAAAAAAAAAAAAACAATGTTAAACGTACTAGATCAAGTCCAAAAAGTGTACAAGTTTGTTGGATCATTTTTTGATCTGCACACTTTTCAGATGGATCCGGTGGTGGAGTACCAGCAATAGGCTGTGGTCTTGGCCGAGCTCCGGTAACATTTCCAGCAGTAAGACTTCTTTGATGAGTTCCTGTACTTGAAGGTTGGGTTTGTGAAGGACCAATTGCTAAAGTTATTGGTAATGGAGCTCTTCTCATTGGCCATTTTCTGCGTACCCTCCAGCCTCTCCAGGTGGCCTAAATTACAAAAATACTTGATTATTTTAAATTACATATTTCTTTATACAATTTCTCTAATTATTTCGACTTCTTTTAAATTGATAAAACTTTTCGTCTCCATAATAATTATAATTATGAATAATATTTTTTGAAAGGTTTAAATGAAGTGAATAGCAATACCGTAGCAATTAAAACAACATGGAGGTAATAATCACAAATGGAATAAATATTTACTTGAATGACTGTAGCAGCTTTTCTTCGCGTTTCCGATCTGAGATTTTCCAACTGTTGGCGAATGCCTTCGCTTAAGAAGATGTGTCGCTTGCCAAGTGCCCAACTGGTGCTTGCTCCAAACTTGCTTTTCACTTGCTGTGCATTTTGTAAAATAAGTTTTGTGTCTTCAACAGCCTGCTCCTCAGATCGTCGCAGCTGTTTAAACGGAGCAATGAGCCTGTACCTAGTATTGAAAGCTTTGAAGCGCATTCTATGTGGATATCCTAATAAAAAATTATTATTTATTATTTGTTTTATCAATATAACTATTATAAAAATTAAATAAATAAATATAATATATTTAAATACAGAATAACATTTATACCTCCAGCCATAAGATTTACAGTTTCTAGAACTTGGAGTGATCGTATTTGCCGCATCGCAACTCCTCGGTCTAAATGTAAAGGTGTTTCAGTAGCATTACTTCTAATGCATCTCACAAAGTGAGGCCGTGCATGCACTAAAGTTCTAAGTAAGTTATCCAAACGTGTGTGGAAGTCTTGAGTAAGTGTAGAAATGGGTTCGTCGCCATTTAAACTAAAAAATTGAACGTTCCTACAGTTCATAGAATATATTTTACTATTATTATTTGTTACATTTTGAATAATATATATATTACTTAATAATTATTTCTACTAATAGAGCAATCCTAAACTTCATTCATTCACCATAATGATTCTCTACATTTTCGTGAATAAAATTATTATGACAACTATCAACTCAGATAGAACAGACAACAGATATTGAATAAATGCATCTTCATTAATTACTTATAACTTCAATGTGGTTTAACGATGAATTAATGCGACGCTCTAACCAAAGTTTAACCGCGGTTTATGACCGAATTGTGGTTTAAATACCTGAATACAATCAGAAATGGTATCAATTATTATAAACGTCGTCATATTCTCATTATTATTGGGCTCTTACGTGGTCTGTAGACATATTAAAAGAATTTATGATTTAAAAGTACTTTTAATATTTTTTTTTTCTACTTCTACTTCCTGTCAACGTGTACTACTTTTTTTTTTATATATGAAACTGTAGATTTTTTAAGAATTTTTAATCTCAAATACTCACAGATCTGTATGTGATGTTGGAGATATTCTGAAGCTTACACCCCGCGGCACTATGTCACTGGCATACAAGGCTTTTAATTCACTCCCAAACAAATGAGTTGCAAAGCCAAAGTTACAAGTATGCTTGTAAAAAACAGCCACGAGATCATCAGGCACAACGTCTTTATTTGTATCTAAAGAAAAAAAATTATTTTTTTTTTAAATGTTATGAATATGAGTATTTAATTTTACATGATACAATTTTTAATTTGTTATTTCAATATTAATAGCAATTTAAAATAAAATAATTTTTTAATTCATTATTTAAATACAAGCTAAAAGATTGTATTAAATAACTTGAAAAAAATGATGTTTACCTAGGAAATCCGTCGCATCGTAGACAACTCTACCAGCAAAATGTTGAATCCCGAATGATCTACAGTCAAGACTCCTTGGATCAAATAATCGTGGATTCTGCTTGTGTTGCACCTTCATTTTAGCTACGTAACTCTCAGCAGTTCCACGCATCGAGGATTCAACGTCTAGCATGCTCAGTAAACCAGTACGCTAATAAACAATCAAACAGAGATATATTTACTGATACGTATTTGCTATTAAATATTAAAACAATGTCATTGGTACTAAGGGTATTTATCAAGACTGTTTTACAGTTACAAATGATAAATAATATATTTTACTTACAAGTGATGATATTAGATCGATACAAGGCACATTGTCTACATAATCGACTTCAACGTCACACCTTATACCTTCATCTCGGCAACTTTCAATAGAACTCTTGAAAATATGGGTATTATAAAAGTGCTGCATCGTCTCAGCGCATAAATTTATGCAAAGATGCTCGAGTTGACTTGGTTTGGGGTCTTCGAAGCCGAACATATCGAGAATACCGATGAATCCATCCGTTGCGTGACGAACTGCGTTATTTAATGCTGCCATACTCCTCGAGCCTGTTCCACCTTAATTTATTAACAATAATAATAATAAAAATAATTATTTAATTATTTAATTGATGGTAAAATTTTTAAACACATAATTCTCTAACAGTTTTTTTTTTATTATTTTTATTCAATCATCATTTTTAATGTCCTGAGAATGAAATATTCAACGGTATTTTTTAATAAATTGGATCAATTATTTTTTCTTATGAATATGAATTATTTATGAGTATGTATAGCTTTTTTTTAAGTAACAATTTTTTATAATAAAATATATTAAAAAATGTTTATTCATAAATAAATAAATTACCAGCTGAACTACCAATAGTCGAGGCATGCTGGCTCGTGACTTCTGCTTGATTGTGAACTGATTCATTGGAATCTGACGAAAGTGTTCCAAGGGTTGATCCAAGCCTTTTCAAGCTGTTAGCTCGTCTCACAATTGTTGCAACAGTACGACAATAAAGTGCTTTTGCTAACGAATCTCTTGTCATGTTGGACTGAAATAATATTTTAAAATGACTTTTATATGAACTCTACAACCAGATTTTTATCTATTTATCACTTGAACATTCAAATGAAACTAGACTTTCATCAATTGTGAATTTTTGACTTACCATGTTGGCATCACAAACTGATTTCACGAGTTGGCCACGAGCATTATGAGTTCTTGACGTTAGTCCTCGTAATAAAGCTGGTGCTGGCACGCCCAGAAGAGCTGCGACTGATGCCAGCTCGTTCTCTCCTATTACACTGACTTCCACACCGGGACCATCCGTGAAACCAACATTTCCAAGAATCAAAACAGCTGCTAATACTCTTACTACATCTAAAAAGGGAATTCCCAAGACTCCTAGACATGCTTTCCAAGCTTGAAACCTTATTGCATCTTCTGCCTCATCTTGCCTCGTATCTCCATGCTGAAGGTACCTCAAGTTCTTTAAATTATATCCTTCTAGATTGAGTTTCACTGAAAAAATCCAAAGTATAAGATGATTCATTAATAATAAGTAATAAAACAATATTGAAGATAATCACTATAATCATATTTGATAAATTAATGAGCTCATAAAAAGAAATGATAAATATTAAACAATAAAATTATGAGACATTGATTTATTGATTGAGTGATTTAGTTTGCTTTTTTACCTCGTTCATCATTCGATAATCCAGCAAGCATTTGATAAAAAATATGATAATTCTTCTCGTCGGGAAGAGGCCTGATGACTCGAGTTTGGTCCAGAAAGTAACAGTGGATTTTAGTTCTATATAAGGCACCATCAGTTACTTGGACTTCAATAAAATGACCCTGAAAATTAAAATAAAATATATATTATTTTATCATTATTGTTTTTTCAACTTAATAAAATAAGTAGTAAAATTTTGAAATCTTTCTGACATTAAATCAACTCCGTTTAATTCAAATTAAAACAAAATAGTCTAGACTTTAGATGCTTTATCAGAGACAAAGTCAAAAGAGTGAGATTAAAAAACGCATAAAAGACAAATTATTACAATTCTAGAACTTTCTGAATTCGTAGCTGTCTTGGCAGATCCAAGAGACCGTAAAACTGTGAAAGCAGCGGCGAGATGTTTGAAGGCATCCGTTTCGGGACCACCGCCAGCGACGTCAAAGAGTTGTCTCAGCAGAAGCATTGAGGCATAAGTCTTTCCAGAGCCGCTGGTACCTAAAAAGAATCATGAGTTTTGTGGTTCGTTATCTTCCATTCAATCCAATTTAGACCCACACGACAGCCAGTTCTGATATACAAAGCTGCAAATTCTCACCCGAAAGGATGATGGCTTGTGGGTAACCAGTCTCAGACTGTTGTCTCACAGCTTCCTGCACGACCTTGTTCAGCTGTGGTGCTAGTGGCACGGCTCGAGTGCTCGTCAGTGTCAGAGGATTCCCTACGTCAGTATATGGGTTGATACTCACTAGAATCGGACCTACATTTGTCTAATAACAAACAATTATTCAAAACAAATCATTAATTCCATTTCTCTTCCATAATTGATTGAATATTTCCTAATATTTTTATTTTCAAAAAATTAATCAAACATTTCTTTTTGTTTTTATGTACATCAGATGGAGTTGATCAGAAAGTATTAAACATTTCTGTCACTGAATTAGAAATAATTTATTTTATTTATACACTAGGATAATGGTCTACTTAAAAGGATGATTTAGATTGGCATCATTAAAAAGTGATTATTTTTTTACAGTAACAACATTTCCATAAATGATTGTTGATGCCATCTTACTTTGACGTTCTTTGTAAATTTGGCAAAAAAGATAAGACGAAAAAAGCTCGACATTAAACCCAATGAAACCGGTCCTACATAATAAAGAAAGACTAAGGAGTAAAGAGAGTACGGAAAGAAGCTCATAAACCGATTACGCACCTGCGGGCACGTACGAATAAGTATTGAGACGACTTTTGAAAGAGGAAAAGAAGACTTGGGAGTCGATATCTGCGGTTGACGGTGACTTGGCTGTAACACCCATGACACACAGGCAAACCCAAGTAACATAAAGTAGAGACATGGTACTTTGCATGCGAGTAACGTAAGCATCTCTTGTCAAGATCTTTAGCTTCAGTTCAAAAGTAAACCTTTAACTGTGACATAAAATATTTCTTTAACATTTTAGTGCCAAGTCTATGATACTGATATAAATTGTCTGCCACATCAGTTTACAAAAATTTTCAGATTTCTGATGTTATGTTTATGCTAATCATCTTTTCATTCGCATGTGGAATCAACAATATCTGCTTATTATCACTCTATTCTTGTGCCAGAGAAGGAAAAGTGATTAAATTGAGTGATTATTTTATGTTACAATATTTTTTTTTTATCATTTTAAATTGATTAAGATTTCAAACAAGTTCATTTTGAATTGATTATTAATCTTCTTTTTTCAATTGAAACATGAATACAATTCTAGCAATGATCACAGCATCTAATCAGATTATACCTCAGCATGATTTTAGTTTTGATGATAGGCTTGCTAATATCTGCTATCAATAACTAGTCAAGTGATAAGCCTTCACTAGTTAGATTAAAATCTTGATCATTTCTGATAAACCATCATCATTCATGCTTTCTGTAGGCTCAAGGTAACTTGATTGTTATCCAAATCGACTTTTAATCAATTCATATAGATTAATCCAAGAATTATAATCCAATAAATATGTCTCTTGATGACAGCTATGAACTATTCATTACTGAATGATCTAAAATCCCTCATTTTATTTCATTTTCAAATGACTTGTTCATTTTCCTCACGTTTATTCTGATTTCTTGCTCCGGTATTTTGCTGAAAGAATGCGAGCATGCCACCTGTACATAAAACGAGTACAGAAAAGATATACAGACACGATCTTTACTTGGATATCACATCCAAGGAAGGAAATGATCGCAGTTGTTTGTTCTTTCTCACTCTCAGTTCTTACGGCTTATTCTTGTGGCTTATGTACACACTATGTCTTCTTATGTACGAATGTATGTTCGACTTAGTCAATGTGTTTGTGCTCAGAAGGCGGCACCCTTCAGGCTCTCGTTGCTCCGTTTGCATTCTTTACAATCCCAAGAGTGAACACAGCCCCAGGCGCCGCCAATTCGAAACGAAACTCGCTAGCGGGTCTCATTATACATGTGTGTACTCGAATGAAGAATCAAAGTATAGGTAAAGGAGTCGTAGAGTAGATTAAAAAATTTTTAAAGAGAATTTTTAAGATCTTCATAACATTGAAGAATACTTCCAACAATTTATTTCACTTTTGATATATTTTTTAACGAAAAGATTAATTCCTTTTACTTGCTTTTACTTTTAAAATGTAACAATTAAGGTTTTATAGTTATAATCTGAGGAAAGATGATCCTAGATTAACTATTTTAATGAAGATAAAATCTTGAGGGTTTTTTTTTTGTTTATAAATGACTTTATTCAACTCTCTATAGAAAAGTAATTCAATGGTTTTTTTCTCAATCAACTTACTTCCGCTTTGTAAAAAATGTTTAATCGTTAGTGTTTACGTTCTTTTTAAGCTAAAAGTACATCAAGTAATTGTACAAAAGACCAAGTATCTTGAATTTCTTCATTTCCTTTCAGAAATAATTGAAAAAATTAAAAACACAAAAATTTTAAATAAAAATTATCTTTAAGAATGATTATTAACAATTTAAGTGAAAAGAAATTATTCTGAATGGGAAAAATGTCAAATTTTTTCCTCTGACGTTTTTTACTAAAGTTTTTTTGAAACTCGTGAAAAAAGTAATATTAAAAATTTTTTAATAAAATATTATTTCACTCGAAATATACTCTTATCCTTTTTAAAAGCCATTTACATAATTTTCTTTAACATTTTGAAATACTTACATGATATTGCTTCGCACAAAATCGTGCTTGAAGACATTTTAATACTGCATCTTCAGTCAAAGGTCCTGGTAAGTGAATGAGGTCTTCTACTGTCGTAGAATTACCATTTGCGGTCTGAGGAGATGTCTTTGAAATGCATCGCTGAGGTATTTGAGTTCCTTTACTACCTTTTACGTCTGCGATGATCCTTGAAATGGGTGGTGACCGCAGACTACCCAATGCTGCTACGCATGAGACGATTCTGTCATCCGAACGTTTTGTCACATCCAAATCTACAAATAAAATAAAAAAAAAAATCATATTTTTATCTCTCTTATTTTTTACTGAGTGCTCTTTTAGACTTTTAATTGGCTGTTGGTTTTCTTTGAAAAATTATCCATTTACTTAGTCATATTTTTTTTCTCAATTACCAGTTAAAAATTACCTCTCTTTTTGGAGTAAACATCTAGAAAGAATATTTTTTATTAAATATTTTTTATCCTAATTTATTTATTGTAACCTTTGCAATTAATTGTTTTATTAGTTATTTAAAAAGAATTGCCATTTTATTATTTGTACTTTGATTAACAAATAAATGGATCATTGACTTTTAACAAGTAAAAAAATATGTTTACATTCAACTTAATTACTTATTTCCAAATATTTGTAGAAATTTTAATTACTCATATTAATGGCTACTTTTTATTTTTATCAATAATTAAGCATTAAAATTGAATAAAAATAAAAAGTATTAATTTTGAAAGACATTTTAATCTATAATTAGAACCAAAAGCAAGAGAAATAAATGAAAAACCAAAAACAATTTTCTCTAATTGAATAGAAAAATAAAGATATTTACAATTCAAACTTAACTAGTAATTTAATGTAATAATGAAAATAATATTATATATTAATAAACAATAAAATGTCTAGAATAAATTCAATACCAGACAGACGTTAATTCGAAACGCGTGCGGGTGTTGACACGTTGAAAATGCCGTTGGAAACGCGGAAATTAATCGGGGATGAAGCTTTAATGAGAGGTAGATAGGGTGAAATGGAAGGACGGTGTCATCCAACGGAATATACTAACCAGATATTAAATTGTTTGCGGTAGAGTTGTGGCCGAGATCGTTGGCAGTAGAATGATTGGCGTGCGGATGGATAATAGCGGAAGCGGTAACAGTGTGCCCGGATGAGTGTCCAATTGGATGGGGTACAGGGTTTCCATGAGACAGAGCATTGCGTGGTGGTACAGCGGGTGCTGGTGTCGTCACTGCACCCTTCTCGCAACTTGAAGTTAAACCAACCCCATTAACAGCACCACCAGCTCCACTACCACCACCTGTACCTCCTGAACTATTTCCTGGTTGACTCACGTGCAGACGATTCCTCAACGTCACTAACTCAGTACTCAAGGTCTTTAGACGCTGTTGGAGATGCGAAGCTTCATTTGAGGATGATGCGTCTAGAATTCAATAACCACCTATTTACTTTCGTTATATCTTTATTCAACTCTTTCTTTATCAACTTCCAAGTTAAGGGAAATTGATGTTATCAATGTAATTAAGGTGTCAATTGACGTGCAATTAAAATGACATGGTTATATTGGATTTTGGTGTGATAGTCGTGTTTTTTGCTTAAATAAATAAACTAACAGAGTTAGGAATTTTTTCCCCTGCTAAACTAATGATGCAATTTGCATCTTATCAACTAGAAATACTTCGCTTTAGCATGTAGGATCATTGATAGCAATTTGACAACAATTTGTAAACACTATTTTTTTTATTGATGAAGTATATAAATATATACTTTATCAGACTTTATCTCAAATACATAAAAAGAAATAGATTATGATATGAAACATTATAAGTCATAATCACACATTCATTGATAACAATTCAATGTAGCACCTAAAATTGATTGATCCAAATGACTTGCTTGAGCAAATTTCTCTCTATCCTTATCTCAATAAATTTAATTGATCTCATTAATCTTTTTTTTTTATATTATTATCAAATATTATTAATGAGTATAAAATATTATGAACAAAGATTGAATGTTTTTGATAAAGGTTTAATGTTACTGAGAAGTTGATAGTATAGAGTTGTTGGGTCTTACTTATATCACAGCTTGTTATAAAAAATATTTTGAATTGTCTTTATGCATTACAAATTTTTTCGTTGATGTCTTAAGTAACAGAGAAGTTGAAAGTAATTACTCAGGATTTTTGTAATTCGATATGACAAAGAAACTTGATATGATTTTTTTTAATTGAGAAATCAAACCCCGGTTTGATCAAGCGCATGATCAAAAGTTAGAGTTTATTTATCAGTGCATAAATGATTATTTGTTGGTTTATATTTGCAATAATTGAATAGAAATGATAACAAGATTACAAAAAACAATTGCCATTTATTCTTTAACACATGTAAATAATGATTGCATTTATGCAGCAATCAACGTGATATATAGCTTAACACTTTCTCAAGACAAACAAGTTCTACGACTAGCAAGTAAACTCAAACTGTCGATTGTCTAAATACTATTTCTCATTCCACAACGATTTTACATTAACCCAAGACCTCTACTAAAAACTCAAACAATTATTTTAGAACTCAATAAAATAATTAATTTAAAAGGTTGAAATCTATTTAATCAAATCAATAAGTTTTAGATATAAATATTGAGTAGAAGAATAAAAAGGATGAAATAGTAAAAATTTATAGAAATATTTAGTAACTCTTTTCATTTAAGGTAATTTGGCATGCTCACAATTGATAACCTTTATTTTGAAATTAGTCTCAAAGGTTATATTTCTATAAATAATGAGAAAAAAAGAGATTTTTTTACCGCATTGTTTAACAATCTTCATTCAATTTTATTAGAAATTGATGATTTATTAGCAATTGACCCAGTTGGCTTTGCTTTTCCGCCATATTTGCAAAAATGGCGGCAATGCTAATCAAAACAGTTTATATAAATAAAAATTTTTTTTTATTTCTCATAAACAACTGTTGTATTTAATTTATAAATTATTATTACGAATTATTTACACATACTATGTAGAAAGTTTTTTGATAGATTTCGGAAAAATAAAAAAAAATCATCACTATTTTGACTACCAACATGTGGATGCCAAAACTACCTCAAAACCACAAGAATTGCTGATATTTCTAGGTTAATTAGAAAAAAAAATACTTAAGTTCAATACATTATCAAGCAAGTTTGCTGAATTGAGCTCTTTATTATGCATCTTTAGAGTGAGATGAATAATATTCGATGTCCGAGCAATGAGATAAGAAGGCTTCCAGAGTGGGCCGAGTTAGCAAGTGAAAAGAAGCTGGAATGAAACGGTTGTGAAGACAAACAGGTATTCACAAACCTGGTCCTACTACCCAGAAATTAAAGTAAGCAGGTATCAGAGGGCTCGTCGGTCTGGATCTTAAAGAAACAGGTTTATTTATTTATTAATTTTTTCTTTCGATAACCCTCTTCGCGCCTGGTGCTTTAGCCAGCACTAACAACTTATGAATCAACCTTGCACTCTGTAACCATCGCAAAAATAATCGCAAATGTAAGTACAAAATAAAAGATAAGAAAATTGAGAAGTAAGTGGTTAATTATAGCTTCATTAATACACTATTTTGTCAATATTTGATTGATTAATCTTGCTAATTATTCTTTCTGTGAATTGATCAAAAATTCCTAACATTCCACTGATACTCTAAAAATTAATTTAATAGTTATTTAATAAATAATTAATAGTTATTAATAATAAGGGTCTTTGGAGTCAGATGTTTAGTAAAATAATTTTATTTAATTCAAAACAAGAAAGTTGTTAAAAATAATTGAAAAAATAATAGCATCTTTAGCTAGTGTATTTTATTTTTCCATTTTACTCCAATAAAAAATATTTTTTAGTTTATTAAAGCGATATATAAAATGGCTGTAAATAATATTCTTAATGTTGAACCAGCTGTAGGAAAAAAAAAATATGTTTTTAATAAAATTCTTAACAGGACCGTCAGAACAATACACAATTCGTACATTTGCCCTCAAAAAAGTCTCTCTGGTGCAGTCAAAGTTTATGTATCGCTGAAAACTATAAACTGTAGCAATACACATCGATGTAATTTCCCTTAAAACTTGCCAGCGAATTTAAATGCCAATTTACACCCGAGTTTACGGAGTATTTAATGTACCTGCGCACACACACCAAAGGTTTGATAGTTTAAAGCTGTACAGATCTAAAGGGTATGTAGAGAGACTAGAATGAAATACGTTTGTTTTATGACTTAGGTACATACATTGGTGAAGTATCTGATATTACGAATAACTCTTGGAATTTTTATTTCAGCTGGTATGTACAGATTTCTGGTGCTGCCACTCACGTCTTGGCCTCTTGCGTGAGGATGGAAGGAATGACGAAAATTTATCAGGGTGTTGGAATAGCTTGAGATGAAAACGTAAAGAAATGCACTGAGACTCGTGTGGATATGTTGGGAGAAAAAGAGGGTGGTAAGCGGGTAGTACGTGCCAAAGCCTGCTTTGCTTTTATATGTGTATTTCAAGTACAGAAACACGGAATGTATGCATCAATGTTATATATATATATCTATATCATATGTATTGAGATAGATACACATAGAGAAACAGCACACATTACTGATGTATTAATGTGTGTACTTGCGACTCAGTGGATATACTCTAATCTCAGTAGCGAAGCCTAAGTGAGGCCGAGCTACGCTGCTTTGCTGCAAATGCATTTGTGAAATGGCTCTGTGGGTTCAACTGATAAATGCACATCTAATTTCAAGAGGTTTATTAAGCAGTGATTGTTTATTCATTTTATTCGTATTTAAATGTCTCATCTAGTCATCAAGAATAAAAATTATTCATTTCACAGCTGAGATGAAGTGGTGAGCTCAATTTACTCCAAAAAGGTAGACTAGATAACTGAGCAGAATGATAGTTAGAAGGTTGGACAATTAAAGTGGACTTAAAGGCTACTGAAATAATTTTAAGGTAAGAAAGAATATAATTTTATGAATGAAACTGACCAACTTGAGGTAAAAATTAAATATCCATTTGCAATTTACCACAGAGTCATTTTCATTTGATAATTTTTTGCATGCACTGAAGATAGAGATTAAGTTAGTTGATGTACTTAATATTGTATTTAAAAAGAACATGTTTTATCTATGTCAATATTTCTCAAAGTAATATTATTAAAAGCTTATTTATCTCACTCAAATATAATATTATTAATACAATTGTTATTTGATGAGTACTATTTATTTTCCTAACATAGTTTTGTTATTTCTAGTATATACTTAAACAAACTTAATAGACGCTATTACACTAATAAGTAGTGTAAGTAGATTAAATGCAAAAAAAGAGTCTCCATCAAACAATAAACCTTAATATTATAAAATTAGACTTAATAAAGAAATTCATTTTTTTCCAGGGATGTTTATTTCGAGCATAGAGTGTATTTATGATGGAAAAAAGAAGAAAAGAAATGAACAAATGACGTGTCCAACAATACATTGGGCGATGGGAAATTCTCATGTACAATAGCGAAAGTAATTATTACAGTAAGCTTCGTGACCAGGTGCTCTGTGATCGCATGTTATGTTAACTCTACGTATCTTTTGCTTGAGGGAAGCATAACGTGATGGAGAACGATGGAATGTGATATCAAACTGGATGATCAAGATTAACCAAATGTTGCCTTTAAATACTTCCGACACTGACTCTCTAGACTATCAAATAGGGAAGTTTATGCACTTGGATTAATTTGATAGAATCACTGGGCCCCATAATTAGCGAAACGCTTGTTTTTGGATTTAACTATGTAGTGTGGAGATTAACTGATTTGGAAACTGATTAATTCAAGTCAATCATCAAAACTAAACCTTAAACATTCGATTATTTTTTGATCCATAAAATGAAAACTATTTGAAAGCTATCGTTTGAAATGTTATTTTTGTTTGTTAAAAACATTTAAAAATGTTTAATCAATAAAACAAGCTTTGATTTAGTGATTATTGAGCATTAAAAGAGTTGATAGATTTTTATAAAAACATGTTGAATGATGTAATTGGACATTTTTTAAAATTTGATAGGAAATAACTAGTTGATAGAGCTTTCAGCATTTTAACGAGCTGTAACTTATTAATACCAGATATGTGTTTTCAAAGTTATTCAAGCTTACAGTTTAAAAAAAAATTGTTTTTGATCTGTTTTAACTCTACAAACCCTTCAATATTTTACAAAAAAAGATTTTTAATTAAAAAAAAAAATAATTTTACATTTTAAAAAAAAATTCATTTAAAGTTTGCTGATGAAATTAAAAACCACAATTTGGAAACTACTTTTACTAGAGTGAGCTTAAATGAAAATATTTAATGAATGAATAATAATAAAATAAAGTTAATAATTAATCTAAGTCAATTAGTCTTAAAACTAAATTCACTTTGTTATCGTGATCGCACCCTAATTCATGGTTGATTATAATGAGGTATTAATTGGGATCTTTTGTTTAAAATATCATTAATTCTAGTGCACTTGAAACTTTGAAATAAACCTCTCAGCTCAAAAAGTTACTTGAAATTCACTTTAAAGTAAATTATTGTTCATAACCGAAAGTGAATAGAATATAATTTTTAAGTATACGACCCTTTAGTAGTTGAGTTTTAGATTGTTTGATATGAATACATAAATTTAGTCGACATTAATACCTTTGATAGCACATATGTATAACATGAAAACTTGCAATCCCTCCATATCGTGTACCTCGTGCACACGCTGCTGTGGCTACGCGTGGACGTTATTGAGGTACCAAAATTGAGTTTACAAAGTTACTGTTCATCATCCTGGTCGATCCAACTTATCAACGTGATACAATTATTAATTTCCAAAATATGAATATTAATTAAAACATTCGTGTATATATTTATGAGTAATTCGATATTTAAATTTCGAATAACTTTTAATCTGACTAAAAATTTCATAACTGATTTCAATAGTTATTATAAAATATAATTAAATAGTAAAATAACATTTATCTAACTAATTTTTTTAAATTATAATTATTTATCTGATTATTTGTATTAGCCTTCATTTATTTCAATTATTTTTTTATTTTCTAAACATTTATAAATAATTATTTATATTAATTCCATGAATATTTGATAAAATAAGTTTGATTTGTTAAATTGTAATATTTTAATCAAATATAATATTGAATAGATCAAATATAAAATCATCAAATCAAAGCTATATTTTTTTATTCAACACTAAAGTATTTAAAATCCTTTCAAATAAATAAATTGTTTTAAAAAACAAGCTATCGTTTTATAAGTAAATAAAATACATGTAAAGAATAATGGTGGATATTTTTAAACAAATAATATGCTATTATAAAACAATATTAAATAATAAAAGAAAATTGGAAGAAGATGTAATAGTAGAGTTTAAAATTTAAAATTTCAACACTTTCTCTTCAGTAACTTTGTATTGTTCATTATTTTATAAACGATCGTTAACAGTTTAAGACTGAGCATATAAAATGTGAATAAATCACACTAAAATAGAATACGAAAACTGCGAAGAAAAGCTGGTATTATGTTTTAATAGATCGTTTGATTTGACCGATGGATGAAGATAAAACAGAGTGCGGTATCATAAAATAGGTATCTCGTCAAGTTGAGCATGGATAGAGGTGTATATAAAGGAGGTAAAAGATGTATATACATAAGAGTATAGGTAGAAAGACTCAGGTAGTCTCTCAGTGAGGGGCAAGTAGTGAGAGAAGAGATGAGGAAGAATAGTAGTGATGGCTGAGTAAAACAAAGCAAAAATGAAACCGAGCGAGAGGTCGAGGATATTCTTCTGATCTCTACTCAGGTTGCAAACTGTAGGCAGTTATACTTTTGTACCTGAGGTAGTACCGTAATGTTATTACACTTGAATTTATTTTTTATTAACCTTTCTTTTTTAAAAAGAAAAAAAAATAATAATAATTTTCTATTTATTTTATCTATTTACTTTCTCAACCTCAGATTAACTGTTAATTATTTTTTTCATTTATTTTTTATATAGATAATAGTATTTATTCCCATTACCTTGAAGCTTTTTTTCAGTCTCCCAAAATTTCTGGAGCTCAGTAAAGTACTTGTCTAATATAAAAACCTTGGAGAGGCCTAAGGTGGCCATCTCATGTGTTCTGGTTTCAAAATCACCCAGAATTATTATCTCGTACTTCCACTATTTGCAATTAAATATTAAACAACCTACATGTCACTTAAAATAGTTAAACTTGTCAACTTTTCAACAGCACCATCTTCACCACACTCGCACATTTTTTTCAAGTTGTAACTCAACTTAACTTTCCATAAATAATGTGCAAAAAAAATTAATGCCATTTTTTTGGTGATTCAGTTGACATGATCATGCAATATCAATAACTGTCTCGCCACAAATAAATAATTTTCTGACATGAAAACGATTTAGGAAAAAAAAAAGTTCTAACTTTTAGAAGGGTTTAAAAAGTAAACTGAATAATAATAATAAAAAAAAAAAAACTTGGCAAAAAATAACCAGACTTGTTACACAAAATCGACATATAATTCCCAACTTTTCATTGTATCCACCCAACTTGTCCTCAATTTAAACTTTTCTACAGCACGGAAGGTATTCAATAACGACGGTGTAACTCAACAAAAACACTGGCAACAACAACAAACAGTTTTCCAATCAGTCTCTTTCATCCCCCACGCATTCAAACTTTAAAAACGTCACTCATTAAATTTTTAAATCACCCTTGAAGCAAATTCACCTGTGAATTATTCCACTAAATCCACCAAAATGTGCACGACATTGGAGCATAAAAAATGCTAAAATTAAGCGAGAGAAACTATAATAAAAGGCCCATGGAAGGTTCGAGTCACCGAGTAGAACTGGGCGTCATTGTTGGCTGTAACCCACCGGTGAGCTGGGCCCGATCTCTTCTATGCCCTGTTCGAGTTAACTCACAATCAAGCGGGTCGTCAGGTGCTGGATGAACACGTGGATTGACCGCAACTCGAGTTAGCAACGAGAACCTTTAGACTCCTGAGCGAGGTCCGGGCCTGGATCTCCAGAGTGGGGTCGTCGAGACCTCGGGTCTGAGTATTAAATGGATGCTGTGGGGTACATGCAGACCAGGTATCTCTTGGTGTGTATACTATTGAAATACGATGCTTTTCTTCAGTTCATTCAAAATCATTCAATTAGAATACTATTTTGGCAAACAATTATTTTTTCCTGTTAAACGACACTTCTTTCAATGACTACTCATTCTTGTGGATAATTATTCTGTCTTTGAAGACATAATGTGTTACTTTTTTTTTTACAACTATTTATTTTATCAATCATTCAATATATTTTTATTTCAATAAAACATGGCAATTAATTTAGTTTTATTCCCATTGAGAATTAAAAATATTTTTTCAATAAAAAATGATTTTATTGAGATTGTAATTTATTAATATTAACCTTTTGTTCACAAGAATGTTTCACTTGAATTTTATTATCTATTGTTATTCTTTTGAACAAAAGGAATTTGGACCTGATGTTGAGCCAATTTTTTTGATTTCATTACTCATCGATTTTTATTGCACTTTAATGTACGTTCCCTTTCAAATAAAATTTTTTCAGATATAATATGCTGAATGAGAGGCGTAAAATCGACTCTACAGTGCCCCTCCCTCTTTCTATAATTTCCAAACACAACAACAATGGAAAAAAAATTGCGGGAAGTGAGTGTCCATGAAGACATTAAACTAAAAAATATAATACTAAGCAGCAGAGTTTATATCCTTTCTTGGAATTAAAATAAAAATACTATTTCAAAGACAGTTGAAAAAAAAGGGGCAAAGCTACCTTTATAACAATATTTTTTTGACACTACCTTGTTAGGTATTTGAAGAAAAAAAAAATTTTCTTTCTACATAATACTATTAAATTATTCAATGATCCTATGATTCACTAGGTCTGAATGTGAGAAGATATTTCCCAACTAATTTTTGTGGTCCAATTACTCCATTTATCATCCAAACAGTTCATCAACAATTATAAAGAATAGTTTTTCAATTATTCAATGAAATAAAAAGCTACAAATTGAGACTGGTATTGATAATTATTTTGTTTGATCTAGAAAAAAAGATTCTGATAACTTTCAATTAAAATTGTAGACACATACAAATACTTGACTCCAAAAACTTTGCAAATTAGATATCATGAAATGAGTCTTAGTAATTGGTAATAATAATGATTTTTTGTTTTAAAATAAAAAAGTCATTTTGGAAACATCAATGTTTCAACAAGAGTTGACTTAATGATGGGATGTTGGTTGCAAATAAATATCAGTTGCAAAGTAAAGACCAACTATGAGGATAATTTATTCATCAGTATGATTATATCACTAGCTCTTACAAAGTCAATGTAAAAAGCTGTTCAAAGAGTGAAAAGCATGACCTGATGTTGAACCCACGCATAATCAGTCAGTTAAAAAGACAATGTAATGCTTGAAGGCAGTTGGTATATTTCTGGGCGAACTCTTGGACGATTTTCAAGTTGGTTCCGCCTTATAATTTTCATCTACAGTCGTCCAAGAGGAATCCAACATGGCGAAGGACCATGGGCATCCCCATGTATCGTAAACAATGCACACAGAGACCCTGGACTACTCTCATCTCACTCCTTTTCCATTAGCAAAGACTCCAGTCAACTAATGCTGTCGTCCTCTTTCATGTTCGGTTCTTTCAGCCCCTTTCTCACTTACTTCTCTACACAAACCAATGCATATAGGTTTTATGAAGCAAGAGAGTGAGCACAAGAGATGCTGAGAACCTACACTTCAGCAACAGAGGCCGTCGACCACATTGGATGACCATCTCCAATGCTTCTGTCCCTCCTTCACGAGTGTTCTCTCTTGTTGGAGCTTTCTCGCCACTTGGCTATGCGGATTAACTTTATTTACCTTCAACACCGCACTCGTATGGTGATATTAACTTACTCCTATTTATTTTACAGCACATTTTAAATTTCATTTATCCATAAAGCAGCATTTTAAAGATCTTGCAATTTTTTTCTGGCTTGGATCAGACCATTTTTTTATCAGTCTCTTGATTAATTGAATCACTTTCTTCATTTTTGTAATTAATCTTTGTTATTTCAACTCCCCTGGTCCAAATAATTTTCCTGTAATTGGTACCAATAATGGATTATTGTTCAGCATAACTAGAACTGAATAATAAAGTAGTGAAAAGAAAAGTGAAATTCAAAATAGAGTTATTATCTGTTGCTATGTTTTCAAGATCAAAATAACACCTTTCTGCCCACAACCTATGCAAATTATTATTCCTGACTCCACTTTTGGAGTCTAGATGGATGAAGAAGTCAGTAATTTATTAAATAACTTTGCAAACAATATTGCAAAATATTTTTGGCAAAATTATATGATTTATTTATTATTTTGTTTAGAATAATAAAAGCTGCACAAGGAGAGCAAGAAGAACGTTGAGTTAAGCATTCAAATCCCCGTAATCGGTTGTCGACTAAGAAAACCGGTTTTGGTGGGCCTATCAGGATAGCACCAGGAGCGGAATCAAAGCTTGAAAGGCCCTTGGTTTTTCTGCCACATGAAAGAGTTATTTCAGAAGTCAGGTGAAGTCCAGGATCGGTAAAGAAGACTTCTAAGACATATGGTGATACCGTGTGAGGGTCTAATTGGGCCTGAATTCTTCAGCAAACCTGGAGATAATTTATCGATTATTGATTTCAACTTTTTATCGACTCTCCAGTTATTATTGATCGATAAATCAACTAACCTCACATTTCCACTGCTTTTGAAATATTTTTTCCCCCCATTTTTTAAATCAACTTTATTTATGGTGGTTCGTTTAATTGATTATATTAATTGACTTTTTAGTCAATAAAAGCTCAACAGCCATGATATAGAAAAAATTAAAAACTATTAATAAATAATAAATAATATATAATAAATGAAGATGGAAATTTTTTGGTTTTTTTTTTTAAAAAAAAGTTTGAATTCAAAAGATTATAAAAATTCGAAGCATAAGTGAGGTTTAGATGGATTTAATTGTTAAAGAAAATGGTATGAAGGTAAAATTTGTGGGTTACACATTCACTGAAACGGTGGATCAGAAATTGGACTGAGCATAAGAAAAAAAAAGGGGAAAAGGATAAAAAGGCATTGGACCAATGTCAGCAAGTGACGGATGGCCAAGCGAAAACTGTCCAAGGACCGACTTTGTGCGAATTCTACGGACCTTTTCTTTATCTTCACGCAAGCAGTCTGTATATAGTGTTATGTCTTATGACAACACTGAATCTGAAGTAAAGGATATGATTTTCAATTGGAAAAGTCAATAAATTATAAATTTAAAATGCATTTAAATGATCACACAGTCTTTCAAATAATAGATGTGTAAAATAATAGATAAAAATGTCTTCTCACTATCTATAATAAAATTTTATTTGTCCTTAAGAAAAAAAAAATCCAATAAAGATGAGGAAAATAAAACTTGAGTGAAAATACGTTTCGTTTTCCAATTTACCTAAAAGCCAGTCACTTTAGAGAATAATTTTATTTTTCATATAAACTTGATCGTGTAGTTTCTATTGAATGAAAGAAAGATTTTTTATATTTTTAGTGAACATAATAAAAAATAAATAATAAATAAATAAAGACTCTTCTAAAAGTCAATGTGACTTTGACCACAACATGTTTTTATTATTATAAAAATAAAATTAATTTTAATCAAACAATAAATTATTTTTTGACTGACGTATAATAATATTTTCATTTTTCTCTAAAAGTCATTTAATAACGAGCTTTAGGAGACTTCCATCACCGAGACATTGGTAATAGCATCATTTAATTATAAAAATGATTTGGTAAAATTGCAAGACAGTTATTTTAAATTGATTTAAAAAAATAAATATAAAATAGCATGAGGTTTAAATAAATGAAATTTTGTCGTAATGAAAAGGTCGTGGACTTATTAATAGTAAATTATATATTGACTCTCAACTATTCTGAACGAAATATCTCAATAATCAATAAATTCAATGAAAATTATTGGAAGGAAATTTGATATTGCTTGTTGACTAATATTGAAAATTCCATTTCTCATTTCTTTTTTATAGACTAACAAATATTCAAGTCATCTTATAAAGCAGATATGAAATAGGAGAAATAGTAGATGGGAGTTTTTAGATTAAATATTTAACGAATAAGTTGAAGGGAATATTCTAAAAAGGATTCATGAAGGATTTCTTTTCGACAACGATTTCAAGTTATTCAAGAACTTGTTGGTTTGAGTTTGAACTTATGTTATTTTTTCTTTCTTTTATTGTCCTTCTTTGGCTCTTTTTTTTTATTCTTTTATTTTACCATGAAGAAACTGATCGAATGCCGGAGACATCCTCCGCACGTGATGAATTCCTTCATCTCGCGTTCGCCCGAATTCCCCCACATCGAATTCGCTGGTTTCATTTCCCCTTTCCCCGTCTTTTATTCTCTCATCGAAGAAATAAAACGGAGCAACGATGCTATAAAGGTTCACAAATACTTTAGTCCGGTTTTCTTTATACTTGAAAAATAAAAAGTCATTTATTAATTTATTCCTCGAATTTATTAATTAAAAGACTTTTATTTAATTAGTCTTTTTTTTATTCTTGCTCAGGAAAAAGATCATTACAGGAATTGACTTTAAAAATAGACTATGGCTTTTTTTAATTTAACAAAAAATCTTGGAATTTTTACCAAAATTTAATTAATTTTTTTTTTTTATTTATTTTTAGTAAAATAATTATTTAATATTATTTATCAAATGCTGGGGATTTATAGACAAAGTTGAATATAAATCTAGCTAGAATGGGTGTCAAATAAAATTAAAAGTCAATGTAAATATTTATAAATAATGCATTTGTTAAACATGTGCTAAACAGAAACATTATTTAAATGTTGACTAATGAGTCACTAGAGTTGAGGTAGTATGACAAAAATATAAAAATAAACTCAGAACAATGAGTCTATTTATCTATTAAAGATGAGCATCCAAATTATTATCTTTTTTTTATATTAAATTAAAATTAATTTTTTTCAATACTAATTAATATTAAAATAAAATGCACAGAGAGAATTTTAATTATAAAAAACTAATAAAACTACAAAAAAAGAAATGAAAGGTCAAAAGATTTTGAAGTAATTTTACCATTAATTAATTATAGAAAAGAATAATATAATAAATTTGATGAATTATTTACAATCAAAGAAGAAGAATTGTAAATATTAGCTATTCAGAATATGAAGAAAATTTCTTTGACTTTGATTTCTTTTTTATGATGTAGTTAAATGTTTGAATAAAATCTACAAACAGAAAATACAAGAATATAAAACAAGGTGCTGACATTTATGCAAAAAGAGTAATGGAAAATAAAAGAAAAAAGTTATTTCAGAAAAATTTATCTCAAGTTAAGTATTCTTATTCTTTATCCTAAAAGCTATTTAAAATAATTCCCTTACTAAAATATATGATATCTCACCCCTTTTATAGCTCTTATTGGAGCTAAATTTCTTTCAAATCATATGAGCAATATATGTACCACAAAGAATGATTGATGTTTATGATAAGGAAACGTCAGATCTCGTCATCTCTTCCATTAGTTTTACACACGTTTTCGCATCTCATATATTCTTTCATTTCGCATACATTCCAACATATATTATATTATACACATATGTCTACTCTCTGATAACGCAGAATCATTTTACGTCGTGCTCTAATCGACCGAGAAAATTATATCGGCACATTTGCTTAACCGGATTTCCTAGGTCTTCACGAATGACGAATCGATGGATGTCAGATCAAATTTCCAATCTGGAATAAATTATTTTTTTTATCTGCCAGACGTGCATTATTTTTCAATGCAATTTATTTATTTTTATTCTTTCTGCTACTTTTAACACGTCACTAAATATCTTCATTATCTAGAGAACATTGTCTACATATTAACTCTTGTTCTAAAATACTTTATTAAATTATTTTTATAAATTTATTAGAAAAAAAAATTTCAAAAATCATGCAGATAATTTTTGATTCATGCAATTTTATCTCTTAAATACTGCCAATAATTTAATTTGCTTGGATTCAGAAAAAAAGAACTATCCTTTGCAAATAAAAATAATTCACAATAGTGACAGTTAATATTTAAAAAGAAAATAATTATGTCATTGAATATTAATTATTTGATTATAATATGTATCTTAATAAGAAAATAAAATATTAGATTAAATCATTACTCAAAGATTTCTATCGAAAATAATCGAAAACAATAAAAATCTCCTTTTTCAAGCAATTTTTTTTTTCACTGCAAATCATAGAGTTTTATTTCAATTCACTTAATGTGTTTTAATATGACGTCACACATTTAATTAGCATTGTAGTCACTTTTTAATTTTATTCAAGTGTTTAAAAAATTACTATAATGTTAAGTAAAGAGATAACGTTATTTTTAAACAGTTTAAATGAATTGAAATAAAACACTTCTACATTTAAAAAAGTGTTATTATTTAAAGTTATTATTAAAACTGAATATATAAAAATGTTACCAAGTTAGTTACCAAATGTTATTATTATTTTAATAAAATAATAGAAAATAATAAAATGATTATAATTAAATAATAAAATAATTCTTATTAATTAAAATTTATTTCGTAGAAACCCATTTTTCTGAAGCCACCAGTAAAATTATTATTAATTTTTCCTTATCATTTATTGCATTTAAAAGTAACATTTTATAATCAACAATTACAACCTTAAAGTTGGTTGATTTACTTTGAACATTTATCAATAATTCTTCGTTGACATAAATCATTTTCTACAAAGAGATGTCGTTTATTGTTTCTCCAGTAAATAGATCAACGTCTAAATAGACAATTACTGTGGTCAGCTTGCTCGTATTCTTTTCCTACAACTCGGATTGTAATTTACTACACAGTTAGAAGCATTCTTTTCTTTTTACAGTCTAGTGTCATGCGACAACGACGTCGTCGACGACGCTCAGTTTCCGTTACCCCTTGCAAACTTTTCTCGTACTCGTTTGCCTAGACTTATACTACTTTTTCCGCCCTCTAAACAATTTTAATTGCAAATATAACTCATAACGGGGATATGCTTGTCTGAGATAATGCAAAGAATTAACTGGGTTATTTTGTAGTTTAGCTATTTTTATATTTTATTCGTCTTTTTAATGATTATTTTTTTATTACTCCAGGGGAATATCCTCATTTTAAATAACTCTTACAAAATTTCTTCTTAATATCATTTTTATGATGTAAATAAAAAAATTGTTTCAAACTCAACGTAATGTATTTTATTCATTATTATTTATTTATTTATTTCTTTTTTTTTTTATCCTTTTTTATTAGAAATTTTTTTTTTTCAACTGTGAATCCTAAAGGCTCTTTTTCCTGGTTTCTTTTTTACTGAAAGAGGGAGAAACGTTAATTTAAATGTCACTAACTAATTGAAGTACGAATTAATTAGCACAGGTGATCGATCGTGACACTTTTCTTTTACGGGAATCCATTTATCGAGGAAGAAGCAAACGATAGGTAAAACTGACACTGACACGAACATTTAATCGTCTTAAAAGCTCTAACCATATTTCCAACTATGAAACAATTTTTTTTTTATTTAATATTCTATCGTTATTTATTTTAATCGAATTTTTATTAAATCAATCAACGAAAATTTTGACTATAAATTTATTTGTTCTATGTGAGAGAATAAATAAACTGTGTCAAATGCAAAAATTTATTCATGAAAAAAAAAAATAAAATTCCAGTTTACCTTGATTGCAGTTAATCAAACAATCAATTTTAAATAAAATTTAATAACGTCGCTCTTGTTCACAGTTTGTTTGTTAAAATCATTGATGAAATATCGATAAAAATTTTAACAACTGAAATTTTTCAAGAACTTCATCAATTATCAACATTTATTTTCATGAGGAATGATTTTTTTAAATAAATTCTATGGCAATTATTATGTTAATAAGAAGAATGATAAATAAATGGTGTGTCTTTGAAACAGAAGGGTTTATATTTACCCTTATCAGTTGTCGTATGAATAAAAAATTTCTCTCAATTGACAATGAAGTATTAAATGGATTATTTATTCAACTTACAACAACATTTTTATTCTGTCATAACATTAAAGTGTGACTAAAAAACAAAAGGATCATTTTTTTTTCTTTTAAAATCACAATATTTAGAAGAAATATTAATTTCTATCTGTAATTAAAAATAATAATTTATATAAAACATAAAAAATATAAATATTTAATATTTTATTTCAAATTAATATTTTTAAATATAATAAAATTAATAAATAACTAAAATACTGTTATTTAAATTTGTTCTTTAAAGAAGTCTAAACTTCCGATCAATAGACAAGAGTGAGACGTTTGATGAAATTAATTACAAGAATATCTTCAAACTAGATCTAACATATTTTTAATTTATTAATCATGAATTAATGTTTCATTAAGATTTTATTGACTTACGTTTTGAATTAAATCTGAATCATTTTTTGTTGTATTTTTCATCAAGACTTTTTTCAATCGAATTATAGCAATAAAAGTACAAATAAATTGTAGTTTGATAATGCTGAAGAATAAATGATGTATAATAAAAAAATATTGATAATAAATTAAATAAAAAAAAATATTATTTGCTTTTTTTATTCGAAAAAGTGAGAATGTGTGATTTATATAAAAACAATAACAGAATTTATTGAATAAAAATAATTAAAATACACCCACAGACATTACAATAGGAATGGAAAAAAGTGAAGCTGATTAATCTTAATTACCGTTAATCAAACAATCAGTCCATCTACAAAGAATGAAATAATGCAGATCTCTTGTCCACAGTTTGTTTGTGGTAATAATAAATAAATATACGGCAAAATATGTATACATAATTTTTTTATCGTTCTCAAAAGGTTTGCATAAAAAATACAGTCGGGAGGATGCAAATTTATGTAAACCACTGTGGCAGATATCTCGGCGTGTATTTACTACGCTCAGTTCTGCCAGAGCAACGGAATGCAAAAGCAGGTTCGCGAGTACGTGCCATGCGTAAATAGATAGGGGGTTGTTGTCGCCATATACCGAGAGAAAGAGAGACATTTCCCTCTCCCTATTTGATCCACCTCTCTTTATCTCTTTCCCATGTGCGTGAACGCATAAATACGATCGAGTACCTTATATGCGTGAGTGCGTTCAAGCGGATGAACGTCCACCCCCCTCATGTGTACACTATAGTTGCAAATATATACAAATCTATCGCGAAAAGAGAGATATAGAGAATAGAATGAGGGGTGGTCTATAGCCCGCGCCAACTCCGACGGACGATAACTCAACCAGAGCTATAATTATCAAACTACGTAATTGTTAATTATTGCGCCATTGTTAGCGCGATGGTAATTAACCCCCTTCTACCATCGCGATGTTAGCGATAGTGGATCACGTGACATTGTGACGGTGGATTAGGTTGTCGAGAATGTTTATGTGTACATCAGATATTACTTTTCATGGCTTTTGCGATAAGAATAGCATTCAAATCAGCTTGAGAATTTCTTTGTATAAACTTTTGACTAATTTCTCTTACCCTTGTGTATTCGTGTGCGTTTTGAGATTTGCTAAATTATAACAGTCTTTGAATAGTTTAAGAAAGATATTTATCCAACTGTCTGTAAGTGAATATTTATGGTAGCATGAATTATTATATGCTTTTGAATGCTAGTTATTTTCAACACAATGATAAAATTTATATGTGCAGGTACAATTATTTTGAGAGGTATAAAAAGATCAAGTAGGATCAGTTAGGAATATACATAATTATCTGAAAATGTAAAATGAAATTGAAGAGAAAGGATTTGTGTATATAATGGAGTACATGAGATATCAAATGTTATACATTTTAGTAAGTACATAAGGATTCATCCTGAATTGAACAAAAAAAAAAATAGACATCTACCATTTTTAATAGTATTGTAAAATAAATTGGAATGATAACTAGACGATAAAATGAAAAATTAATATAAACGTTCATTAAATTAATTGGAAAATCTTAATGACAATGTCTGGAATGTTAATCATATATTAATGAATGTTAATAATTTTTAATTGTTAAGATTTATGCGTTTGTGGAAGGAGTTATTATTTATAAGAAATATTTTATACTAAACATTATTTTATTTAACAAGATTAATTAATTATAAATTGATTTGAAAACGGATGTGAATACATATCAACACTGCACGATAGTAATAAAGATAGATACATATTAGAAAAAAGAAGGAAGACAAAACTCTAATCAATAGATCAATCAATTATGACGGACGAGTTTGGCGGAAAGATTTGAATTCTAACATTAATTCATTAATAAATTGAAAAATTAATAAACGAAAAACGTACTAAGTGTTTTAAACTTATTTTAATAAATAAAAGAATGTCTTTTATTGTAATAAATTATTGTAATAAATAAAAGGATGTTTTGTTATTGTAATTTTTATAAGAATTTTAAAAACATTAATATTAAACAAATTATTCAGTATTTGTTTATAAAAAAAATTTTAATCAGTGTCCAAACATTGATGAAAGGAATTTGTAATCGCAAACAAAATTTATTAACTATAAAAATACATATTGTAATTGTTGAGATATATTTGTTTGCAATTAAAGAAGACTAGTAACTATAAACATTCAAATGTTATCATAATCAAAGTATTTTTGATGTTAAAAATATTATTTCAACTGTTTTCGTTAATTACAATATCATTTGTTAATAGTTACAAATCTCATCTATCAATGTGTCACAGAAATTGGCCAACTACTAGAATTTTTAATTAAATTAAATATAAAATTAATAATAAAATACAAATTAAATTAAAATTCCAATTACAAAATCGAATTAAAATATTGAAAATTTCCTATCTACTTCCCTTAAATACTATAGAATACTTGAATAAATGTATTCAATGATCAGAATGAATGATAATAATTTAATGGCATGGAGTAACTTTTTGGATAAAGCCCAAAGTATCTATCAATATCCATACAACAAATTCAGTTAAAGGACGTCATTCAAAAGGGAAATAATAACCCGATAATTTATTATTTCACAATTTAATTAATTTTTTTCTTTTCCTTGGCGAAAAAAAAATTAATTTCAATATCCACGAACGGAGAATAAAGAAAATAGAAAATTTGATTAATTATATTTGCGTAAAATGATTGATTGTTTCCTTAGGTTGATATAAGCTTCTATTCCAAGTTATTGTTATACGCTCGACGGGGGAGAGAAAAGAAAACCGGAAGGAGGAAGTAATATAGGACATTTTCTTGCTATTCTTTTCTCCAGGAGCATAAGGTGCCTCATCATGTTTTATTTATCAATTTGGTACGGGGGGGATTTCGAAGAGAGAAAGAGTAGTGGTGCAGTACGATGCGGACACGTTGCACGACATGAGAAAAGATCGAGAAAAGAATGGTGATTTATGGTGGCAACATGTGACGCTGTTTTGTGCGTATTGCCAACGTCTTAGACTTGATATACACCACTAAATTCCTCATCTTTTTTCATTGCATTATATTACTCTATAATTATTTAACCGCCAACCTGTTTCATTTAATTTATCCAACAATTTTAATCAATCTTCCAATTAATTCTAATTTTCCCTTTTTATCTCATATAACCACGATTGAATTTTTCCAATCTATTTTTACATTTTTAAAATGAAAAAAATTAAGCGATTAATGAAGTAATACACTAAGAAAAAATTGTTGCTATACAAAAAAATGTTTGTTTAATAAAGAAAAAAAAAAATTTGAAATTTTATTGAATTCAATGAAATCTTGCTCGAAAAAATGATTTTGATATTTGATTTAAAATTAGGATAAATTTGAAGATGAGTGACATTAGATTACACTGATAGAAATATTTCTTTGTATCTAACATAATTCATTAGCAGCTAATAAATATGTTATTTAAAAGAGAAATCGAATGAACATTTATTAACAGTTAAGAAATTATTTATTAGAGTAGATTTATTTGGCTCAATGAATGATTTCTTAGCTGCTAACAAATATTTATTTCTCATCTAAATACTATAATTGGGCTCGATGGTAAGGTAGAATGACGGTCAAGCATAATCAAATTTTAGGTTATATTATGAAATAACTTTTATTTATTGAATTGATAAGGAATTCATTTAGTCCCACCAAATAGATTCTTCTATCAGTGTAGAATAAATTGCCCGCCAATGATTGGATGATAATTTGAATGTTTTAACCAATAAAAGAAGAGTCACTCTCTTTTCGATATATTTCCATTATTGGCTAACTTCATGTGTCCATAAGAATTTATGGATAATGATTGTTCAACCAATAGGGAAAAAGTCATTCTCTTTTCGATATATTTCCATTATTGGCTAACTTCATATGTATCCATGTAAATTCCTAAATAAAAATCTGAGACAATTCTTACTTAATGAGATACCATGGATCTCAAAAAAAATGATTCATTGAATTCATTGAAACACTAGAATAAACCAATACTAAATAGATAATTCTATTCAATCGCACACAATAAAAATCTATAATTAACTCAATGAATTATTTGGTAATTGTATACTTTCGCGGTCCCCTCGTTTTTTGGCTCTAGAAAATCGAAAAATCATCCGATTTTAATGATTTTTTAAAAAAAATCTTTGTTTTTACGACGGATTTATAAAAAAAAATATGGGAAATATCTCACCTAGAAATTTCATATAGTTTCATGACTTTAAATGTGATCATAAACGCACTTCTTTGAATATATTTTATTATTTAAAGTAACTATCAGAACTGAATCTTTAAAAATCACTTATATTAATTCCAAAAAAAAGATTTCACTACGACTATTCAAAATTCTGTTTTTATTATCTAAAAAAATGATATTACTTTTCCACAATATATATTTTTTTCTCAATGTACACAACAAGGTTATTTACAAATTTCCGAAATAATCCAAAATTACAAAAATAATCCAGTAAAAAACCAATTATTAGGTTTGATTGTTACATCGATTTTTTTTTTTTTCAATTAACTTACCTAATATAGGACACGACAGAAAACATTAAAATGTTCCAATTAATCGTATTCAATCATCCAATTGGTGTGTTAATTAACCCTTTGTTATTAGCTTGGTGCGAGGAGAACGTTAATGAGATTGCTTTGTGATTTATTACAATGTGATAAAATATTGAGTATTACATGCACATATGGCCAGTGAATACAAGCTGCATCGTGACTCTGCCAAGTATTATTCCCTTAGGAATTCCATTATTACAAAAAGTACAAAAATAAAATTGCTGCATGAGTATATATATATATATATATAGATTCATCGATAGACCTACCTTGCTATACATTACTGTCGATGATTGCTCGACCTGATATTTTACATCCGGAATCGCAAAAGAATATTTCGTCATTTTAGTCACGGGCATAAAAAAATATTACACTAAATTATTGTCATAATATTGATAGTAATAATTTTTATGGAACCCATTGTATATGTGGATTTTTTGTATTACTTATTGTAGAAGTGAATAAAATTTTATCAATAACTTTTAGTACTTTTGAAAAAAATTCTGAGAAATATTTTGTGACAAAGTCGTCGACATTTTAGTTCTCTTGTGATGTTTGTACCAAGCTTTAATCTTCTGTATAGACAAAAAACCTTTTTCTCCAACGTTGAAACCAAGAGAAAAGAGATGCAACTATATGCTTTTATCATAAGCGTTGAGAGCTTTTTTTTTCTCTCTTTTGTTTTACTACGCACGATTGGCTTTCTTTGCTGGCACCCCGTCATCAATAACCACGAAAAGAACTTTTCCATTCTCGTTTTTAAAAAATAACAATCGAAAATTCAATACTAGAATATAAACGATTTCGTTATTTCCAATTACTTGTATTGGCTTTTTGAGAGCTTTGTTCAAATCACAAACGAAATAAAAAAAAAACAAAATTTCAAATGATTTATTTACATCTTGAATAACTCAATAAAAAAAAGCTATTTCCTAAATACTCTTTAATTCTTCATCGATTTATTTATTTAAATAAATTAAATAAAATTTCAAAACATCGATTATTTCGTTTGTTGGACAATTTTAATTTTATACTACTTAAAATGAATTTTTCGATTTTCTATATTTAATATTAAAAAAAAAAAATTTTATTTCTACAACAAAATGTCTACGATTTATCTGTTCTATATCTTAATGATTAAATATTAATTTCTAGACACAACAAAAATTAAAACTGAAAATTCTTAGAATATTCCAAGAATTATTGATTTGCTCACTTTTTTACCTACTGATGGTAATGTCATTCTAGTAAGGGTATAAAAGTCACGTGATTACTATAAAAGCTTTGTTCAATTAATCACTATTAAAGCTCATATATAAGCAATAATTTTTTATAAATAATGTTAAAAATAGGGGTTTTAAAGAAATGAAAATAAATTAAATTAAAAACGTAAATACCTAGCATTATAAAAATCGTATACAGTTATCTTAATCAAAAGGTATTAACTTTCTCAAATAATTGAAGTGTAAATAATGAGCTAATATGTATAAAAAAGATTAAAATGATTTATAATGAAACTCACCGGAGTAGAACTTAGATGATTTTTGTAATAGCCAAGTTTGAAGGGCAAGTCTTTCTCGATGTCTACAGAAAAATTCCGGTTTAATGTTGTACCTCTCAAGAAAGTCATCACACTTTTGAAGAACTGCAAGCGCTTTCGCAACTTCCACTTCGTCCATGTCATCCAGAACGAGCTCGTTTGAGTAAGAAGTTCGACTTGAGGACGCAGCAGCACGTTCCTCGTAAGTCTCGTCAGGCAGTAGCATCCCCATTTTCACAAAACCCCTTGAAAACTCGTCAATCGTACACTTCCTGACGGCACATATATGCGTCTCGCGACCTACAGGCTCTACAACCAGTCCTCGAAAACACATATTAGTATTCAGACGAAGACTTCATGTTCTCCACCCAACAAATGTTCGCACTTTTCGTTTCACTTCCTTAATACATTTTATCTGTCATTATATCAAGTTCTCCACTGTTTCTCTTCTCTTATCCAATACTCTCGATTATTTTTTCTTT
Source organism: Chelonus insularis (assembly GCF_013357705.1). Taxonomy (NCBI): domain Eukaryota; kingdom Metazoa; phylum Arthropoda; class Insecta; order Hymenoptera; family Braconidae; genus Chelonus; species Chelonus insularis. The sequence goes on from NW_023276544.1 coordinate 339,818, forward strand.
ATTTTATCCCATCCAGTACACAAATAAATGCCTTTTAAGTGGCTCAGTTAACCCCCTTGCACCTTCAACACTCATTGAATTGTCGATTTAATTATTTCAATATCTTCTACGTTTTTTATTTCTCATCTCCTTTGAAATAATTTTTACAATTACTCCAATTTTTTTATTCCTTTTTTTTTGGATGAAAAATAATTAAAAAATATTTTAATTTCAATAGGGGTAGTTAGAGATCACTTATATCTGCTTCAAGTTCACTTAATTTTAATTTCACTTCTCCACGAATAATCCCTTGTTATACAAATCTACAACTACTGCTACTATGATTATTTTATTTTTAATTCGATGCAGTCTGAAATTCGTTAACTGCTACACGTTTAAGATTCAAAAGGTCGACAAAAAATGGTCGATAGGATGCAATTGGATTTTTTGTTCAATGTACAGTCGAGGGTTAACGAGATGCATATGAATGGAGGAACGGTCGAATGTTTCCGGCGCCGGTTGGTCGTGCATTTGAAATCGATCCTCTTGATCGAACTCGATGGCAGGAGCTCCAGTGCCACTTGGATCTCCTCGACTCGAGCCTCGACTTCGGGCTGTGGCGCTTTGTACTCGACATATTTAAATCACCGTCGAGGAATAAACGGCCGCGTCTCGTTTATCCTTCGAATTCGAAAGTGAGAGCACACTAGCGCGATCCGTGTGTCTTCTTTCTCCTCTTCTTCTTCTGCTTCTTCTTGTTTACAACCGTCAACTGCCTTTTTTTCCTTCACTATTATTTACTATTTATTCCATTCCTTCTATTTATTGAACTCCAGCTTCCAATATTGTACCTAATTGCAACAAAAAGTCAAATTGGAATTATTCTTATTTGTTTTGGTTTATTTATCTAAATTTGAGTTCATGTTACAATGGGAACTGTGAAATAAAATAATTCATTTCGCACCAAGGGAGTAAAGTGAAACATTTCCGCTCGGGACGAAATTTTTCTTGTGGATTAAAGTGTTTGACATTTATTCTCATGATGGAAATATATATTTTTTTGTCATATTGTCACGAAACATTAGATTTTATTCTCAGTTTAGAAGTTAATAAAGTGACATGTTTCGTCTGGTAGAAAAAAAAAAATTCCGCGTGCGCATGCGCGCAAGCAAATGTCATTCTATGCGAGGTTGAAAAGTGGGACTTTATTAACCTTTAAACTGCGAATACAATATAATTTTACGTGGAGGTATGACAAAAATTAAGGTTGGGTGTACAAATTAATTCGATTCCTTTTTTTTGTTGTAAAAAAATGTATTTACTTTAAAACAAAATAATTTAACAAATTAATCAAAGTATTACAAGTGAAAAAATATTGTTTTTATTGGACTCTAAGTGAGGATATTATTTATAAATAAAAAATAATTGGCTTTTTAATTATTTTCATCGACCAAAATAAGTTTTTTTTCTAATGTGATTGTAAGAAAAGTAAAGTTACAGTTGCCAACATTAAGTTTAAAGTACCAACTTGAAATAAAAATTCAGAAGCTGTTCTACCTCACTTACTAGACTGTACATAAATCAATGAAATTACTTAACAGTGTTAATAAAATTAATTCACACTAGACAATTAATTTACACATCAAACTTTAACTTGATGATAAATAATTGAACTTTAATTGCAACCAAACTATGTCGTGATCTAGAGAGTAATTGCTTTAAATGTTACTGGTAACTTAATTAAAAAAACACTCGATCGTAGCCCACCTTTCTCTTCTTCCTTTTGTGCACTTGGTATTTTTTTATTTCTATTCCTCACGTGGATTTTTTTATGCAAGCAAAAAAATGATTGGACGAGATTGAAGTTGAGAAAAACATGTGTTTGTTGATGAAACACGCGATGCGGTTGATCCACCTTGTTTTCTTGATATCATAAAAGAGAGAGAATAGAAGCAAACCTCAAAACTTTTCTCTCACCGGGTGTTTCCTTCCTTTGCAGTATCGATTTGCAGTATGACATGGATTCTAACTACTCATTTTTCAACCGCAACCACAGCTTCTGAATGCTATGAAAAATTTTATTGTTAAGCACTTTTCGTAGCTTCTTCATTATCATATAGAAATTTACAAGCTATAAACATTGACGGGTAATAATAAATTATTTTAGAAAAAAACAAAAAATAGAATTATGCATAAATTATTTTAATCCTCGTTACATGCTGCTGATAAATGATGGTCCTTCTTGGATTTAATTTGACGTTAAATAGACTTAAAAATTCAAATGAAAGAAAAATATTCTCTTCCTTCATTGAAATTTTTTATTTTATTTGGCATTGGTTGAGGTTTTAGTCAAGTAGAAACGGATGTCTGTAGATGATATAAAATGAGTCTAGGACATTAATTAACAAGAACACGCCGAGCGGCTATTCGTTGCAGTAAAAATCGCAACGAGCATGCTGGGGTGGAAACCTATTGACGATCCAACTGCACGCGATCTCTCTAGAGACTGATTAATTGTACGTTAAACCAGTGAAAAAATTTTTTTTTTAATTAATGATGATCGAACGACTTCACTTAAACTCCTACGATCCTACTACACAGTTTAGATTTATTGGAAGTACACGAAAGGCTTCGGAAAATCATTAAAAGTTTTTTCCATTATTCCAAACCTATTTTCAGAACCTACTCGTGTCTTTTCGGGGTTTGAACAAATTTTTCTAATCTAATAAACTTTTGTTCATTATACCTCACTTACTTTTAACCTTACAAGTTTTAGTTTAAAGTTTGAAAAATTTTCAATAATCATTAGAAAACTTTTATTACCATTCCTAACTTTCATAGGGAAAATAGGATAGGGATTTTTTTTTATGTACTATAAATTAAGATGATGAATATTTTTCACGCTATTAAAAACTTGGCTATCATATCGAGAGACTTATATATATATAAAAATATATATAAATGAGTGATGAATAAATATCAAGGAAAACCAGGGTAAGATGATCCTCGAAAATTTTTATAATATTTTTACATTGAAACAACAAGTTGAACTGGACTGTGGTATTTTATTTTTAATTCAAGAAAAATAAGTATCTCTATCAGTATAAAATGAATTTTTGCAACTAAAATACTAGTTTTTTTACAAAAAAAAAATTACTAAACAGACTAAAGTAGAATTTTTTTATCAAAAACCAAAAATTTCCCACCTTGGTAAGCTCGTTTATGGTCCAACATTGAATATTCACTGATTCATTTTTAGAGAGTGGAACCGTGTTGGGTCAGACCAATGGGTCCATTGTGTCTTCATCCTAGGGTAGTTGAACTTTTTTTCAACATAATGTAGTCATTATAGTCCAATCAATATGCTTTTTAAATTAGAAGTCTTTTTTAAGATAAAAAAATCGAAAGTTCAAATTGAATAGAATATGTCATAATAGATATTTTTTTTTTTTAAATATATAATTTATATAAAAGCGCAAATTTATAGAATATTCTCCAAAGAATGTAAAATATTCATCATGAAGAAGCTCGATACATGGATATATGTTGGGAAAATTATATTTGGAGACAAGAGCAATTTATAAATTTGTATAGAGCATCTGGGCTGGTACAATATGGTTGTATTTTACAAACGAAAGACGAAGAATAGTAGTGATATAAAAGATCGTAACACACGATCCAGGAACGATCGATGTTAACGCGGAAGTATTTCTCGATCTAACCCCACGGTTCTCATTTTCACTGCTTCTATCCACTCTCGATAAAGTGTTATCAAGTTCCATCTTCCTCCAGGCTGTATCTTCTCTCTACCCTCTAATACAAACCCTCTCATACCAAGCCATCTCGTGTCTCTGCTATTTTTCCATCTTCTGTACCTACTTGTTCAATTGAAAAAATATCCAATATAACTATCTATTTAGCTTGGACTTTTTATCTTTTTTTCCTTTTACTTATATCTTACGGTAATAATTACTATAAACATCCACTAGATACAGTAACATTAACATTTCTGATTTTAATTTGTTATAAATAAAAAAAAAAAAATTTTAGCAATAAATATTAATCTCAATCCTTCAATTTTATTAACATTCATTTTTACTTTTGCTTAAAATAAATTTAATAATTATTTTAAAAAATTAAAATAAACACGGACATTAAAATTCTACACAAAAAAAATGGCATGATCGATTTTGTTCAAAATTTAATCGGATCTAAGATATATAGTTGTGCATTTAATGAAATTGGTCCCATGTCAATATCATCATTAATTCTCGAGATACACAAGACCAAAATTGATAACGAACATACATACAGACATGTGCACACACGGTTGTCGTCTTAAAAACTATAGCATTAGACTCTAGAGGCTTGTGATGTTTTCAACGTAGGAAAACATCACTTGAAACATAAAGATATGTCTAAATTCAGAATTAGCAAAATCGGACTCATTACAATAACTTACCCCTAAAAAATTATTTATCTAAGACATTTCTTACATGTCGATAAATACTGCAAATTCATTGCAATAGAAAAAAAATGGTCTGAGCACAATTTGTCTGTGCTAACACGACGAACTTCCTATTAGAAATTGTTTATAACAAATTTAAATAGTAATAATCAATGTTTGTTGAAAGCATCCAAATCCATGTGATATACACATTACTTAATCAATAAATACAATTTTTAATTGTTTACAACAAATTCGTATTGTTATAAACAATGTGTAATTGTTGAAAGTCATATTTGGTTGTGAACAATAATGTCTAGTCAGTATCGACTCAATTTTCAAATGAAATTGTTATTGTTTGGCTTAAAAGTATTTTAAATAGTCAATCTTTTCATTTTTTTATTAGTTATTTTGTTATAAAAAAAACGGCTTGACCGAATTTTTTATAACTCAATTCGTTCTTGAGATATCGAAAACGAAAAAAATGCTGACGTCCATACATACGTACATACGTACGTCCGTACGTACGGACGTACGTACACACACATCATTCTAAAAATTGGTCAGTATGCATGCAAATACCATGAAACATGGAGATACGATGAAAATTCAAATTTCACCAATCGACCCAATTTCAATAACTTCCTAATGGGAAGTTAAAAATTTAACAACAATATTAATTAAAAATTAAAGACAAAAACAGAGTTGATTAGTCCAATCAATAAGTCAAAGTAACAAACTTTATCGCACCGTTCAAATATGTTAGCTTGTTAAAAATCTTTTTAATTGTACTCTCAAGCGTAACTTTTATCGTCAAGATACTTAATTCAGTTGTTATTTAGTTATTATTTCACAAAGGAAGAAAAAAAAAAAAAATAATAATAAACAATAAAAAAAGGTAGGAAGTGGAGTTAAAAAAAAGTGGTTATGGCTTAAATGCAAAGAAGATAAGAAGGGATAAAAGGAGGAAAAGTGGAGAAGGCGAGTCGGTGATTAGGGGGTACGGATTGAGGCCCCTGCGGGCCCCACACAACCGCCCACTATCGCGCAAAGGAGCTGCAGACCTGTAAGAGTCAGACTTGGCCGAGACATATGAATGCGCGTGGGAACGTATCGGATCGTTCATCATACTCTCTCGCTCTTTCATGTAACATACTCACAGGTTTAGTACCTCTAGGGCACGGGCCAGACCATGCGAAACGAGATGGAGTTTGTAAGATAGATGGAGCGGAACGAAATAATGCACATTTTCATCAAATTGAAACGATAGTATTTTTTTTTATATTTTAATCTAAACTTTTTTTTTATGATCTAGAGATTATGATGGATTACTTTATGATACCTTTTTTTTTTAATAAAAAATTTATTTGAATTGATGGAATATCCGTTAGATGGTACATTATACCTTTCACCGCAATATTCTTCGTATAATAAACTCAGGGTACGTGTGTGCAGAAGCGAAGTGCTAGGTTTCTGCTAACATACACCCCGGCCACGATCATGACGGCCTGATGTTATGACGCTATTACTTATCATCTTTCACCACCGTAACGTATCAAAATTATTTTTTTATTACCACTAGTCAATAATCTGCTTGAATTTACTCACAAAAGTTTCTATTGATTGATGTGGATGCTTTGAAATTCAATATCTACTTTTTTCTTTTTCATTTTTGACATACACTAAACAACCAGTGAACATGACAACATGAAATCTGAGTACATCAGGAGAAAAATCTGCAAATTTTTTCATATTTTTATTCTCTAAGATTTTTTTTCTAACTTTTTTTTTTAAAGAATTATTTACTATCATCTAGTCTAGTCGATATATTGCAAAAATATTGCCATTTTTAAATAGGAATCTGATTTTCTATACTAAAAACCTTGGAATGTTTCTCTAAAAATGAAGATAAAAAAATATTTTTTACTAAATAGTTACTTGCTAAAAATTTTTAAAAGTCATAAGTCAAAAGTTCTATCAAGAAATAATTGAGAAAATACTTTGGATTATTATTTATAAAAGAAAAAATTGTTACCATTTAGATAATTTTTATAAACCAAGATTAAAAAAGAGCTCTAATTTTAGATTATGATTACAACAACTCCAAGACTTGGATGAATGCCTAAACTTCTACAGATTTTTCTGCTATATTTTTTCCAAATTCGAATTCTAATCAAATAAATATTAAACATAAATATTTATAATAATTGTTTGGAGATAATTGATGCACAAAATTGAGTATAGAATGAGAATAACATGCTCGATACATCTCGATGGCGTGTGTTTCACGCCATAATTCTGCAACCCTGACCCTCGACCCTCTTTCGCTTTGCGTCCAGTGCAGCGTATAATTAGGGGGTCAAGTCAAGAAACTGAGAAGCGAACCGCCTTGCAAGAATTCTTACAAGGTTCCCACAGAAAACCTGAACATTATGAAAAATAAAATAATCCTTAGAGCAAATTACCATTAGGCATCACATGATGGTTTAAAGCCACAATTTCTAGATGTTCATATACCTACTTGAAGAATGACTATTAAATGAATTTAACCAGTCTATAACCAAAGAAAATGAGTTAACTCTATGAAATTATTTATATATCTTTGGTCTTACTTGTATCTTCAAATAAAATGACAGAAAGTTATTCGTGCACGAATACTAAACGTTTACATTCAATTAACTACGCCTTAATGACACCACATCTCACCAAGAAGATCCTTCATAACGTTTCAGCTAAGCACCGTAAAGCAAAGCTTTGACGAATGCGTGACTAAGGACGAATAAATTACAGTCAAGTTTACAACGTTGTCTCATTTAGATCTCTACATTTAAAGCTCTCTGGTTCTTTATCAACAACATGTTGATAAATTTTGGAGTATCAGTTTTCTCTACATGACTGATATGATCAACTAGTCTTGAGATTACAATTTTTGGAGATATTTATGATGATACACAGCATGGATCTTTTCTTTTTTAATATTCCATTGAATATTATAAGTAGTTTATTAATTAAATTAGAAATAAAAAATCAGATCTAATTATCAATCTGATTAAAAGACTTGATATTGTTTGATATCCTATATCACTTTCAAGCTACCAATCTTGGACCCTTCATTAGGATCTGGTTACTGATGCAGCTAAGGTCTAGTCTACGTACGTAAGCTATTTTCATCAAAGATCTTGATCATTTTATCAGAAATTCATAATCAATACGGTGAAAAATTTGATTATCAACACAAAAGTATGTAAAATCAGTAAGATTGTTCAGCATCATATAGGATTTATTATCATCTCCATATGAGCTTATTAAATAAACGAGTTAACATGTAGGAATCATTGGAGATTAGCACAAATTGAAGACTAGAGTAACGTGAATTGTTCATAAACACTTGAAATAAAAATTTTCAGTGATGAACAGTTCATCAACAAGTTCATCATGATGTTCTACTATTTATCATGAATATAAGCTAAACCTATCAGCAAATGGTTTTTCCTAGACTTCTATGCTTATTCCTAGATGACAGCAAATTAAAGAACAATTATCCAGCTTTTGCTTGAAATTATTTCAGTGGAATATAGAAAATATTAAACAGTGTATGATAGCAAGATGTCTGAACACGTTATGGCCTAGGATCTTTTAAAGAATTGCTAAATAATAGAAAACAGATAAATCTAATGATTCTGTAGTATAAGAGAATTTATTGTTTTCCCTTCTACAACTCGATATAATTTATCTTCCTAGAAAGCGGAAATTTAAAGTAATCCAGGAAATAAATAAAATTAAGTCTCATGGAATTACCTTTCAAGAAACTATGATTGTAAAAAATGTTACAATTATTTCCCATTGACTTTTTAATTTTCAATTCAAATATTTTTATCAAATAATTTTTTCTAAAGGACAATGATCTCGATTCTGTGTACGATAAGCTCGAATCCAGGATTAAGGTTGTCTGGACTCAGTTCTCTATTTCTTCTTCTTCTCTCTCTCTCTCTCTTTACTCCTCTCTCTGTTTAGTCCACACGGAAAAAAAAGTGATGTAAAATCTACATGCGTAGGTGTAATTTTTATATCAAAAGTATAGTTAAAAAAAATGCAGTTAATTTTATTCTGGTTAAATGATGTTAAATCTACAATAGCATTTGCCGTAGAATTTACAATAATATTTTGCAGTATTTTTTACCACAGTTTTATGTTAGTTTGACATCAAATTTTTTACAAACATAACTATAGCATTTTACTAACCAGAAAAGATAATGAGTAATGTTTTGAATTATCATCAAATAATTGTAATTACGAGTCATTAAGAAAACTGAGGAAAACAGTTTACAACACTTTAACAATTTACTGGTCATGAATTTTATTTCAAAATAGAAAATTCCATTGACAATACAAATTTCATTACATGAAAATATTATAATGAATACCTAGTTGTAATCATCAATGAGCCATTTTTATTTATTAACAAACATTTTATTATATTTCCTAATGAAGAAATATTTACTAACTTGTTCTTAGTACAATTTTTGAAACTTTTCATTACTTTATACGCATGATAATGACTGTTAAACCCGAGTGTTGTATAATGATTGATACAGAAGTAAAATTTTCCATTAATTTGCAGAACGTTTACTATGATTCCAAATTCTGGTCCTTCCTGACTTAAGTCTACACAACTATAATAGAATCTTTTTCAAATCTTTGACCCATAATTTCTATCCATTTTAGAGCTTTGACATTGGAATTAGTACCAAATACAGATTTTATATGATTATCAATGTTATAATTAGGTATAATTGGACCATTAATGTATTTTTGAATAATACAAGGATTATAATTTGTAAAACACATTTTTAATTGATGCCTTAAAGTCAAAGTTAATAATATATTTTTCATTGATCCGGATATATTTGCGGTAGATTTTAATTCATGATTTTTAGACTCAAATCTCATAGACCATAAATGCATTAGTGGTCCACATTTCAACATAATTGCAGGATAGTGAAGTTTTATATGAAATTTAAATTGTAGATGAGAAGCAAATTTTAAATACAAACTTAAAAACTCTTCAATCAATGTTTTAAACAATACAACATGACTTCTCAACACTCTAGGTGATGTTATTATATCAACTATTTGTCTTAATTTCAGATATAATTGCCAAACACAGTTATCCTCTTCTACAAATTCACCAACCATTAATCCAAAATAACGTACAAAAAAGAGCATTTCTGCAGCAGACATTTTAATTTGTATATGATCGGCTGATATAAATGGAGGCATATTTGAAAGTTCTAGTTTACCATAATTGAATGTATCGATTCTAGAATTTAGAGTGTCTAAAGAAAATCGATTCTCAACAAAATTAAGTGATTTAAAACAATGACCATTGTATAATTTGCAGTGCCTTCCAACACATCGTGCATAATATCAACAGTCTGATTTATGCAAACATGGAAATCATCTATTTCATTAAAAATACATTTTTCTTTAATACCTGTCAGTGAATAATTGTTTATTTTTAGACTCTTTCATATTTTTCTGGACTACGCAAAATCCTTACATTTTCAGTAGTTTGATTATTCATTTCAAGATAAGGAATTTCGCATATTCTACAGCAATAGTTTGCACTGAAGCATTCTACAAAACCGAATATTGAATGCAATCCCAAGTTGTCACCAATAATAGCTCCACATTCAAAATATATCTTAATATTTTCATTTTTAATAGATATTGTTATACCATTTTTTTCAGATCATTTAATTCTTCAATTAATTTTGCAAATATTGCTCTATTGCCAAATTCTTTTCGGTCATTAGAATAGAATAAACAAACAAGAAAAATACTACTTAATCGTGAAGCATACTGCTTTGGAAGACATGGAATAGACATATATACAACACCTCATTTGTTGTTTCCTGCATGACTTCCTAAAGCATTACCGACCTCCAAATCATCGAAAAAAATAAAAAGTGGTAAAAAGAATTTAGTTCCATGATTTTTAGTCTTAGAACGCCAAAGATCACCTTGTATAAAATTAGATAAAATTTCTGGTTCATTTTTTCAAATGCTCAACGTACTTTTTAGTTTTATCGTATAGTTCAGGTATACTAAAAAATCGATTTTAATGTATTTTTTAAAGGAATATATTGTCCAAACACATCCTTTGGTTCTGAAACAATAATTCCATTGCGTTTAGATTCTACAATTCTTGAACCAATTTTATATTGAATAGGTAATACAAGAAATCCTTTGTCATAAAATATTTTAATCTTCTATGCTCAGTTGAAAATATTTCAAAACAACTAATAGCAGAATTAAGTATACGTGGAATATCATTAATGACAACTTGTTCACATTTATTTATTAAATATATTGAATTTGTTTTATTATATATGGAACGTAAAGTTTTCTAATAAATTTTGTCAATTCTTCAACGATGAACTGAACACAGTTTCGTGGTATCATTGAGTTGTTATACAATGATAACCAGAATTTACCCAAAAATGTTTCTAAATTAATAGAAAAATCATCAAATGTCATATTCATTTTGAATATGTAAAAATGAATGTGATAAATTATAATTTATAGTCTTTTAACATTTAATTTTTATATCTATTTAAATCACTTATAAGACGATTGACACATGTAAATGATGAAGTTTTTTTGTAACTTCATAAATGTATTTTTCTAGAAATTCCCAAACGTGTTCACACTCTACTGAGTAAGTTGCATTCAATGCGTGTATGATTTTAAAACATGTGTCTATTGCTTTTAAGGGGGTAGGTAAAACATATCGCTGATCATTTATTACTACAAACGAACTTTCGATGTTATCTAATAGTCCAATGATGACTACAAAAGGCTGAAGAGTCAATTTATGCTGCTTGTAAATCCTAATTTTGCTTTCTATATATGGTTGTAGTTCATCAATAGTCTGTAGAAAAAAAAACAATAAAATTGAAACTGAAACTTGAATTGCAATGTTAAAAAAAATTACAACAGAGATTGTAATATTTTTAATTCAAAAATTCTGAAACACTTCGTTTTTGAAGGAGTTGAAATTCATAAAAATTTATTTACCTCTGCATGAAAAGAAATGATTGCTTAATGTCAGTTATATTTGGTCTCCAATGTTTTCCTGATTTTTTAGATTTCTTGTTTATTGTACCCAATAGTAATGGAAGTAATTCAAGGGCAATAATCTCAATATTACCAAGATCTTTATAGAAAAATATAGTCATGAAAATTACAATTAACGTTAATATTTAAGTCGTTAAGACAAATGAAGTTACCTGAATCGTTCGCCAATATATATTATTAGTCTTGAGGTATTGCGATACTTGATAATCTTTTCGTTTCTTACTAATTTAATAATTTTTTTTTGCAACCGATGGCCATTTTAGAATTAATTTATCACTGCCTCTTTATGAATTTGTTTTAAATCTGATTCAAACTGTAACAGAAAATTTCATTTGCAAACCTTTGTATTTAATACATGCATCAATATATTATAATACTTTTATTCAGAGGAATTAACTATGAAATTTACCAATAAATAAGCAGATGGTGTCTTCAATACATTGAATGTATTAAATACATATCAATTCGTTCTGTATGATAAGCCAATCTTTCTTTAAACTTTCTTTGCCATTTTAAAAGCACTTCACTAAATGGTTCTATATGATTTTTAAGCCATAATAATGAATCACTCAACGGTAAAATATCGTTTGTATTGCTTATTTCCATCTATAATTTAAAAAATAATCAATAGAGATATGAGAATAGTAAACAATTATTGAATGAATAAAATTAAAAAAAAGCTAATTTCATCATTTTTAAAAAACAAAAATATTGAATAGTGTAAGTTATTCGAATTTAAAAAATATTTACGTTGATCTATATTAGAATCAGAAGTAAGGATTTCTAATTCAAATAAAGTTCTTCTCAGATTGATATATTTATCATACAGAAGTCCTCTAGCACCCAATAGGACCATTTGTGCCTTTTGTCCAGGGTGTATAATATAAGTCTTCTTCTTCATCAGGAAATAATTCTACTAGATCTTTGTCAACTTTTTAAATCTCTCAGCTGTAATCCTAATTGAAAACACATTATAAAGAAAGTTAATTTTCAACTTCCCAAAACATAATTTAAATATTCCATCAATAGCTACGTACTTGAATTTTTTACTGTTTTCTAATTCTGATTCAATGATTACACTAGTGAGTAACCGTCGGTTTATTGTGTTCTTAAGATTAAATTCTGCTAGAATAAGCCTTCCACGAAAACATTTTAATATAGGTTTAATTTCATTTTGAGAGTTTTCCTAAATATTCATTGACACAGAAAAAAGTAAATAAATACATTTGAAAGGAAGAACTGGAAATCTTACTGGATGATGTTGAAGACAGAGGCATAATAGGAATTTTCGATGTTGGAAGATTTGAAGTTGGTGCAGTGGAATTGGAGAGATTGTTTTTTTCATTAGAAATAGAATTGAGATTGAAATAAAACTTCATTAAGACCGCTGATAGTTGATTCAAGCAAAAGATTTGACTCTTCTAAACTATCATCATGATTTACATTATTATTGTTTTCAATTATATGAATACTTTCGTTATTAATAATAAAACACGATTTATTATATTTCGACATAAAATTGTTATATGCTTTTAAGAATTTATATCTTAATCCAATTTGTGGAATGAGTTCAACAATAAGGGCATCAGTTAAATTAGTAAAAACTTCTTTATCAACTATATTGACTGTAAAAGTAACCAAAATTTGAGAATGAATATAAATTATATAGAGAATTGAGTTTAACCTAAAAAATTTTTTGAGTGAAACTATTAATTCCTCTGAACACTAATTATTATAAATAAATCAATTTTTCATATTTAAATTTGAATAAAGAATACTATTGTTGAAATAGGTTTTTTTACTTACTGTTGAAATGATCAATTAATTTTTCTAGATTCCACTTTTTTAAAAGTTGTTTAACAAACTCATCCCATTGTTACAAACTTAACACACATTTATACACAAATATCACTTTAATGTTGACATGAACAGACAATTTTGATTTAATAACAATCTCATTTATGATCCATCACCTTCTCGGTTTTTACACAAAGATAATATTACACTATATTTTTATAATGTATTTTCACGAACAATATACGTTGTCGATAGAAAAATCCACGCTTGAGCAGCGACTAAATAATACGAAAATTTTATTTTGCCACTAACATGTGATCTGTATCTCTTTCTCAGAAAAACTGAAGCTCAGGCGGCAAAGAATCACAACAAAACAATGAGTGAGACTCGCAGTAGCGACGCGTGTCTAGATATTCTAAAATTACTCGAAACAGTTGATCAACCTATTATTGCGATTATTTTTAATTCTAGCGTTACTCAAAACAGTTACATAGATGGCGCCTAGAATTTATAAATTCAAAAATTTAAATAATTGATCGGTAAATTATCGATCAATAAATCAATGAAAAAATGTTTGTTTTTCGTATTTTTTAATTATAATTCAATTATCAAAAATGAAATCATTTTTATTTATTCATTAACTAATTTAATTATCTTTTATATCTTATCGCAATTTTTAGTTCAATTAACAACAAATAATAAAGTAATCCGAACCTAATTATCACGTTAATTCTATTGCAGTTTGTTGTAAATCGTACCGCAGGCAAAAAAA